>NC_091451.1:16570449-16870449 GCF_964237555.1 Oryctolagus cuniculus | reverse complement strand
CTCTAAGAGGGTACGGCTGCGTTAAGTCCATTACTTAAACACCTTGGGCTCCTGCAGCCTCATTGGCACACAAAAGGGGAGAGTTGCTTATTCGTCAGATTTCATCAGCTTGCTCAAACAACGAGTAACAGAAGTCTTTAGACTGATGTTATTTCAGAGAAGAAGGCGTAAGTCTCAAAGCCACAACAGTGAGTTGCAGTTTGAGTCGATTCTTTCTTGCCAGGATGATTTGAAGGACAAGGTTTGAGTACCTGACACCCCAAGAAAGACATCCATGTCAGTGCCGGGTGAGGGATGCCCCAGGGGTGCAAAGCTGGTCCATGGCCCTGACTAGACAGAACCCTGAACGCTCTCTCCGGGACAGGGAGGGATAGACATGGAGTGGACTCCAAATTGCTTGCGGGAGCCATTTAAAACCCCAGGAAGCCTCCCAGCAGTGCAGGGCATGGAGTGAGCCCTCGGCTCATAGCAGTGGGCATCATCACTGTGATTCACGTGACCCTCAGGGCCAAGCTTAGGTTCAGGGTCTTCCTTCCTCTGTCTCTCTCCAGCTCACAATAGTGCTGTCAGCTTGAAACTGATTCCCATGGTGGGCATTGTGACCCAGTGAGTTAAGTCACTACCTGCATCCTGGCTGCTCGGCTTCCAATCAAGCTCCCTGCTAATGCGCCTAGGAAAGCAGCAGAGAGTGGTACAAGTGCTCAGGCCCTTTCCACCCACATGGGAGACCAGGATGGAGCTCCTGGCTTTGGTCTGGACCAGCCCTTGTCACTGCCACCACCTGGGGAGTGAACCAGCAGATGGAAGCTCTCTCTCTTTCTGTCTCTCCCCTCCTCTCTCTGTAAGTCTGCCTTTCAAATAAATAAATCTTTTAAAAATTTTATTCCATGTTTACAAAAATAAAAGTGATTTTGTAGTTCATTATCCCAATTGAAAAAGTATTGTAGGTTATTTTAGCTCATGGAAAATAAACTAAAATGCAGACAATAAAAACTATCCATAGGTCCCTGTGTTGTGGCTCAGCATATTAAGCGGCTGCTTGGTATACCTGCTTCCCACATCACACCTTCATTGAGCCCCAGCTGTTCCTCTTCCAATCCAACTCCTTGCTAGTGCCCCGGGCCCAGGTACTTGGATCCCTGCTCTCTGTGTGGGAGCCTAGATGGAGTTCTGAGCTCCTGGCTTCAGCCTGGTCCAACCGTGGCCATTGTATGGCCATTTGCGGAGTGAACCAGCAGGTAGAAGATCGCCCTCTCTCATCTCTCTCTCTCTGCCACTCTGCCTTCCAAATAAATAAATAAATCTTAAGAGGGCCGGTGCTGTGTCATAGAAGGTTAAGCCTCCACCTGCAGTGTTGCCATCCTATATAGGCGCCGGTTCAAATCCCAGCTACTCCACTTGCAATCCAGCTCCATGCTAAAGTGCCTGGGAAAGCAATAGAAGATGGCCCAAGTACTTGGGCCTCTGCACCCACATGGGAGGGCCCAGAAGAAGCTCTTGGCTCCTGGATTCGGATTGGTCCAGCTCTGGCTGTTGTAGCCCTTTGGGGAGTGAAGCAGTGGATGGAGGATCTCTGTCTCTCCTCTCTGTCTGTAACTCTGCCTTTCAAATAAATAGATCTCTAAAAATAAACAAATAGATCTTACAAAATTGCCCATACTCTACTACTTAGTTCAGAAATGGCCACTGAAATTTTAGTTTACACACACACACACACGGGGTCACATTGTGTAAAGATTTTTCACTACTTTTTCATGTATCATTATGGTGTACAGATTTCCACATCATTAGATTACTGTCCCCGTTAACAATAACATATTATGCTTTTATGTGGCTCCTTTTTATTTCTTATCATTGACAAAGATTGTGTATTTTTATGGTGTATTCCACGATGTTTTGATGTACGCGTACATCGTGGAACGGCTAGATCAAGCTAGGTACGTGCTTTACCTCACACGCTTCTCGCTTCTTTATGGTGAGAAACTTCAAGCCGACTCTTAGCAATATTGCAGGGGCATAGCCTGTTAACTATGTGAATACGACGTAGATCTGATGAGCTTTGCTTGAACTGACATTCTGTGTCCTCATCCCCTCCCCTCCTCACCCCTCCCCTCCCTTCCTCTCCTCTCCTCTCCCCTCCCCAGACTCGGGTAATCACCATTTCACTCCCTGCTTCCCGACCTCTGCAGGCATCTGGGGAGTGAGGCAGAGGACTGGAGCTCTGGCTCACAAATAAATAAATGCAAATTTAAAAACAGACAGGTTCAGACAGAATCCAAGGCCCTAAACTTGTCACCTTTTTCTCTTCCCTCCCCTCCCTCCCTTCCTTTCTTCTCCTTTCTGCCACTTTTTCTCTCTTTGCTTGCTTCTTTTTCCCCCCACAGTTGAAGCATTTTTGGACTTTATTTATGAAATCAGAAGACCTGGATTAACAAGTAGTGCGTGCACGTTTTTACGGAGTGCAGTGTGCCATTTAGCACACACGTGCAGGGCTGAGGATGAAGTCACTGTCCTCCTTCCTGACCATCGGCGTCGTCAGGCTGCTCTGTCGCGGTCTTCATCAAGGCACGAGAAGTGTGTCACTGCGGGCTGTGGCCGCGCCGCCGACTGTCTGTGCTGCTGCTACTGTTATCCGATCTCCGTGTGCCCCCTCTGCCCTCCCCACCTCTATCTACTAATCACTATTCTGCATTCAGACTGTGTTTTTTTTTTTTATTTCAACATATGAGAGACCATAGGTTATCTGTCTTTCTGTGTCTGCCTCATTTTACTTAACATAATGTCTCCAGTTCCATCCATTTTACTGCAAATGACATTTTTCTTTTAAATATTTATTGATTTGAAAGAGAGAAGGAGAAGTAGGGAAAGAGAGAGAGAGAGAGGGAGAGAGAGAGAGAGAGAGAGAGATATCTACCATTCGCTAGTTTACTCCCCGAATGGTTGCAATGATCTGAAGCCAGGAGCCAGGAGCTTCTTCTAGGTCTCCCACGTGGGTGCAAGGGTCCAAGGACTTGGACCATCTTCTGCTTTCCCAGGCCATAGCAGAGTTGGATCGGAAGTGGAGCAGCCAGGTCTCGAACCAGTGGCCATATGGGATGTCGGCACTGCAGATGGCGGCTTTACCTGCTATACCACAGTGCCGGCCCTGCCTTTTTGTCTTTTAAAGATTTTATTTTTTATTTATTTGAGAGGTGGAGTTACAGAGAGACAGAGAGAAAGATTTTCCATCTGCTGCTTCACTCCCCAAATGGCTGCAATGGCCAGAGCTGGTCTGATCCCAATCCAGGAGCCAGGATGTTCTTCCAGGTCTCCCATGCTGGTGCAGAGGCCCAAGCACTTGGACCGTCCTCTACTGCTATCCCAGGCCATAGCCAGCATTTCCTTGCTGGCTAATGATATTGAGCATTTAAAAAAAATATATTTGTTGGCTATTTGTATTCCTTCTTTTGAGAAATGTCTATTCAGATCATTTGCCCATTTAAAGCTGTAGTGTTCGTTGATGGAGTTTTTGAGTTCCTAAATACTCTGGATCATAACCCTTTGCCAAATGAGCAATTTGCCAGTGTTTTCTCCCCTTCTTCCAGTTGTCTCGTCACTCTGGTTTCCTTTGCTGTGCTGAAGCTCCTCCGTTTGATATAAACCCAATCATCTAACTTGGTCTATGTTGCTTGTGCTTTGGGGATCTTATTTAAATAAAACCATTGCCTGCAGCACTGTGGTGCAGTAGGTTAATCCTCTACCTGCAGTGCTGGCATCCCATATGGGTGCCAGATCTAGTCCCAGCTGCTCCTCTTCTTATCTGGCTCTCTGCTATGGCCTGGGAAAGCAGTGGTAGGTGGGCCACATGCATGGGCCCCTGCACTTACATGGGAGACCTGGAAGAAGCTCCTGGCTCCTGACTTCGGATCAGCCCAGCTCTGGCCATTTTGGCCATTTGGGGAGTGAACCAGCAGAAGGAAGACCTTTCTCTCTGTCTCTCCCTCTCACTGTCTGTAACTCTTTCAAATAAATAAATAAAATCTTTTTAAAAAATTGCCTGTACTGATGTCTTGAAGTGTTTCCCCTAAATTTTCTTCTTGTAGTTGCAAAACTTCATGCTTTAAATTTAGCCCATTGTGGCCAGCGCCGAGGCTCACTAGGCTAATCCTCTGCCTGTGGCGCCGGCACCCCGGGGTTCTAGTCCCAGTCAGGGCGCCAGATTCTGTCCCGGTTGCTCCTCTTCCAGTCCAGCTCTCTGCTGTGGCCCAGGAGTGCAGTGGAGGATGGCCCAAGTCCTTGGGCCCTGCACCTGCATGGGAGACCAGGAGAAGAACCTGGCTCCTGGCTTTGGATCAGTGCAGTGTGCTGGCCACAGCGGCCATTGAGGGGTGAACCAACGGAAAAAGGAAGACCTTTCTCTCTCTCTCTCTCTCTCTCTCTCTCTCACTGTCCACTCTACCTGTCAAAAAAAAAAAAATTAGCCCATTGCTCCAGTTTGAGTTGATTTTTGTGTAGGGTGAGAGGTACGGGGGTGGGGCGGGGGGAAGTTGGCAAGTATCAATCTTCTGCATATGCATGCCTCATTTTCCAAGTACTGCTTATTGAACAAACTGTCTTTCCTCCAGTGTGTTTTTGGTGCCTTTGTTGAGAATGAGACAGCATGGGTTTATTTCTGGAATCTCTTTCTGTCCATTGTCTATGTGTCTGCTTTTATGCCAACACCATGCCGTTTTGGTTACTGCAGTTCTGTAGTATGTCTTTTTTTTTTTTTTTAAGATTTATTTATTTATTTGAAAGTCAGAGTTACACAGAGAGAGGATAGGCAGAGAGAGAGAGAGAGAGAGAGAGGTCTTCCATCTGTTGGTTCACTCCCCAAATGGCCACAACAGCTGGAGCTACGCCTTCCGAAGCCAGGAGTCAGGAGCTTCTTCCCAGTCTCCCACGTAGGTGCAGGGGCCCAAGGACTTGGGCCATCTTCTAATGCTACCCAAGGCCATAGCAGAGAGCTGGATAGGAAGTGGAGTAGCTGGGTCTGAACCAGCACCCATATGGGATGCTGGCACTTCAGGCCAGGGTGTTAACAGCACCAACCCCTGTAGTATGTCTTGAAATCAGGTATTGTGATACCTCTAGCTTTGTTCATTTTATTCAAGATGACTTTGGATATTTGAAGTCTTTCCTATTTCCATATAAATATTAGGATTGTTTTTTCTAGTTCTATGAAGAGTCATTGGTATTTTGAAGGAGACTGTGTTGAATTTTTAAGTTAATTTGGATACTATGAACATTCTAAGAATGTTAATTCTTGCTATCCATGAACATGGGATGCCTTTTCATTTTGTCTCCAGGTTTCTCCCCAGTGTTTTGTAATTTTCATGGTTATGTCTCTCACATCCTTGATTAAGGTTAGTCCTAGATTTTTATATTTTTGTAGCCATTATGAGAGTGATTTCTTTCTTAACAAGCTTGATATTGGTGTATGAAAATGTTACTGATTTTGTGAGCCAATATTACATCCTGCAACTTTACTAAATATATTTATCAATTCTAATGTTGGAGACTTTGGGTTTTTCTATATATTGAATCATATAATCCACAAACAGGAGTATTTTAATTCCTCCTTTCCCATTTGTGTGCCTTTCCTTTCTTTTGCCTAATTGCTTTGATTAAGACTTCCAGTACTACATTGAATAAAAGGAGTTAGAGTGGAATCCTTGTCTAGTTCTAGATCTTAGAACTTAGAGAAAATGCTTCCAGCTTCTCCCCACTCAGTACCATGTTGGCCATGGGCTTGTCATATACAGTTTTTACTATGTTGAGAAATGTTCCTTCTATACCTGATTTGTTCAGTTTTTTTTAAGCATAAGTGGGTGTCAATGTCTTTTATGCATCTGTTCATACAATTCTAAGATTTTGACCATTCTGTTGATGTGATAAATTACACGTATTGGTTTTTATATGTTGAACCTGCTTGATCATGATGAATGATCTTTTTGATGTACTATTGGATTCAATTACTAGTATTTTGTTAAGAATTTTTTGCATCTCTATGCATCAGGGACTGATCAGTAGTTTTTTTTTTTTTTTTTTTTTTTTTTTTTTTTTTTTTTTAATTGCTTGTCTGGTTTTGGTATCAGTGTAATACCAGCCTTGTAGAATGAGTTTGAAAAGGTCCTCTCAATTTTTTGGAATAGTTTGGAATAGTTCCAGTCTTAGGCCTTTTTTTTTTTTTTTGACAGGCAGAGTGGACAGTGAGAGAGAGAGAGACAGAGAGAAAGGTCTTCCTTTTGCTGTTGGTTCACCCTCCAATGGCCGCCGCGGCCGGCACGCTGTGGCCGGCACACCGCGCTGATCCGAAGGCAGGAGCCAGGTACTTCTCCTGGTCTCCCATGCGGGTGCAGGGCCCAAGCACTTGGGCCCAAGCACTTGGGCCATCCTCTACTGCACTCCTGAGCCATAGCAGAGAGCTGGCCTGGAAGAGGGGCAACCGGGTCAGAATCCGACGCCCCGACCGGGACTAGAACCCAGTTGTAGTATCTTCTGTTTCATTTCTGCTTTTATTTTAGTCTTCTCTTTTTTCCCTTGGTAAAGGTTTGTCAATTTTATCCTTTCAGAAAACCAATCCCTGGGGCATGCATTGTGGCATAGTGGGTTAAGCTGATACTTGGGACACCTGCACCCCATATGGGAGTGCTGCTCCGAGTTCTGGTTACTCTGCTGTTGTGGACATGCGGGGAGTGAAACAGAGGGTGGAAGACCTCTCTTCTCTGTCATTCTACCTTCCAAGCAGATGAAAATGAATAAACATTAAAAAGAAAACCCTAGGCTGGCGCTGTGGCTCACTTGGTTAATCTGCCTGCGGCACCGGCATCCCATATGGCGCCGGGTTCCAGTCCAGCTCTCTGCTGTGGCCTGGGAAGTCAGTGGAGGATGGCCCAAGTGCTTGGGCCCCTGCACCCGCATGGAAGACCAGGAGAAAGCACCTGGCTCCTGGCTGTGGATCGGCGCAGCGCCGGCCATGGTGGCCATTTGGGGAGTGAACCAACGGAGGGAAGACGTTTCTCTCTGTCTCTCTTTCTCACTAACTCTGTCAATAAAAAAAAAAAAAGAAAAGAAAAAAAAAGAAAAAAGAAAACCCTCAACATTTTTTCCTCAATATGTTGTATTTTTAATTGATTTATTTGAAATGCAGAGTTACAGAGAGGCAGAGGCAGAGGCAGAGAGAGAGAGAAAGTCTTCTATCCACCAGTTCACTTCCCAAATGGCCGCAATGACTGCAGCTGGGCCAATCTGAAGCCAGGAGCCAGGAGCTTCTTGTGGATCTCTCACAAGGGTGCAGGGGTCCAAGGACTTGAGACATCCTCTGCTGCTTTCCCAGGCCATAGCAGAGAGCTGGATCAGAAATGGAGCAGCTGAGACTCGAACCGGCGCCCATATGGGATGCTGGCACTGCAGATGGTGGCTTTACCCGCTACGCCACAGTGCCTGCCTCATTTTTTTTTTTTTAAGATTTATTTATTCATTTATTTGAAAGTTAAGACCTATTGTTCATTCAATAGTATATGGGTCGGCGCTGTGGCACAGTGGGTTAATGCCCTGGCCTGAAGCGCTGGCATCCCATATGGACGCTGGTTCTACTCCCGGGTACTCTTCTTTCGATTCAGCTCTCTGCTGTGGCCTGGGAAAGTAGTAGAAGATGGCCCGAGTCCTTGGGCCCCTGCACCCATGTGGGAGACCCGGAAGAAGCTCCTGGCTGCTGGCTTCAGATCTGCCGTTGCGGCCATTTGGGGTGTGAGCCATCGGATGGAAGACCTCTCTCTCTCTGCCTCTCCTCTCTCTGTGTAACTCTTTCAAATAAATAAATCTTTAAAAAAATAGTATAATGTTCTGTTTCTATGTATTTGTATAATTCCTAAATTTCTGGTTTTATCATAGTGATCAGGAGAAATACATGGTATGATTTTGATTTTTTTAATTTGTTGAGACATATTTTGTGGTCTTTTATATGATCTATGCTACAGAATTTTCTGTTTGCTAATGTATATTCTGCAGCTGTTAGATGACATGTTCTGTAAATGTCTATTTGTCCACTTGTTTCTATGGAACAGCTTGACCCTGATGTGTGTTAATTCTTTGGCTAATCTGTGGATGAAAGTGGAGTGTTGATGTCCCTCACTGGTATTGCATTGCCTTTTTCCTCACTAAGGGAAAAGCCCTAGGCCCTACTTCTCATCGTGTGACCCCCACAGTTTTCTAGGGTGCAATTGAAGCATGTTGTAAGGGTGATGCACAAAGCAAAGGAAATACATGTTGAATATTTGCTGGGTGTTAGGCACCATGCTTTTGTATGTCCTATCTGCTTTTATCCTCTACCCATTCATAAAAATAAGTTCTATTATCACACCTATTTTATTTATTTATTTTTTATTTGACAGAGTTAGACAGTGAGAGAGAGAGACAGAGAGAAAGGTCTTCCTTCGTTGGTTCACTCCCCAGGTGGCTGCAACGGCTGGAGCTATACTGATCCAAAGCCAGGAGCCAGGCGCTTTTCCTGGTCTCCCATGCGGGTGTAGGGGCCCAAGGACTTGGGCCATCCTCCACTGCCCTCCTGGGCCACAACAGAGAGATGGACTGGAAGAGGAGCAGCCAGGATTAGAACCCGGTGCCCATATGGGATACCGGCACCGCAGGCAGAGGATTAACCAAGTGAGCCACGGTGCTGACCCCTATCACACCTATTTTAAAAAATGGGGCAGGGCTGGCATTGTGGTATAGTGGGTAAAGTCACCACCTGCAGTGCTGGCATCCTGTATGGGCGCTGGTTGGAGTCCTGACTGCTCCACTTCTGATCCAGCTCCTTGCTAATGTGCCCGGGAAAGCAGTGGAAGATGGCTCAGGTCCTTGAGTCCCTGCACCCATGTGGGAGACCTGGAAGTCTCCAGGCTCCTGGCTTAGGATTGGCTCAGCTCCGACCGTTGTGGCCATTTGGGGAGTGAACTAGTGGATGGAAGTGCTCTCTCTCTAACTTTGCCTTTCCAATAAATAAATCAATCTTAAAAAAAAAAAAAAAAAAAAGAGGGACCTGGAGCAGACATGTGGTACAATGCGTTAAGCTGCCATTTATTTTGCCTGCATTCTTTATTGGAGTACCTGGTCCAAGTCCAAGTCCAGCTACTCTACCTCCAATGCAGCTTTCGGCTAATGTATCTGGCAGGCAGCAGGTGATGGCTCAAGTACTTGTGTTCCTGCCACCCACATGGGAGAGACCCAGATGAAGTTCCTGGCTCCTGGGTTTGGCTGACTCTAGGTAATTGTGGGCATTTGGGGAAGAGGAATCTCTCTCCCTGCCTTTTTTTTTTTTTTTTTAAGATTTATTTATTTATTTGAAAGGCAGAGTTACACGGAGAGAGGAGAGGGAGGGAGGGAGGGAGGGGGAGAGGGAGAGGGAGGGGGAGGGAGGGGGAGGGGGAGGGGGAGGGGGAGGGGAGGGGGAGGGGGAGAGGGAGAGGGAGAGGGAGAGGGAGAGGGAGAGGGAGAGGGAGAGGGAGAGGGAGAGAGAGGTCTTCCATTAGCTGGTTCAGTCCCTAGATGGCTGCAATGGTTGGAGCTACGCCGATCTGAAGCCAGGAGCCAGGAGCTTCTTCCGGGTCTCTCACGTGGGTACAGGGGCCCAAGCACTTGGGCCATCTTCTACTACTTTCCCAGACCACAGCAGAGAGCTGGATCAGAAGTGGAGCAGCTGGGTCTTGAACCAGTGCCCATATGGGATGTCGGTGCTTCAGGCCAGGGCGCTAACCCACTGTGCCACAGCGCTAGCCTCCTCCCTACCTTTCAAATAAATCTTTTTTAAGAAAATAAAATAAAAATGAGGAAACTGAGGTTCAAACAGACACGTGGTCCAAAGTTGCATGGGTTTTACAGGACAGAGCCAGGACAAACTGTTTTCTTCTGACTTAAGTCAAGAGCTAAGTTGCATCACTGCCCTGCCTTACACTGTATTTTTTCAGTGCGGTGGAGAGAATAAGTCTTTCTCAGCCGAGATTTAGCAAACCCCTGCTCGAGAACATAATAGTCATAGCATTTTAGTAATCAGACCCGGCTTTCAAAGTCTTTATGATCTTGTCTGTTTTCTTTCCTATCACTCCCTTTGCATCCTCTTCTCTCCTCTGGCTGGAACTCCTCTATTGCTACCCATATATTATGTTCCATTCCCACACCTGCTCTACATCTTTCCATCCCTGTCTTAAGTATCTCTCCTTCATTCTTCATCTGCTCTATTCTCCAGCAAAGGTGCTACTTGGTCACCTCACATTCCCGCTCAAAATCTTTTCATGGTGCTCCTTTATCTGCTAAACAAAACCCAGGCTTCTCAGCCTGGCACCCAAGGCAGTCACCCAGCTGCAAATATGCATGGGGAGTCCATTGCATACTAGGTACTCTCAAAGTGCTGGGAGAACTGTGGAGAACCAGACCGACCAGTCCCTGCCCTTCTGGTGAACACACACAGCATTAAATAAATATAAATAATCAATTAAATAATTGTCAATGTGAATCAAGTAATTACAAGGCCCTTTACAATTACAGTCTGATCTCCACCCACCTTTTCAGAGTTCTTGCTCACCCTTCTGTCCAAATGGACCCACCTGTCCAGCTTGGCTGTGCCCACTCCCTCCTTCCTCTCCTGAACACAGGTTCTTCTCTGCTCCACCCCAGGCCGCTGCAGACCCAGTTCTGGTTCTGCCTCCTCCTTGAGGCCCTGCCAGAAGATTTGAATCTGAGGGGCCTTCCCTCATTTGCATTCCTAGCAGTTACCCATTCAACAAATATTTACTGAGTGACTTGTTGAAATGTTTCAGGACTGACGCTCCATGAGATCCTAAACACATATTATGGTATTAAAGATTTAAATTGTACAGGGAATTAAGAGTTTTCCTGTTGCGAGGGGAAGGTTTTTTTTTTTCCCCCTCCTCCTCTCTCCTAGGGAGTATGTGTGTAATCCTGAAAACTATATTGTAGGACATTCAAAATTACAGGTAAATATGACAATAAAAATATTCATAATCCTACTACTTAGAGAGCTACCCTCACTGCCATTTTTCTCTCCATTCTTTTTTTTTTTTAATTTATTTTATTTATTTGAAAGTCAAAGTTACACAGAGGCAGAGAGAGACAGAGAAGTCTTCCATCGGCTGGTTCACTCCGCAGATGGTCACAATGGCTGGAGCTGGGCTGATCCGATCTGAAGCCAGGAGCCAGGAGGTTCTTCCGGGTCTCCCACGTGGGTGCAGGGGCCCAAGGACTTGGGCCATCTTCTACTGCTTTCCCAGACCATAGCAGAGAGCTGGATCCAAAGTGGAGCAGCTAGGACTCGAACCAGTGCCTATATGGGATGCTGGTACTGCAGGCACAGACTTTCCCCACTCTGCCACAGCGTTAGCCCCTAGTCTTCTCTTTTGAGAGGCAGCAGGATGGGGGGACAGTGAGTGTGAAACAAAGAGGGGGAGGAGTACTCCAAACTGCTCTCCAAATGCCTGCCATGGCCTGGGCTGAGAGGGGGCTGCAGCCAGGTCTCCCCGTGGGTGGCAGGAACCCAATCACTTGAGCTGTCACTGCTGCCTCCCAGGGTCTGCACTGGCAGGAAACGGGTAGGACCAGAGCCTGGAGTTGAACCCAGGTGTTCTTGCTCTTGAGAACAACACCGACTTATCTTCTGCAAGCTCTCGGGTGTGTGGGATGCTTGGGTGGGCGGCACAGCCATCTTGGGGAGCGAGCCTTGAAATGTGAGGCCTGCAGAACATGGGGACGGTTCCGTGTACTCCCTCCCCTCAGTGAAGCACACTTCAGCCTGTGCCGAGCGGGGAAAGCTGACACAACCTGGGGGGATCAGGCCAGATCCTTCAAGGGCTTGATGTGGAATTTCAGAGCACCTCTACCTGGCTACTGTAGGACGTGAAAGCACAGGAGAGGGGCAGCGCTCGGGCCTAGCGCAGGCTGGAATCCCGCGTGGGCGCCCCTTCCAGACCTGGCTGCTCCACTTCCTATCCGGCTCCCTGCGAACGGCCTGGGAGAGCAGCAGCAGGTGGCCCAACTGCTTGGGCCCCTGACACCCACATGGGAGGCCCAGAAGGCGTTCCTGGCTGTGGCCTGGCCCAGTCTTGGCCATGTGTCCATTTGGGGGAGTGCACCAGCAGATGGAAGGTCTCTCTGTCTCTCCTTCTCTCTGTACAACTCTGCCTTTTAAATAAATAAATAAATCTTTACAAACAAGCACAGGAGTAACATTACGCCGACAGCGCATTCTTTCTAACGAATGGCGGGCACACCACAAAGGGATGCAGCAAGGCACCAGTCCGTGCCCACGAACGCGCGTGCACGCGCATTCGGCTTCAGTTCTTTCCAGTCTGATCCCTGTAGACGCCCACCAGGATCCGAGGCGCAATTCCATCAGGCGACACCCGCCGAGAAGTTTATCCTCTTACAGGCAGCCCAGGCCTTCCCAGCCCCACTTGGAAGCCCCAGGAAGGTGGCCTCTCGCCTTCCCGCATTCAAAAAAACACAAAACCAAAAACACCGACGGGCTTGAACTCTCTTTTTGCAGGGACCCAGGAAGGGCGGGCTGTGCGCAGTCTCCACCGAGGCGAAGCGTTCTTCGGTTCTTCAGCCTAGGGGCTGGATGGGGGAGCGGCCGCTGATCCATCCCGTTGGACCAGGGCTGAGGCAGGGCCCACAGGGGCGACTCCTCAGGTAGGGCTCTCTCGGGGCTGCGGCCCTCGGCACTTCTCTGCTGGCTTTCACCGGTGCTGCCCCTGACCCATCCACGGAAACAAAGGGAGCGGCCGCTCCTCCCGTCTTTCTCCTAGAGAAGGCTCGGCCTTACCTTTCGGGACCCACCCTGGCCCTCTCACGCACCCAATGAGGCGGGAGCCGCCTCCTGCCCGGGGGTGCCGAGCTCGCCCCGTGCGTAAACGGGCAGGTGCCGGGGACCAATGGGCTGCAGCCGCGGCCGGCCAATAGGAGCGCGCAAGGGGTCGACCTGGGCTGCGAGAACGAGAGCGCCCGCAACAGGGGCGGGGCCGCGAAGGCGCAGGGCCCTGCAGGGCGTCCAGCGCGGCCGCCCCAACCACGGCGAGGGCAACCTGCGCACGGGTCGGCGGCCGCCAATGGGAAGGCGGCTGGCGCTGGGGGGGCGTGCCTGGCGCCTGGAGGCCACGCCCCTCCCCGATCCGCAGGGCTGGGGCGGAGCCAGGCCCGCGTCAGGTGGTCCCGGGCGTGCGGGCGGCGCGGGGGGCGGGGCGCGGCGCGGGGCGCTGAGGGGAGCGGCGGCCGGCTGGCGGCGGCGGGCGCTGGCTGCACTGGCAGGTACCCGCGGCAGAGGTGGCGACGCCGCCCCCGGGGGGCGAGCGGGCAGGCGGGGACGCGGGCCCGCCGCACCCCTAGGCGGCGGTGAGCCTTCGCGCTCGGCGCACTTACCCTCCCGCCGCGCGAGCCCCGGAGCGCCGGCTCTGCCCTCCCCGCCAGCCCGGGCCCTACCTGCGGCCGCCGTCGGGGGAGGGGGTCCCCCCCAGCTCTGCGGAGCCGCATGAACAATAGGCGGCGGCGGCTCCTGCGGGCGGCGGCAGCCCCGCACCCTATGGATCGGCCGCTCCATGGAGCCCTCCAGAGCGCTTCTCGGCTGCCTGGCGAGCGCCGCCGCTGCCACCCCGCCGGGAGAGGACGGCGCGGGGGCCGAGGAGGAGGAGGAAGAGGAGGAGGCGGCGGCGGCCCCTGGGGAGCTGGGCTCGGACGCGCCGCTGCCCTACTGGACGGCGGTGTTCGAGTACGAGGCGGCAGGCGAGGACGAGCTGACCCTGCGGCTGGGCGACGTGGTGGAGGTGCTGTCCAAGGACTCGCAGGTGTCCGGCGACGAGGGCTGGTGGACCGGGCAGCTGAACCAGCGGGTGGGCATCTTCCCCAGCAACTACGTGACCCCGCGCAGCGCCTTCTCCAGCCGCTGCCAGCCCGGCGGCGAGGACCCCAGCTGCTATCCGCCCATTCAGTGTAAGGCGGGGCCGGGGGCCGGGGGCCGGGGGCGGGCCGGGGCCGGGGTGGCGGCCGCGCTGGGCAGCGCCTGCCCGGGTGTGGGCGGGCGGGAGGGCGCGCGCTCGGGCTGCCGTGGCTGAGGCGACCCGGACGCGCCGGAGGCCCTGCCTGGAACCTGGGCTCTGAGCCGCCCATTTCCCAGTCCACAGGACCGGCTGGTGGGCGCCGACCTGACCCCAGCCCCCAGCCCCCAGCCCGGCGGAGCTGTCCTGTCGCCCGTCCCCGCCCCTCACAGCCATTTGCCGGGGTGTGGGGGGTGCCTCCCGCAGAGCTGGGCGGGCTCCCGAGTCCCGGAAGCGAGTGTGGACGCCGGGCTGGAGTGCCTTTGACTTGCCCTGCTGCCTGCGCTGGGTGTCCCAAGTTGTGTCTTCAGGAGTCTCACCGAGGAGGGCTGAGGAGGGGACAGCCTCCGAGTCGCCGCCCCCGAGGCCGGGCGGCGCGCACCGAGACGTTTCCTCCTGTCTCCTCACCCTAGATCCTCGCCTATATTTGGCGCTGGCCAGGTCCCCGGGAGCCCGTGCCCAGGGGTCCTTCGCAGGGCCCTTCTCCCAGAGGCCTGGTTTGCCACCCCGGTAATGAAATTTCCTTTGTTTATTTCAAAGCAGTTACCCAGTCGTGGGAACCCCGTAGTCCGGGACACCAGGTCGTTTTAGCAGCCAGGTGGAAGCTGCCAGTGCAGTTTGCACGGTGTGGATTTGCGAGTGTCTGATTTCTGTGATTATGCATTTATTAGTGCTTATTCCGTTTTTTCTGTACTTTGCATCTTAGTTGACTTTGAAAAAAAATCATCACCAAGGGCCAACTTTAAGCATTTAGTTTGCACATTTCACTTGTAACTGTTCTTTCTGGTCCTGTGACTTGTTTTCACCTGTGCTCTTGTGTTTCTTTACCCTAAGATGTTTTTCAATAGTAGCATTTAACACCAAAATTGTAACACCTTCCTTGTGTTCTGCTCTTTTTCTATCAAGCTGGTGTTCAAACCTGTACTTCCCTTTTGTTATTCTCTACCTTTCATTTGATTTAAAGCTTCATATTTCTACGTTTTGGTCTTTATAATACCTGGAAGAGGCGAAAGACTTCAAATTGTTTCCGGGTACAATGTCTTTTTGGTGTGAGATCTGGTGAGATGAAGGCTAAGGGTCCTGGCATAACTTTGAAGTAGTGATGAACATGAACTTGGTCATATATTGGAAGAAATATAAATAGCCTTGCATGTTAGAAAAACACAATACAGTTTTTTTTTTTTAATGATGTATTTATTTATGTGAAAGGCAGAGTTACAGAGAGAAAGAGAAGGAGATACACAGAGATCTTCCATCCACTAGTTTACTCCCCAAGTGGCCACAATGGCCGGGGATGGGCTAGGCCGAATCCAGGAGCTTCTTCCAGGTTTCCCATGGGGTGCAGGGACCCAAGCACTTGGCCCATCTTCCGCTGCTTTCCTAGGTGCATTAGTAAGGAGCTGGATCGGAAGTGGAGCACCCAGGCCCAGGCCTTGAACTTGCACCCCTGAGGGATGCCACCACAGTGCCAGCCCCACCATGTAGTTTTAAACACAAGTCAGAATTTTAGATTCTATATGGGTGAAGTTTTGTGATTTTTTTTTAAGTTTTATTTATTTGAAAGACAGATTGACAGGGAGAAATGAGCAGGAGAGCAGAATGAGCCAGAGAACGAGAGGTCTTCCATCCACTGGTTCACTCCCCAAATGCCTACAACAGCCAGGCTGGGCTAGGCTGAAGCCAGAAGCCTGCAACTCCACCCAGGTCTCCCATGTGGGTGGCAGGGACCCAAGTACTTGAGTCATCATTTGCTACCTCTCTGGGTGTGTGTTAGCAGGAAGCTGGATAGGAAGTGGAGCTGGGATTCGGACTCAGGCAACTTAATATGGGATGCAGGCATCTCAAGAGATGGTTTAAACACCGTGCCACATGTCCACTCATAATTTTATTTTTTAAATATTTATTTATTTGATAGGTAGAATTACAGATTGAGAAGGAGAGGAGACAGAGAGAAAGGCCTTCCTTCCACTGGTTCACTCCCCAAATGGCCGCAGCGACCAGAGCTGTGCCAATCCGAATCAGGAGCCAGGAGCTTCTTCTGGGTCTCCCACAAGTGTGCGGGGGCCCAAGCACTTGGGCCATCTTCTGTTGCTTTCCCAGGCCATAGCAGCGAGCTGGATCAGAAGTGGAGAAGCCGGGACTAGAACTGGTGCCCATATGGGATGCCAATGCCACAGGTGGAGGATTAATCTGCGCCGCAGTGCTGGCCCCATAATTTTATTTTTAAGGACAGCTAATGTCAGAGTAGGAGAGTTATGTGAGGTTCATGAGCATGGTCTCCGTAGTACCTTGAGCCCCGGCTGTCAAGGCAGTCAGGAGTGAATGCTGGGTGATGTAGGCGAGAGCAGTCTATCCACAGAGAGCAAGACAGGTCAGGCTGTGCTACCCTAGAAGGTCCTTCTCTGTTGGGAGACTATGATTTATCTTTTTTGTAACAAAAGTTGCCATGGATTAAATGCATTCCAGATGATGAAGAAACAGGGAGTACCTTGTGCTTATTTAGAGAATTGACTTGAGGACATGACATTTGAAACTCCTGGTTGGGTTTTTTACTTGACCCTACCAGGAGTTCTGATCTTGATTAGAATTCTTCTTCTTCTTCTTCTTCTTTATTTATTTTTTTTGTAAATGTTTTATTTATTTATTTTGAAAGGTAGAGTTACAGACAGAGAGAGGGAGAGGCAGAGAGGTCTTCCATCTGCTGGTTCACCCCCCAAATGGCCATAGTGGTCGAAGCTGGGCTGATCTGAAGCCAGGAGCCTGGAGCTTCTTCTGGGCCTCTCACATGGGTGCAGGGACCCAAGCACTCAGGCCATCTTCTGCTTTCCCAGGCCATAGCAGAGAGCTGGATCAGAAGTGGAGCAGCCGGGACTAGAACTGGTGCCCATATGGGATGCTTGTGCCACAGGCAGAAGCTTTACCCACTATGCCACAGAGGTAGCCCTTAGAATTATTCTTGATAATTCAGAAAATTTCATTCCAGTCAAAAACTTAATTATTGAGTAGTGAATGATGGATACTGTGTTAAGTACCAGGGGAGACAGAAGTGATCAGGAGGTGCTTATAAGTCACATGAAGGGGATTGGGTTGTAAATATTTCATTGTAGTGATTTTTTTTAAAGATTTTTTTATTTATTTGAAAGAGTTACACAGAGAGAGGAGAGGCAGAGGGAGAGGGAGAGGGAGAAGGGGAGAGAGAGAAAGAGAGAGGTCTTCCATCCGCTGGTTCACTCTCCAGTTGGCTGCAATGGCCAGAGCTGTGCTGATCCAAAGCCAGGAGCCAGGAGCTTCTTCCAGGTCTTCCACGTGGGTACAGGGGTCCAAGCACTTGGGCCATCCTCTACTGCTTTCCCAGGCCATTGCAGAGAGCTGGATTGGAAGTGGAGCAGCCGGGTCTTGAACCGGCACCCATATGGGATGCCGGCACTTCAGGCCAGGGCGTTAACCTGCTGCGCTCATTGTAGTGATTTGATAAAGATGTACCTGGGTAATTGCTGACAGGTGCATTTCTGATTTCTGCTCTGTGTCCACCAGATCAGTTCAGTTAGTGTCAGCCGGAGAATAAAGGTGATTGACAGACACACTTGTCTCCAGAGACTCAGAACAGAATGGAGCCTCTGACACTTCTTCGCCAGGGTTCCTTTAACTTCCCCTCTGGGGCATATACCGTAACATTACATTCTGAACTGCAAGTAGAAGTGAGTCTGGCAGAAACGTTCAGTGTTGATTTTAGATGATTGCTTTTTCAGGTGACAATATTATTTCAAACTTTAACTAAAAGAGACAGGGGAAGTTACTAAATCTTAGGACAGAGAATTTACTGTGATACTGTAAACCATCTTAGATTTAGATAGTGCTTTTCTCCCTCCTACATAGGTCATTGGAGTTTGGCTCTTCATAAGTGACAAATAGAGGTAACCAGGAGCTCATTCATCTTTGTTTTAGCAAAAGCTGAAAAATGTACAGATGTAAATGTGTCATCTTGGAAGACATCATTCTAGAAGTTTCTCTTACGAGACAGTTGTTTCTGTTTCCAAACAAGGCATCCGTTAAGGTTATTAATTTATGCTTCTTTTTTCTACACCCACTAGCAATGTAAGGATGTATTTCCTGATGTATTTAAGACTTTTACATGAGTGAGGTGTGTGTGCCATTCACTTTCCCAGAACCTGTCAGAATGTGTCTGTAAGTTGTTTTCAAGGGAGGAGTTACGTCCTGACTCCAAAAACGAAACAAAGAAGGTTTTGTTCCTGATATTCCTGGAAATATCCTTCTGCAGAAACTGAAAAATGTGCTGAATGCAACTTGACCTGATTCTTACTTAAAACCAGGTCTTCACTGGAGCAGGGATTGAAAGGAGAGGCCCATATGCCTTCTGCTGCAGCTGGAGGTCTTGTCCAAAGGGGCTGCCTGGTCGGGAACAGGAGAAGGGGCCCATCTTCCCCAGCGCCTGGGGTCTGTCTGGTTTCTGTTTGGAAACTGTATTCTGTATTGCACTTGAAGTCTTAATACTTCCTTAACTAAATAGCAGGATCCAGATGCGATGTTCTTCCAAAGAGAGCTTACTGCTTTCCACAGAGATTTTCTGTCCTCTCTGAAGTGCAGTCCGAGGAGCTGTCCTTTCAGCACTGTGGTTCTGAATCTTATCTTTTTTAAGCTCCATGTATTTCAGTACTTCACTCCTTCTGTATGTCTACAATTGTGTTTCAGGCCAGAGGAAAAAGGGAGCATACAAGAGAAAGCACAACAGGTAGTCCCCTTAAGGAGAATTCATATTCTTAGCCGAGGACATAACAAATACAGATTTGTTAAATAGACACATATGCTGTCATCAGTGTAAAAGCTGGTAGAAAAAAAAATGCATGTTCCTTCCCTTCAAAGAGAGTCTTAATTTTTTTTCCTGTTTTTTTTTTTTTCTTCCTATTTGAAAGGCAGAGAGAGAGAGATCTATTTACTCTTCATCAAGTGCCCATAATAGTTAGACTGGGCTAGGTCAAAGCCAGGAGCTGGGAATTCAGTCCAGGTCTCCCCTCTGGGTAGTGGGAGCCACATACTTGAGCCTTCAGCTGCTGCTTCTCTGGGTGTGCATTAGCAGGAAGCTGGAAGGGAGAACAGAGCCGTGACTGGAAGCCAAGCACTGTGATATGGGACGTGGGTGTTACAAGTGACATCTTAACCACTATGCGAAATGCTTGCCCTCCCCCCACCCCGAAGGAGACTTTTAACAGAATATATATTTCTCCAAAATGGTTTCTGGTCTCCGTAACATAGACAGAGTTTTTTCATGCATGTGGATGACATCATGCAAAAATTAGTGATCAGTCAGGATTCATTTTAGGACTGAGGAACACTTAGCTATTTTAAGCAGGAAAGGGACTGAGCCTGGGAAATTGGTGCTTCTGGAGTCGCTGGAGGGTCTGGGAGAGGAGATTGTCTGTTGGCCCCATGGGAACGACTCCTGGGACGTGGCAGTCCTGGCCCACCTGTCGAGCTGCCACCTCTCTCATCTGGGAGATGCGGAATCAGGAGCTGCTGTGGAAGCTGTTGTATTCTAGAAGGACTTGTTGCAGCTGCAGTTCAGAGACTGGCCATGAAGCATCCTCAGGGCCAGTGATTGGATACTCACTTGCTGTTGCAGGAAAACCCACTGCGGCCAGGCTTGCCAAGAGAGGCAGCAGGGTCTCTCTTCTGCCTTACAGATCTTGTGTCTCTGGTTTGCAGAACTAAATTTGCATCCAGCACTCTAGCTATAAGGGAGTATGGAGAGTGCAGTGTTTGGCTTCCTGCCCTCTGTCATGCTGAAAGACTTGCTAGAAGGTTTTGGAATGGATCTGATGACTGGCCTGCAGTGTCTGTCACACCATCTACTCTTCAGGAAGACTCCCAGTGACCTCCAATTGGAACTTTTGGGGGCCCAGATGGGTTCTTTTTTGTGTACTTAAAGACAGTCCACCAACTTTTCCTAGGAGTTGCTCTGTGCAGACTGCTAGTTGCATTCCAAAATACAAATGAAAGAATCAAAGTACTATAATTAAGCAAGAACAGATTTTTTAACACTACCAGCATCTGAGTGGAGAATGCGGGCGTCACAGGGTTGGCTAAGAAAGGAAAGGAACAGCCAGCAGTGGGCAGTTCCTCTTTTGGTCTTGCCAAAAGTTCAGACATATATTTTTGTTTTCTTAGTTTTTTATTAAAGTGTGATTATGCTCTGCATTTGTTTCAGAAAGTCCAATTCATATGTCTCTGTCTTTGGAGATCTGGATGTGATTTATTTCCTACTGAGGTAGATTTTTTTTAAATGAAGATTTATTTATATTTATTATAAAGATAGAGTTACAGAGAGAGGGAGAGACAGAAAAAGATGGGGAGGTGGGGGGAGAACTCTTCCATGCACTGGTTAACTCACTCCCCAAATGGCTGCAACAGCCTGGGCTGGGCCAGTTGAAGCCAGGAGCCTGCAACTCCATCTGGGTCTCCCATGTGCATGGCAGGGGTCCAAGTAAGTACTTGGTTGGGCCCTCTTCTGCTGCTTCCTCAGGTACATAAGTAGGAAGGTGGATTGGAAGAAGAGCAGCCAGGACTTGAACTGGTGATCATGGGAGATGCTTCCATTGCAAGCAGCAGCTTAATCCTCTGTACCACAATGCTGGCTGGCCCTGGAGATACTTTTTTTTTTTTTTTTTTTTTTTTTACTTTACTTCAGAATAAAAAGGTAAGATTATTTTGATGGAAACATTTTTTGAAATTCTTGCATATTTTTTGCATAATAATCTTTCACGAACTTAAAAAATTATTTATTTGGGAGGCAGAGACACACAGAGACAGCTCTCAAATACTGCCCCTGAGTCCATACATTGACCCTGCCTAGGCTGTACTGTAGCCAGGAACTAAATCCAGGTCTGCCACCTTGGTGTCGGGGACTCAATCACTTGAAGCATCACTGCTGCACCCAGGGTGTGCATTAGCAGGAAACGAGTCAGGAGCCAGCACTGGGAATCAACCCCAGGTACTTGGATATGGGGTATGGACATCAAATTCCCTATAAACGCCCAGCCTTCTTATGAACTTTTTGAAGACCCTTGTATGCATGATTTTTTTTAAGGAGAAGAGTTTATTGGGGGAACTCGACAGACTTGAGGGAAGAGGCGAAGAGGGAAAGGAGGGAGAAGGAGAGCATAAGAGAGAGACAGAAAGAGACAGAGATCAGGAGATGGAGATAAAGAGAGCGAGCCACATGTTTAGGAACAGGCCCTTTTAAAACTTTGACGGGGGATGGGCAGGCAGTAGGAGCAGTGAATCCCATTAGGATGGGCATGGGGCTGACACTGTTGGTTGGGCCATGTGGTCACCTGGCTTCCAGCAGGGGCTAGAGCCTAGGATGGTGTCAGGGTGTGGATCGCACCATAGATAAGTCTGCGACATTGTACTAACATTCCCCCCTTTTACTTTTTATAAAGCAAGAGTTTTATGTGATTACATTAGTCCCAAAAGTCCAGGAGGGATAGAGGGGTGATGATCTGTCTTTACAGCTGCTTCCTGGTGACATGGAGCGATGAGGTACTCTTTGTTGGCATGGGGTGATGTCTCAAGGTGCTGTCTCCTGGATAAGGAACCAAGTATATCCCTGTAGCAGCATTTGGTTCACCGCCTGGTTGCTGAAGACCTTGGTTCGTTCCTTATTAACTCCTGTAAACACTTAAGCAGACACAGTAGTATAAAAGACAGTATGAGAATAGCAACCAATGATCCTAAGAGTGGCATTAACCAAGTAATGAAAGGATTTCATAGAGGAGAGGAAATGAGGAGAGTCTCTGGACCCTTGTGAAGACTTTGATGGATGTGGTTTAAAGCTGATCCCAACCAAGTCCAGGAGAAAGGCCACTCTGCTTTTGCAGGTAGAGGAGTTTGTAGAGAAATTCTGAATAATCATACAATATTAAGTGGGGGAAAGGATCACTAATACACACAGGTCGGGAGTAGAACAATTGATGTAAGAGTAGAGGCTGTGATTACAAAGGAATGAGGCCCCAAGTGGGCTAGACAGGGTCTAGAACAAAGGACAGATTCATTACTAGAGGACCTAAAAAGGATGCTAAGCCACAACAAAGTTTTCTGATTGAGAGGCAAATAGAAACTGACAGAAGGAGCTGCATGATTTCAAAACATGTTTTTGCACCAAAATAAACTTGCCTTGTAGTTCTATTTTTTGCAGACTTTTTGAAGTACCCTTAAATTTCGTTCATCAGCTAGTCACCTTCTAAGTGTTTGATCTGGTGAGTGCAGTGGTGAATGGGGCAGACAGAACCTCTGCCCTGTGGATATTGTGACCAAGCCAGGGGGACAGGCATTGAACTGGCAGTTAAGTAATGAGGACCTTGATGAGCCTTGCAGAATGGAGACAGCGATGGAAGTGTTTGATCGGGAGCTTGACCTCATTTGGTCTGGGGTTAGGAGAAGTTCCTATATGAAGTTGACATTTGAGTCTTGAGGAGTGAGCATCAGTTAGTCAGGCAAAGACCGCAGAGACTGAGGAGATGTCAAAAAACAAAACCAACCAAACAAAAAAAACCCAGAGTTTCATGAGAGAAACATAAAATAGCACTTGGCTCTCTGAGCACTAAATGGCATAGCTAGCCCAAGATTTCTCATTGCTGGCAGCTGTTAGTATCTCTCCATGCAACACAGCTGCAGATACAATCTAGGGCCTCACGGTGACTCTCTGGATTGGCTGATGCCGGGAACTTTGGGGATTGAACGAGGGCACAGAGGTATCTGTTTTGAGGGTCCTTTCCCATGGATCTCAGCTACCAGGTCCTGGTGAACTGGGTCCTGGAAGTCTCCCGAGCAGACCCAGTGCCTCCTGCATTCACTGCTGCTGTGGGTCAGTGTGCTTGGGCTATTTCAGTGACCTTGTTAGTGATGCCTTTTGCTGAAGGTTGTCTGCCAGGCTGTGTTCTATGAGAGCACGTCTAAAAGCTCATGGGAAATGGAATGACACAATTCTTTTGCTGCAAAAAAAATTGAAATCCATGCATACAGAGAGTCTTCAAAAAGTTTATGAAGTCTATATTATGAAAAAAACTATGCATAGATTTCAAAATATATTTGTACAAAAAATAAACTTAGGTTTTAATTTTATTTTTTTTCCCAGGGACCCTTTGAAGTTCTTGTCCAGGATTTCTACCATCAGTCTTCTTTTTAAGTTGTTGGTCTAACAACACTGCTCTTCGGAAACATGCATGGCTTCTGCTGTTTACAGTGTGAAGTTTAAGCCCCTTAAAATGGCTTTAAAAACATCTCACCATCTGGTGACCCCAAGCAAAGCTATGCGCCTTTCGTGCTGTCCTTGTGCGTGTAATCCGGCTGCACCAGACACCCTGCACTCTCACACCTGGGTGCACAGTCTTGTCTTTCTGCACCCTGGTCTCCTCCATTGCCCTGTGCAACTCTTCCCACTCATTCATCAGATCCCAGACTCCTTTGCCTGTTCCCCGGCTCCATCCCCGTCCTGTGTGGTAGTCAGTGATTTTCGTAAGCCTCTGATCACCTTCTGCAGAACCTCTTCTCCCCCTGTGTTGTGGTTGTTGGGTTTCTGCCCTGGGCCTTGGGTCGTGTGCTTCTCAGCAGCAAGTGCAGAGTGAAGCTGAGTAGGACCCTCAAAGATTTCCCCAGTGTTTCTGTTGGTTAAAACGCTTGGCTTTGGAACAGGATTCTGCCTAACTTTCTAAGTGGGATTTATTTAATTTCTTTAAACATTTATTTATTTGAGAGACAGAGTTACAGAGAGAAAGAGAAAAGGAGAGAGAGTGAGAGGGAGAGAGAGATTTCTTCCATTCTCTGGTTCACTTTTCAAGTGGCAGCAATGGCCAAGACTGAGCTAGGCTGAGCCAGGAGCTTCTGCCACGTGGATGGCAGAGGCCCAAGCGCTTGGGCCATCCTCCACTGCTTTCCCAAGTGCATTAGCAGGGAGCTGGATTGGAAGTGGAGCAGCTGGGACATGAACTGGTGCTCATTATTAAATACCCACTATGTGCTAGTCAACTAGGCATAATGTGAAATAAAGCAAATTAGTTGTGGTTCCTGCCCTGATGGAGCTGGTCTTCCAGTGGGGGGAGACAGAAAAGTCCAGTGAACAGATGGATGCTTGACTGGCATTTCCAGGATGTCTCTGACCTGTGCCTTTTGTCTTCTCTCCCCAGTGTTAGAGATTGATTTTGCGGAGCTAACCCTGGAAGAGATCATCGGCATTGGGGGTTTCGGAAAGGTCTACCGTGCCTTCTGGATAGGGGATGAGGTTGCCGTGAAAGCCGCCCGCCACGACCCCGATGA
The DNA here is from genome assembly GCF_964237555.1 of Oryctolagus cuniculus. NCBI lineage: Eukaryota > Metazoa > Chordata > Mammalia > Lagomorpha > Leporidae > Oryctolagus > Oryctolagus cuniculus. Next base: position 16,846,000 of record NC_091451.1, on the reverse strand, counting down.
AGACATCAGCCAGACCATAGAGAATGTTCGCCAGGAGGCCAAGCTCTTCGCCATGCTGAAGCACCCCAACATCATTGCCCTCAGGGGGGTGTGTCTGAAGGAACCCAACCTCTGCTTGGTGATGGAGTTTGCCCGGGGAGGGCCTTTGAATAGAGTGTTATCTGGGAAAAGGATTCCCCCGGACATCCTGGTGAATTGGGCCGTGCAGATTGCCAGAGGCATGAACTACTTACACGATGAGGCGATTGTTCCCATCATCCACCGAGACCTTAAGTCCAGCAACAGTGAGTATGAGGAGGTGGGGTTGGGAGGGTAAGGGCACCTGCAGACTCGGCCCATGGCTTTAGTAGGAGTGGATTCCTGGTTGAGCCTTGGGTGCAGGGAACTCCTTGCTCAGTAGTCCCTCCCAGGTGGACATTTGGCCTAGTGGTTAAGTTGCCAAATAAGACCCTTGCCACCCACATCCGTGTGCCTGGGTTTGATACCCATATCCTTCGCCTGCCTCCAGCATCCTGCTAATGCAGACCCTAGAAGCAGCAGTGATGACTCAAGTGTTTGGGTTCCTGCCGCCCACGTGGGAGACCTCGATTGACTCTCAGCTCAGTCCAGCTGTAGCTGTAATGGGCATTTGAGGAGTGAACAACAGATAGGGGCGTTCTCTCTTTTAATTTGTCTCACTGTGTCTCGCAATTCTTCTCTATTTAGCTGTCTTTTTTCTCTCTGCCTTTCAAGTAAATAAAAAGTAAAACAAAACAAAATAAAACAAAGCATTCCATCCTTGAGTTGAGATGTAGGAGAGATAAGAGTCAAGAAAAATAGGTTTAAGAGGAGAAGGATGGGGCACCTGGGGGTTTGGGATAATTCTAAGCTCGTGATAGCGAGCAGACTTGGTAATGTGTGATTCTGATGTGCTGTGCAAAAATATATAGATTTATTTTTCCATGTGAGGGAAGCGTGCATGTAATCAGAAAAGGCATTTTCCTTTTTGTGGAACAAATAGGCAGAGCAAACCTAGGCCACTGTGTTGGAATTTCTGCCTCAGCACCTCAATTTGAGGTGTCCACTAGAAGCAGGACTGTAGGAAGGGAGGCATGTTGCATAAACCATGAGTCCGTTCAGGTGGCACTGTCAGCTTGGAGAGTATGGCCTGGCTGGTGGTGTCACAGACCTCATAGCCCAGGGCTGGCATTAATTGCCGTAAGGGAGGTGAGGAGTAACTGTTTATTAAACATGCAGAATCCATAAACTGGACTGTGAAGCAGGGGTTAGAAATAATTAGATGGTGAGCTGCTGGAAACTTCAGCCGCCTCCTTGGCTGAATCTGCAGGAGCCAGGCCTGAGCTGCCTTGGCATGGAAGTTCGCGCTTGCGCTCTCTGCATCCTTCGGGAGAGAGGATGCAACTGCCTGAAACCACCTGGCGTCAGGCCTCGGGGGGAGGGAACTGAGCTGAAGACTCCAGGGGCTGCACGCGCCCCAGGATTTTGCCTTCCCTGCATCTTTCATCTTTGAGCCCAGAAATCCCTCATACTTTGTTTTATTCTGAACTGTTCCATGTGTAGCTTCTTCTTCTGTTGGTACTATGGTGGATCTGCTTACTTTTTTTTAAGATTTGTTTATTTATTTAAAAGACACAGTTACAGAGAAAGGTAGAGCCAGAAAGAGAGAAAGAGAGAGGTCTTCCATCGCTGGTTCACTCCACAAATGACTGCAATGGCCAGAGCTGAGCTGATCCGAAGCCAGTAGCCAGGAGCTTCTTCTGGGTCTCCCACATGGGTGCAGGGGCCCAAGGACTTGGGCCATTTTTCACTGCTTTCCCAGGCCATAGCAGAGAGCTGGATTGGAAGTGGAGCAGCCCAGCACTCAAACCAGCACCCATATGGGATGCCAGCACTGTAGGCCAGGGCTTTAACCTGCTGCACAACAGTGCAGCCCCAGTCTGCTTACCTTTAAAAATACACTTTAAAATTATGTAAATGGTAAGTGCTTGTGAAAAAATTAGAAAATACAAATAAAAAGACAAGAAGGTTAACCTGTGATTTTTGCTTTAGAGAGAACAACTGTTAGATTTAGCGTATCTTCCTAGACATTTATAAATTTATTTATTTAATTTTGTTTGAAAGGCAGAGAGACAGAGACAGACTGGTGGACTGAACTGCCCACTGGTTCACTCCCCAAATGTCTGCAACAGCCAGGTCTGGACTAGGCCAGATCCCGGAGCCTGGAACTCAGTCCAGGTCTCCCATGTGGGTGACAGAGACTCAAGTATTTGGGCTATCACTACTGCTTCCCAGGATTCACATTAAATGTAGGAAGCCGGGTTGGAAGCAGAGCTGGGACTTGAACCCAGGTGTTCCGATATGGAATGCAATCATCTTACCCGCTGCATCAAGACTGCTCCCTTTCCAGACATTTTTAAAGCATGGTTCTACTTTCCAATTTACTTTAAAATAGCCTTTGTTACCTGTATCTCTTCTACCTATGTATTCCTCCCTCTTAGTAATGGAATAGATACTCTGCAAGAATATGGACTATCAGAGATCAGTTGAAGATGTGTGCCTGTGAAGGATTTAAGTTACACGAATAAAATGCTTTCTGGTTTCCCTTTGCCATGATCCTGTCTCGGTTCACATGGTTATGCTCATCCTGCCTCCGAAATTCAGTTCTTTGAATAATTTAGAGCTGTTGGTGATCACTTTTCCAAGTAATTTATACCTCCAAATTGCTTTGGATGAGGCAGTAGGAAGCAGCAGATGTGTTGGTAGCAAATGTGATGTAGGAGCTGAGTTTTCTTTATTTTTTCCCTTACATCCTTATCATGCTGAGAGAACAAGCCACAGTGCTGTAATGTTAAGTAACCAAGCCCTGGCTTAAGATAATAGAACCATGACAGTTTTGATGTCCTTGATGAAGTTTTAAAAGTTAGTATAATTTCAAGCTATGTATTCAAGTTTTTACCTTTTAGGGGATTTGTGTCGGGAACTCTAGGCTCTTGTGAAGGAAAAGCTACCTTGTCACAGTCCTGCTGTTTACAGGAGAGGGCGGGAGACCTGAATGCCATTCTCTTTCCCTTTTTCTAGTCTTTTGTTTGTCCTTAAGTGGGATTGGTGGTGGTTGTTGTTGTTGTTTTTAAAGATTTATTTATTTATTTGGAAGGCAGAGTTACAGAGGGGCAGATGCAGAGGCAGAGAAAGAGATCTTCTATCTGCTGGTTCATTCCCCAAATGTTCGCAATGCCCAGAGCTGGGCCGATCCGAACCTAGGAGCCAGGAGGTTCCTCTGGGTCTCCCACGCAGGTGCAGGGTCCCAAGGACTTGAGCCATCTTCCACTGCTTTCCCAGGCCATAGCAGAGAGCTGGATTAGAAGTGGAGCAGCCAGGTCTTGAACCGGTGCCCATATAAGATGCCAGCACTACAGGCGGTGGCTTTACCTACTAACTACAGTACTGGCCCTATTATTATTATTATTATTAAGTAGAGAGAGCACCTGAGCATGTGAGAGGGCCTCCATCTTTTGGTTTACTCCTCAAAGGCCTGCAGTGGCCCAGGATGGGCCAGGGTCCAAGCTAGGAGACAGGAACTGAATCCAGGACTCCCATGGGGATGGTGGGAAGCCAATTACTTGAGAAGTCATTGGGAAGCTCAAGTCAGGAGCCAGAGTTGGGACTCACAGCCAGGTTCTCTGGTGTGGAATGTGGGCATCTTGACTGCTAGGCTGAATGCTCGCCCACTACACTGGCTGTTGGAAGCTGAGGCAGAGCCTCAGGTACTGTGTGTTGCAGCAGGGTTCGGACTCCCGCACCGGGCAGTTCTTTAAGGACCTTGTCAAGACAGTCGATGCCCAGAGGTGTGCAGGGTCATTGGCTTGCAGTTTGGTGCTGATGTTGAGGCCTGTTGTGAGTGAGTTGGGGGACTCCTTGACATTTGTCTCTGAGTGGATGTTGGCCTGGGGTTGTGTACATCTAGTGTGAGCCTTAATGACTCCATGGTTGTTATCCCAATGCAGATCATTTTAGAATTGTTACGTCTGTCCTTTTCTATTGCCTCTAGTTTGGGAGTCATAACTTCTTTGTGTTTTATAGACATGAGGATCCTGGTCTGTTGGCATTGGGTTTTTGATTTTTATTTATGTAAAAGGCAGAAAGAGACAGAGATGTCTCATCTTCTCATTCACTCTCCAGTTGCTCACGGCAGCTGGGGCTGCGCAGTGCTGAAGCCAGGAGCCTGAAACTCCATCCCGGTCTCCTAAATGGGTGGCAGGGACTCGGCTACATGAGCCATTACCTGCTGCCTCCCAGTTTGGAATTGGGACTCAAACCCAGGTACTCCAATCTGGGGTGAGGTGTCTCAAACAGCATCTTCACCAGTACACCAAATGAACCCTTCCCTTGGTTTTTCTTACTGATTGCAGAGAGTTGAATTTTGGTTATTGTCCTGTGAGGGCAGAATACTAGGAATTATGTGTGTTAGTTGACGTTAAATCAGTAGAGAAAGAGTGTATGTATTTGAGGGTTGTCTGTGGGAAAGAGAAGGTAGTTGGTGATAAACTTGCCACTGTTAAAAAGGTTTAGTAGGCTGACGCTGCGACTCACTTGGCTAATCCTCTGCCTGCGGCGCCGGCATCCCGGGTTCTAGTCCCGGTTGGGGCGCTGGATTTTGTCCTGGTTGTTCCCCTTCCAGTCCAGCTCTCTGCTGTGGCCCGGGAAGGCAGTGGAGGATGGCCCAAGTGCTTGGGCCCTGCACCCCATGGGAGACCAGGAGGAAGCGCCAGGCTCCTGGCTTCAGATTGGCGTAGCGTGCCAGCCGTAGTGGCCATTTTGGGGGTGAACCAACGGAAGGAAGACCTTTCTCTCTGTCTCTCTCTCTCTAACTCTGCCTGTCAAAAAAAAAAAAAAGTCCAGTAAATAGTGAATTTATTAAAGAGCCTTATGCTGGTCACCTTCTTGAAAAAGTCACTTACTGTTTACTGAGAATAAAATGTGTTTAGCATATGGTATCCTGTGTCCATAAATAATGTGCATTGGGTTTAGATTTGACTGCACGTAATGTAAATGACAAAACAGAGTAACTGGCTAGCACAAAGGACACATTTGTCTTTGAAAAGCCTGGAGAACTTAGGGCAGGCCCACAGCACCCAGGTTCTGTTTTACTCCAGTATCCTATCGGCAGCCTCCTCATGGTCACCTTGCTGTCCAAGATGGCTGCTAGAGGACCAGTTATTTCATTCAGATCCCTTGACTGCAGGAGGAAGAAAAGCAGAGGCACAGAAAAGGTGCCCTTTGTGGCTGAGTGAGCGTCCATTGACTGCTCAGCGGCTCTGCACATCCTCCCGCCTTCACTGGCCAGAATGTAGCCACAGAGCCAGGGCTGACTGCAGAGGAGGCTGGTGGGCAGCGAGCCCAGCTCTGAACAGGGGTTCATTAGTGAACACAGCTGCTGGGGGCAGTTGCTTCCGGTCACGCATAGGTTTTTTTTTTTTAAAAGAGGCGGAGAGAGAATGAGAATGAATGAGAGTGCTCACATCTACTGGTTCACTCCCTCTGTGCCGCCTGTAACAGCCAGGGCTAAGCTATGAGCTGGGAGTGCAACCCATTCGCCCTATGTGGGTCGCGGGGACTCAGCCACTGAGCCATTACTGCTGGCTCTCAGCATCCACATCAGCAAGAAGTTGGAATTGGAAGCAGAGCTGGGACTCAAACCCAGGCGCTCTGATATGGGATGCAGGCATCTCACCTGTTCCACTGAGCGCCTGTCCTGTGCCTTGGCGTTTTAATGCGGGGCGTGTGTTGGGAAGAGCTCCCTCCAGCCAGACAGGTTCAGTCAGGCCCTGGCATACGTGGTTCAGACCCCTGATTTAACTAATGGTTTGTATTGCTTTACCACATCGCATCATTAACCTAAACGTCGCATCTGAAAACTACTTGTGGAAAACCTCTCTCTATAAAGGGGTTTGTGTGTCGCTCCATCAGGTCGGGGAGATCCAGTTAACTTGCTGGTTAGCAAAGACGTTGGCAAAGGACGGGCTTCCAGTGTGAAGATGGGTTCTGTGGGTAGGTCAGCGTTGTTCAGGTAGGAGGTGGTATGACGTGAAGTCGTTTAAGAGTGCCCATCAAAGCTAAATTAGCGCAACTGAGGTACAAGTTTAGTGCCTGTCATCTGAAACCTGAAGTTTTTTCAGCCTGACGTGACCTCAGAAGTTTTCGGATTTTGGAGCATTTCAGATTTTGGGATTAGTGATGCTCAACCAGGAGAGCCCATGTAACTATTCTGAAACTGCAAACACTCTGAAACCTGAAAAGTTGCCGGCCCCAAGATTTTTTTTTTTTGACAGGCAGAGTGGACAGTGAGAGAGAGAGACAGAGAGAAAGGTCTTCCTTTGCCGTTGGTTCACCCAACAATGGCCGCTGCGGCCGGTTCACCGCGTGATCCGAAGGCAGGAGCCAGGTACTTATCCTGGTCTCCCATGGGGTGCAGGGCCCAAGCACTTGGGCCATCCTCCACTGCACTCCCAGGCCACAGCAGAGAGCTGGCCTGGAAGAGGAGCAACCGGGACAGAAACCGGCGCCCCAACCGGGACTAGAACCCGCGTTGCCAGCACCGCAGGCGGAGGATTAGCCTAGTGAGCTGCGACGCCGGCCCCCAAGAATTTTGGATGAGATATTCAACCCGTAATATGTGAAAGTCATGGAGAATGTAGAATTAGCTGAAGTGAAGACAGTGTTATTATTTGTATTTTATTTCTTTGTTTTTAAAGATTTATTTATTTTGAAAGTCAAAGTTATGGAGAGAGAGGGAAAGAGAGGGATCTTCTCTCTGCTGGTTCACTCCCCAGGTGGTCACAGTGGCCAGGCCCAGGCCAGCCTGAAACCAAGAGCCAGGAACTTCTTTAGGTAGGGTCTCCCCTGTGGGTGCAGAGGCCCAAGAGCTTGGGTCTTCTGCTGCATTTCCAAGCCATTAGCAGGGAGCTAGATTGGAAGTGGAGCACCTGGGACACAAACTGGCATCCATATTGGATGCCGGTGTTGAAGATAGCAGCTTTACCTACTGTGTAACAGCGCCTGCCCTGTTATTTTTAATAACTTCTTCTTTTTTTTTTTTTTTTTTAAGATTTATTTGTTTACTTGAGACACAGAGTTACAGACAGAGAGAGGAGAGACAGAGAGGGAGGTCTTCAATCCACTGGTTTACTCCCCAAATGGCCACACTTCTTCCAGGTCTCCCACTTGGGTGCAGGGGCCCAAGCACTTGGGCCATCTTCCACTGCTTTCCCAGGCCATCAGCAGGGAGCTGGATTAGAAGTGGAGCAGCCAGCACACGAACCAGCGCCTATATGGTTTGCTGATGCTGCAGGCAGAGGCTTAGCCCACTATGCCACAGCGTTGGCCCCCTAACTTCTTTTCATAGAAGACACAGAAAAGCATAGAGGTGAAGACAGTGTTTTCCAGTTTCCCTGTGTGTGTATGTATTTGTTTTTACCCCTAAATAGTATCCTAATACACACATTGCTTGTCACATGCTTCTCCACCCACTTGTCAGTGTATTGTCAGCTTGTGTTCCTTGTTGCTACACTATTGCCTGCACACTTGGCATGGACAGCTGTGTGTTTCACTGTGTCACTTTGTGTCATCCCTATGATGCTGTAGTTTTATGTGACTAGGAAAAATGTCATTCTGCTCACAGGGCTGTAGCATCCATGTTTTGTTAATGTCTGATTTGCTTCCTGCTATATCTTCCTTAGGGTTCAAGCAGCTCATTCTTATTTATTAATTTTTAAAGATTTATTAGTTTTTTTTTTGAAAGGCGAGGAGAGAGAGAGAGAGAGATTGTTGTTCTTAATTTTATAGCTGAGGCCGGTGCCATGGCTCACTAGGCTAATCCTCCACCTTGCGGCACCGGCACACCAGGTTCTATCCCGGTCGGGGCACCGGATTCTGTCCCGGTTGCCCCTCTTCCAGGCCAGCTCTCTGCTGTGGCCAGGGAGTGCAGTGGAGGATGGTCCAAGTCCTTGGGCCCTGCACCCCACGGGAGACCAGGATAAGTACCTGGCTCCTGCCATCGGATCAGCGCGATGCGCCGGCCGTAGCGTGCCGGCCGCGGCGGCCATTGGAGAGTGAACCAACGGCAAAAGGAAGACCTTTCTCTCTGTCTCTCTCTCTCACTGTTCACTCTGCCTGTCAAAAAAAAAAAAAAAGTCACTAATGCATTTGGTATCCTTCCTGCTCTACCATCCATTGAAAAAAAAATTTTTTTTTATAGCTGAAAGACCAGAGATGAGGGGTGGACTGTTAGCGTGTTAGATTAGGGGCTAGCCACAGCTGCCTTCCTTTTTTCAGGTACAGTTGAAAGTTCTTAGGAGGTTTTTGCTGCCTTATCTCCCTGTTTCTCTGGAGGTACTTGACCCTTAAACCACATCTCCCCCACCTCTGGAACAGACCCTGTACTTCCAGGCCACTAGGCTCACTTCACACTCACCCTTTCTTGGGATAACTGGCTTGTGTGAACGCCTCATTTCCCTGCCTGTTCAAACCCTACCCCGTTTTCCATACTCAGCTGGAAGCTGGCTTCTTCCCCTAGCAGTCACCCATGGCTTGTCCTTGCTGTGGTTAATGCTAAGTAGTCTTATGTTAAACGTGTATTACCTGATGGTATGCAGAAAAACAGTAGAGTGACAAGGAGCTAGAGCCACTAGCCCTGTGGTTGCCAGCCAGGGGAAGTCTGTTCGCGAAGCTGCTGGTGTGAGACCATGGGGTTCAGTGGGAACAATGTGGCTTGCATGTTCCACCAGCGGCATTCATAGACTGTTGGAAAACAAATCAAATCAAAGCACTGCTGGCCTACGGACCAAGCCACTGAGTTGCATCACCCGGCCTCCTCTTTTTTTTTGTTGGCTGTGATATCAGGAATATCCCTTCTGTGGGATGTGTGTTTAGCTCTAGGTATTGTTCCCAGTATATAGTAGGGCCCTCAAAAGTTTATATGTAGAATAAACAAACAAGTAAATGAAATGTCGGTTGAACTGGTTGACTTACAAGATCTCAAAATGTAAGAAGGTTCCCTTTCTCTTATCCAAGGATGTCATTCGCACCTCACTTGCGTGGAATTTGCCTTTCATCCCATGGTCCCCAGGCCTTTGATCCTTCCTTATTATCTGAGTCCGTTGGCCAGCTTTGGAAGCCCGAGTATGGTGTTTTAACAGGGCATTCCTTGCCAGCCTCTGGCGCCTCTGCCTCCTGCTCTTTCTGTGCTGAACGCTGGCCTTGCCATAACTCTAACTGGCTGATGTCCCCGTGCTTGCCAGCTGTCGCTGGAACAGGCCAGTGCATTGTGCTGTGGGACCTACCACCTGTCTTCTGTCCAACCTCAGTGCTCCTTTTACTCCCAACTTGGAAACTGTCCATCATGCTCCTCATAGTACCTGTCCTGGTGTTGTTGAGTTGTTTGACTGTTTCTCCTGCCACTGGAGGCCAGTGTAGCTCCCCCTGTTTTGTGCCCATGTCCACCCTCACTTGGAGTTCACAAGGTCAGGAAGCTGAAAACTTGCTTTTTTTTGCTGTGTGAAGACAACAGAGCTTCTGCCGTGGCCACCTCTAATATTCTGAGCCCTGGGTGTACCCAGACCAGCCCCGGGCCCTAGACCCTGCCTGGGTTTCCTGTGTCAGATTTCTCCCAGCTGAGAGTGTGCTGACTGCCAAGCTTGTGGGACCCCGTGACCCACACGCGTGATTCTGCCCCCCTTGGTGTCCTTGTTCTCACAGACATGGCAGAGCATGGTCTGACCTATGGATGAAGCCGCTGAGGCATAGGCACCCTAGGCGGGGGCAGTGTGGCATTAGGCTTGCTTAGGAAGCGATGGGGCGTAGCTGTAGCTGTAAAAGCAGTTTCCCCAGTAGGAGAATAAAATAAGGAGCCATAAAACATCCACAGAGTGGATCTAGGAGGCATAAGTGTCAGCTGCAGAACTCAGTTCCTGGTCCTTTTTGAGAGGTAAAGACGTTTTGGATGCCTTACACGCACCTTGTCAAAGGAGCAATCCCTTCAGCGGTCCGTGGCTCCGGTGCTTCTGAGTCTTGGTTCTTTGCTGCAAGTCTTTCTTAAAGAGAGTTGGAGGGTGGCAGATAAATTCAGAGGACTTTTCTAGGTACTTGAATAAAACCTTTGCTTGCAGGAGGCTGTACCTGAAACTAGCCGGCAGTCCCCCGCCATGTTCCAGTGTCCTGTCGGGTGGCATCTCCCATTAAAACAGAGGCGCACTGTGCAAGCCAAAACCAGTCCCTTAGGAATAAAGCTGAAGTGCAGTAAATGACAAGCCAGGTAAACAGGACTCTGCAGAGAGGCCGGAGGCCAGGGTTCTGACCTGCAGGTCCAGTTGCATTTCTCGATTCTTTAACATTGCCTTGGAACCCTGCTTTTCCCGTCCCCTGGGGCCTCTGTGGCCTGTTCCTGCACAGATAGCTTTGTTAACCTGGGTGGCATGGGCCCTTGCCCTCACGGAGCTCCTGGAGGGGTCAGGTAGAAGGACAAAGTCACATGGTCAGTACAAAGTCACACAGAATTATAAAGCCAAGGGGAGGTGTTTCTATTGGCCACGCCTCCTCAGAGGCTTCCAGGAAGGATTTCCTAACTGTGCTTTGTTCCCGAAGTGACTTGAAGGAGGGAAGAGGAGGTGAGACAGTGCTGAGAGCAGATGAGGGGAAGTCCCAGGCGGGGAGAGCAGTGGCGTCTTTGGCATTCCTGGTGTGTTCCTGGGCCTCAGTCCTTTCCTGTGGCTGTGGAGCCCAGGCACCACTGGGCAGCAGTCAGGAGGGACATTTACCCATGGGTTCCCCAGGGGTCCTGCCCTGTTCCTTCCTGTTTAGTGGGTCCAGGGGCTCCCCTGTAGCTCTCTCGAGGGGCAGGATTTGGAAGTGGCTGGGGACCCTGGGGACACTCAGGCACTCAGCTTGTGTTGGAGTCGGGGCACGGGGTTTTGTTGAGCAGTGGGCCTTAGGAGGGACCTGTGGCCTATGATGGAGCTCTTAGTTGGGGAACACCTTGGGAGGGGGTCCAGATCCAGGGCAGGAAGGGCTTCTTCAAAGCATATGGACTTGGATTCCCAGATGTGTCTTACTTTTTTTTCCTCTGTGTCCTGCCATTTGAGTCACTGTAACTGATGCCCTCCTTTCCCCACATCTCTCTCCTAGCTAGCCTGATAACAGCTAATGGTGACCACTTTTTTTAAAAAAAATATTTATTTTATTTATTTGAAAGGCAGAATTAGAGAGAGAGAGAGAGAGAGAGATACATTCAGACAGACACCTTCCATCTGCTCCACCTGCTGATTTATTCCCCAAATGTCTGCATCGGCCTGGCTGGAACAGGCCAAAGTGCACTTGGGCCATCTTCTGCTGCTTCCCAGGCCATTAAGCAGGGAGCTGTTTTGGAAGTGGAGCAGCCAGGACTTGAAGTGGCCCTCATTAGGGTTGCTGACATCACAGGCAGTGATGTAACCTCCTAAGCCACAATGGCAGCTGCATCTACCACTTTTTACAAACAGCTGATTGCTCTGTCATGGCTCAGGGTCAGGATTTGTGCTTCAGGATCTTTTTGTTGTTGTTAAGATATTTTTATTTACTTGAAAGGCAGTTACACAGAGAGAGACCTTCTACCTCCTGGTTCACTCAGCAGTTGGCCACAGTGACTAGGGCTGGGCCAGGCCGAAGCCAGGAGCCAGGAGCTTCCTCCAGGTCTTTCACATTGGTGCAGAGACCCAAGCACTTGGGCCATCTTCTGCTGCTTTCTCAGGTACATTAGTGGGGAGCTGGATCAGAAGTGGGGCAGCCAGGACACAAACCAACACCCGTATGGATTCTAGCATGATAGTGGAGGTTCAGCCCACTGTGCCACAATGCCAGCCCTGCTTCAGGACCTGTAAGGAAATGAGACAGGATCCTGTCTCCTCTTCTTGGAAAGTTTTCATTCCTTAACCTGGTGCTTCATCTGCTGCTTGTCCCTGTGGGATAGCTTGGGGTCTCTTAGGGACAGGGCACAAAGTGGCCATCTCAGTGGTCTAGTGGAGTCAGGAGAAGAACATAGCTCCTTTCCCAGGACCAGGGAACCCAGCTCTTTACTGGGGATCCGCTTCACTCCCCGTCAGCCTCTGTGGCACCACATTGTTTCTCTTTACATAGGTTGGTAAGCCCCTGGGAGGGATGCAAAATGTGGGTGGGTTCCTTTTGAGGGGAAAGGGCCGTAGCTTTTATTAATCCAAAGCTCAGGGAAATTGTGAGCCACCACTCTTACAGGGACCTGAAATTGGGCGTATGTGTAAGCGGTGCACTGGGGTGGTGGCCCAGGGGCTGACCTTGACATTGACTGGGTAGCCTTGTGCACTTCTTGTGATCTCATTTCTTGTCTGTCTAATGAGGCTTGGGCAAGATGGCTTGGACTTAACAATGAATGTCTGTGTGTTGGAGAGCAGCCGATGGCTGCCTGGTTTGTCTGCACCTGGGTATCAGGCTGCCATGTGCCCAGGGTGCCCCCTTTTGGGCTTCCTCTTGCTGGGGCTGAATCTCCTGAAGGAGACTCTGCCGAGGGGTGGTCAGAACAGAGTGACTGGAGACCACAGGTGCTCCCCTCCCCCACTGCCGCACAGGCTGTGACAGATGGCCTTGCTGAGAGAAGATGCTCCCGTCACATGGATCCCGATGGGGCTTCACAACAGCCCAAGGACGACTCATTGCAGTGCCGCCCTGTCCTTGGAGCTGAGCAAGGGGCACGGGCATCCCTGAGCTCTGCTGCTCTGACTTGCACGTGCTCCCTGCCCGCTTCCCTGAACTGCCGCAGTGCTGCTTCCCTGCTCACGGCACAGTCGCAGTACCCGTCCCTGTGCCCTGCCTGTGCTGTAGGAGTGAGACCTAGAAATCAGATGTTTTAGGCACTGCGGTTTGTGTGTCCCTGTGCCTCCTTACTCCCCCAGGGTTTTCACTTTCTGTAGGAAACTTGGGGGTTGTGATCTGGAAAGAACTCACTGCCCTTGTAAGCTTGGTTTTGGGAACTGCTATGGTCTGATGGAAGGAACACTGGCCCAGAAGTCAGACAGGCCTCTTGAACCCCTGATGTTGGGTACGTGCTTAGCCTCTCGGAGCCCCAGGAATCTTGCCTGTCAATGGGACAATACAGAAAACGGCAGCGTGAGGATGTGCACAAGGTGTCACTCAGCACCGCGTTCCATTGCCGCGTTCCCCTTTCCTGTGTGTAGGAGCCGCTTCTCCCATCCCCTGGTGTTCTAGCTGTACTCGGCGTGTAGGTGGATTTCCCTTTCTAAAGTGGCGGGAGGATTGCCGGCGCCGGGGCTCACTAGGCTGATCCTCCGCCTTGCGGCGCCAGCACCCCAGGTTCTAGTTCCGGTCGGGGCGCCGGATTCTGTCCCAGTTGCCCCTCTTCCAGGCCAGCTCTCTGCTGTGGCCAGGGAGTGCAGTGGAGGATGGCCCAAGACCTTGGGCCCTGCACCCCATGGGAGACCAGGATAAGTACCTGGCTCCTGCCATCGGATCAGCGCGGTGCGCCGGCCGCAGCAGCCATTGTTGGGTGAACCAACGGCAAAGGAAGACCTTTCTCTCTGTCTCTCTCTCTCACTGTCCACTCTGCCTGTCAAATAAATAAATAAAGTAGCGGGAGGATCTTGGGCAATGCTGAGCAGCTTTTTTCCAAGCGAGTCAGGCACAGTTCTAACCCTCACCGCAGAGGGCAGGCACACTTCAGTTAGAGCCACCGAAAGGCACTGATCTAACTGTGCACTGGCTCTTGAAAAAGACGAGCCTGCCTGGCTCCATATGTGCGTGTATCTGTCTGTCTGTCCCTTAACCCAGCTCTAGCCCTCAGTGCTTCGTCTGCTCCGTAATAGCCTTTGGCTTGATTGAAGGGGACAGCTGGCCAATTTTATGGCTCTGCTGGGCTCTCAGTGATAATTAATTAAAATGCTTTTCCCCCAGGAGGAAGGCTAAGTACGTTTCTCCCCTTCCCTCCCTTGCTGCTGAGGTCAAAGGAGTCACCTTTTTCCACATCCCCTCTCGACTTCCCCGTGCCAGCCTAGCATCTCTGCCGCCGGTCTGTGCTATACCGAATGGGCTGGGGAGGTTCTCTGTGGGGAGGTGAATGAACTGCGTTTGCTCCTTCTCCATCTCTGTGTACAGCTTGCTTTCCTACAGCTGCTCCCCAAATCTGGTGTGCCCAGCACTTAGTAGGGCCTCAAGAAGTGTCTGTGGTTATGGCCGGTGCCGTGGCTCACTTGGCTAATCCTCCGCCTGTGGCGCCGGCACCGTGGGCTCTAGTTCCGGTTGGGGCACCAGGTACTAGTCCCAGTTGCTCCTCTTCCAGTCCAGCTCTCTGCTGTGGCCTGGGAAGGCAGTGGAGGATGGCCCAAGTGCTTGGGTCCCTACACCTGCATGGGAAACCAGGAGGAAGCACCCGGCTCCTGGTTTTGGATCGGCATCACGCCAGCCGTAGAGGCCATTAGGGGAGTGAACCAATGGAAGGAAGACCTTTCTCTCTGTCTCTCTCTCACTGCCTATAACTGTACCTGTCAAATAATAAAAAAAAAAGTGTCTGTGGTTTTGATCCTCATAGAGGATCTCTTAGATTCCAGCTCTGTGGCTTTCCCCGTGCGTGCCATGGACATTCTCCAAGCAGCACCAAACCTCTCCTCCATTAGTGCCCACATTTGGAATTGGAACTTCCTTTCCAATGAAGGCAACCAGCTTGCACTTCGGTGAGACACATCTGCCTTGTGCCTGGCTCTGTTAACCTGCTAGCAGGGGACCTTGCACAAATGACATACCCTCCCTGCCTGAGTTTTTGCATATGTGAGTTGGGAATAATTTTAATACCACCTCTCTGATTTTATGTGGTAGATGTGAGGTAGATCCTTGCTGTGTGGCCATTGTTTTCAGGATTCTGGTGGCTATACCCACAGCCTGTGCCTGTGCTCTTGTGTAGCATAGTCTTGTGCTTGCGTTTTTGGGGTTTCAGTGATATTTCCTCTCCGGTTGCGCTATAGATGTTTCTTTTTCTTTTTCTTTTTTTTTTTTTTTTTTTGTTAAGATTTATTTATTTATTTGAAAGAGTTATACACAGAAGGAGAGGCAGAGAGAGAGAGAGAGAGAGAGAGAGAGGTCTTCTATTGGCTTGTTCACTCCCCAGTTGGCTACAATGGCTGGAGCTGCGCTGATCCAAAGCCAGGAGCCAGGAGCTTCTTCCGGGTCTCCCACGTGGGTACAGGGGCCCAAGGACTTGGGCCATCCTCCACTGCTTTCTCAGGCCTTAGCAAGGAGCTGGATTGGAAGTGGAGCAGCCGGGACTTGAACCGGTACCCATGTGGGATACTGGCACTGCAGGTAGTGGCTTTACGTGCTACGCCACAGCCCCAGCTCCTAGATGTTTAAAATTCAAAACATAATACATATACATGGCTAAAACTGATACAAAATTCAATACACAGAAGTCATTCTCCTTCATACCCTAAACCCCAAGTTTACTTCTTAGAAGTAAATCCAAGTAAGTTTTTTTTTTTTGTCTCCTTTGATAATTTTTTCCTGGAATCCCTAGGAATCCCATTGCCTTTTCCATAGCAGAGATGTTACTGTTTTTCTTCCTTTCACCTTCCCGGCTCTCCCCTGCCTCCACATCATGAGCCATGAAGCATTTTGTATATAGCACTGTGGATGTTCGACAATGATACCTGTATTGCTAAGGAGTCGTGCCCTTTGTGGTCCTTAGGTTCTTTCTGGGGTAGATTCAAGCCCCTTTCTTCTTCTCTCTCTTTCTCTCTCTTTTTAATATTTTGTTTATTTGAGAGGCAAAGTTACAGACAGAGGGAGAGACAAAGGTCTTCCGTTTGCTGGTACACTCCCCAGATGGCCACCACGGCCGGAGCTGTGCCAATCTGAAGCCAGGAGCTTCCTCTGGGTCTCCCATGTGGGTGCAGGAGCCCAAGTATTTGGGCCATCTTCTACTGCTTTCCCAGGCCATAGCAGAGAGCCGGATTAGAAGTGGAGCAGCTGGTATACAAGCTGGCGCCCATATGGGATGCTGGCACTGCAGGTGGAGCCCCTTTTTTAGATGAGTGATGTTTGCCCTCTTCAAGGCCTTGCTTTTTTTTTTTTTTTTTTAAGAGATTTTATTTATTTATTTGAGAGGCAGAGTTATAGACAGAGAAAGAGAGAGAGAGAGATCTTCTATCCTCTGGTTCACTCCCCAAATGGCCCAGTGGCTAGGGTTGGGCCAGGCCAAAACTAAGAGCCAGGATCTTCATCTGGGTCTTCCATGTGGGTGGCACGGGCCATCTGCTGCTGCTTTCCTAGGCCATTAGGAGGGAGCTAGATCTGAAGTAGAGCAGCTGGGACACGAACCGGCGCTCACGGGATGCCGGTGTCACAGGCAGCATGTTAACCTGTTGTGTTACAACCCAGGCCCCAAGGCCTTGCCTTTATAGACCCATTTCATAAATGTTTCATGAGCTTGGGATTCCAGAGGAATGCGCTCCCTAGAGGAGCTTGTCCAGGCAGGAGTCTGCCATTGCCTCTGGAACTGCCCGCTGCAGAGGCAAACTGTCTACCAACCTGAGAGCAGACTTAGGGGTAGGGCCCTGCCAGTGATGACCTTATCCTTGTGACTGTTTGCAAGCTGATAAGCCTCATAAGGCAACATAATGGAAAAGGTCAGTGAAAAAAGAAAGAAAATGAGGCCAGATTCCAGTGTGCAAAGGTAACTGCTTCCGTCTTTGTGTTTGGCTCTCCTGGTCTTGTTTATATACCTCATCTCCTCCTGCTGTCTTCGTCATGGTGCACATGCTTTCTAGACAATTGGGCCATTTTTCTGTTTCTACTTTTTGTTAACCTTCAGAGTCCAAGAGGAAGGAGAAGAGGACCGTGGTTAGGCAAAATAGTCATCCTTTTCAAATTTCTGGTCATTTTTACTTTTATTCGGTGCTTACAGATAAGGTTAGGGCTTACAGGAACCTTGCACTTGTGACTGAGAGAAGCCAAGGGGTGTGGCCGGTGTCATGCTGATGGGAGTCCTGAGTCCCATGGTGGAGGCCTTTCCTTCAGCCCCTCTGCCCGTCCCTGACAGTGGAACGTTGTTCCTCAGTCAGGTACAAGGTATTACAGACAGTAGTGGAATGAGGACCTGTACTCCATTTGGGGAACAGCTGCAAGTTGCTCTTAGAGCCCCAGGGTCAAAATTTGGGAGGTGAGTCTTCGTCTTTCCTGGTCAGTGACATGAACTCAGTAACGGTATTTGTTGCTCTAAAATCATTTTTATTTCTCAAGCAGTAGACTCCTGGCTCCCTGTGCCCGGGAACAAGTGTGCCAGTGTGTCAGTAGCAGCCCCAGTGTGATCAGCACTGTTGTACAGAGGAGAGAACTGCCAAAGCAGCTCTGATGTTTGTGTTAAATTAATAACTGGATTACCTTGCCTGTCCCGAATGCATGACAGCTGCTGTCAGGGGAAGCTGTCCCAGCAAATCCCATGGGTTGCAATGGAACACCAACTAAGGACTTCAGTTTTTCCCACATTCGAGGGTACTTCCAAAGGCTCATGAAATATGGAATTAGAAGATAAATTTGGGGCCAGTGCTGTGGCATAGCAGGTAAAGCCACCACCTGCAGTGCTGGCATCCCATGTGGCTTCTCCACTTCCAATCCAGCTCTCTATTATGGCCTGGGAAAGCAGTGGAGGATGGCCCAAGTCCTTGGGCCCCTGCACCTGCGTGGGAGACCCGGAAGAAGCTCCTGGCTCCTGGCTTCAGATCAGCACAGTACCATCCGTTGCAGCCAATTGGGGAGTTGAACCAGTGGATGGAAGAGCTCTCTCTCTCTCTCTCTCTCTCTGTCTCTCTGTCTCTCCGTCTCTCCGTCTCTCCTTCTCTCTCTGTGTAACTCTTTCAAATAAAATAAATATTTTTTTAAAAAAGAAGTTATTTTAGTGCAAAAAATGTTGAAATCCATGTATAAAAGGAGTCTTCATGAAAATTCAAGGGAAATGCATTTTGGGAAATCCTGTTATGGATTTCAACACATTCTTAAAATTTAAACATTGTTAGAGAGGAAGTTCCCATCTTCTGGTTCACTTCCCAGATGCCTACAAGAGCAGTGGAGTGGAAGCTGGGAGCCAGGAACCCAATCTAGGTCTCCCCATGGGTGGCAGGAACCCAGCCACTTGAGCCATCACTTGAGCCTCCCCGGGTCTGCATTCACAGGAAGCTGGTGTCAGGAGCTGGAGATTGATAGCAAATCTAAGGCACTCCAGTGTAGGATGCAGGCATTCTAACTGCTAGGCCAAATGCTCACCCCAATTTCAAAAATGTTTATATTGGCCGGCGCCGCGGCTCAATAGGCTAATCCTCTGCCTGTGGCGCTGGCACACTGGGTTCTAGTCCTGGTTGGGGCACCGGATTCTGTCCCGGTTGCCTCTCTTCCAGGCCAGTTCTCTGCTGTGGCCTGGGAGTGCAGTGGAGGATGGCCCAAGTGCTTGGGCCCTGCACCCCATGGGAGACCAGGAGAAGCACCTGGCTCCTGGCTTCGGATCAGCGCGGTGTGCCGGCTGCAGCGGCCATTGGAGGGTGAACCAATGGCAAAAGGAAGACCTTTCTCTCTGTCTCTCTCTCTCTGTCCACTCTGCCTGTCAAAAAAGAAAAGTTTATACTAAAATAAATTTATTTTTTACTTCCATTTCCATGATCTTTTTGAATTGCCCTTGTAAGCTTCTGTCAGATGATTTAAGCGCGTTAGTGTGAAGTGACATTATCTGATGTTTTCCTTAGCTTATCATCTATGGTTGCGGTAATAAATGGCCCTTGTCGTCTTCCTCTCCCTCACCTCCCACAGTATACCTAGAGATGTGATGAAGAAGTTTTGTTTGGTGCCATAGAGTTTTATTTGATTGAGAATTTACCTGAGATATTCCATTTTACATTAGAGGAAACCAAAGCCCAGAGAGAGGTTTGATACCTTGTCCCAGGACACAAAGCTAGAGAATGGTGGAGTCCAAACTTGAATCCGGGGCTGTAGTTTGTCTGTCTGTCTGTCTGTTTTTCTTTCTTTCTTTCTTTCTTTTTTTCTTTCTTTTTTTTTTTTTTAATTTATTTGACCAGTAGAGTTGTAGACAGTGAGAGACAGAGATGGAGAGAAAGGTCTTCCTTCCGTTGGATCACTCCCCAAATGGCTGTTATGGTCAGTGCTGTGCTGATCTGAAGCCAGGAGCCAGGTGCTTCCTCCTGGTCTCCCATGGGGTGCAGGGCCCAAGCACTTGGGCCATCCTCCACTGCACTCCCGGGCCACAGCAGAGAGCTGGACTGAAAGAGGAGCAACAGGGATTAGAACCTGGCGCCCATATTGGATGCCAGTGCTGCAGGTTGAGGATTAACCAAGTGAGCCATGGCGCCAGTCACATGTAGTTTCTACTGTGTTCTTTGGGAACAGCTTGGTGGGAGACCCTCTTCTAGCTCCTTGTTCTGCAGAATCCTGGGCCTCACCAGGGTCTGGTGCGACAGGGCTAGAGCTGGACTTTAAACCTGGCTGCGGGGCGTCTGTGTGGTAGATCATCCCACATCTGGACCTACAGGTGAGGAATCCTTCCTGCCCCACCTGGGGGCCTCAGATGCCTCTGGATTGAAGTTCCTAAAATGCACAAGGCTGAAAGTTAGTTTCTCATTTCCCCTTTCCCCACGCCCCCTCCAAAAGCACAGTTTTTATTTTCAATTTGAGAGAGAGCGAGAGCGAGAGTGAGCGCACCCAAATGCTGCTTTACTCCCTGAATGTCCACGGTGACTGAGGCTGGCCTGAGCCGGAACTGGGAACTCAATCCAGGTCTCCCAAGTGGGCGGTAGGAACCCAGCAATTTGAGCCATCACCGTTGCCTCCCGTGTCTGGCATTTACAGGAAGCTGGAGCTGCGACTCTGACGCAGGTGCTCCAATATGGGATGTGGACGTAGGCTGCAAGGGCAAATTTCTGTCCCCAGAAACACAAACTGAACCCCAGCCATCATTCTGTGGCCTCAGCTTTGCTTCTTGTTAGTGTCTGTCCTGAACCAAAGCTGTGCTCACATCCATCTGTCCAAAGGTCCAAAGGTTGGGCCGTAACAGAAGTTCCAACTTGTTTTTGCTTGTTGTCTGTGTTATGGTTTTGCTTTTATTTAAACAATGGAAGTATGTGTAGACTTCAAATAAATTCACAGATGATTGTATACAGAATTAAGATATATGTAACCAGGGGAGTAATGCAGACATTCATAAAGAGTTTGGGCACATTTGTCCATGGCAGAGCCTTGTGTGGCTGTTGAGGGGCCACGGTTTGGAGCTCTACACCATCTGTGAGGTCAGCAGGCCCTTCCAAGGCTCTGATATAGCCAGATGGGCCTGTGTCTGGCCAACGGCAGGTTCCTTCCCAATGGAGGAAAACTGGGCATGCCACGTGGGGCCTGCTTAAATGTTTAGATGAATATCACGAACGAAAGACAAATTTGACTTCACTGCTCTTTCTGGAATGTTCCAGTTTGGGTTAATCGCTGGTGAGCACTCAACATCTGTGAGTGAAACTTCCCCGAGGTTTCCTTCTGCCACCTCACAAAGGGGACTCTGACTTTGCTGCTGCTGAAACTTTTGAACTTTGGTGGTGGGAGGAAAGAGCCAGGGAAGATGAAGACCAGAATTGTGCCAACTCTCTTTTCAGAGGAATTTGGAGCAGGGAATTTGGGAGCTTCTTTGAAACAAGGGCAGTGGGTGGAGTTTAAAAGGGAGATTTGACAGGTCTGGCACTGTGGTGCGATGGGTTAAGCTGTCGCCTGTAGTACCTGCATCCCATGTAGGCACTGGCGAGTCCTGGCTGTTTCACTTCCAATCAGGCTCCCTGCTGATGTGTTTGGGAAAGCAGCTTCAGATGTCCCTGCTCCCACATGCGAAGATGAAGAAACTCCTGGCACCTGGCTCTGGCCTGGCCCAGTACTGGCTGTTGTGGCTATTTCAGCAGTGAAATAGTGGATGGAAGATCTCTCTCTCTCTCTCTCTCTCTGTAACTTTGCCTTTCAAATAAATTGAATAAATCTTTAAAAAAATTTGAGGTGGGGGGATTTGAAGAAGCTTTTACTATGGACCACAGGAACCCCCCAGATGCAAGAGTCTTTAGCCTGCTGTCTACTCTCCCCTGCCTGCCTCAGTTGGGCACGACTGTGCCCTGAGATTTTAGTGTGTGAGTCTTTGGTTTTGTGTGAGTGACTAGGTTTCATAGACCATGAATCTGGCCAGTTTCAGCTTCCTCAGAAGCTCTCTGGTGCTGAATTTGATAGGCAGCATATTGGAGGAGAGGCTGGAGATGGGAAGTTTACGATAGCCACCTTCCAGAAAGAGTAAGAATGTCTCTGGTCAGGAAACAGAATATCTTAGATATCTGAGAATACCTCTGAGACCATTTCTCACCTGGGGGTTTAAGGCCTTTGAGCGTCTTCCAGCAGCTTCTGGGTATAGCCCTTGTGCCCACCTTCCCAGATGGTAGGAATGGAAGGAACAGACTGGCCCCCCATGGGAAACTGAAGCACGTCATAGTGAGGAGCTGTATGGTTCTGAGTCCCCCCGCAAGGATGGTGAGACCCCAGCTCTGCCTGGTGGGGAATGGGCTTTGTGGAGTTATATCTTCAGAGGTGAACTTGAAGGGTGTGGTACAAGCTCACTTTTCCTGTCACATGAACAGGAGTGTGGGAGGATGGCAGAGAACAGGTGTCCAGGGCAGAGACTGACAAATGGAATCAGGACAAAGCCAGTCCTAGCCCAAGCAGGCACTTGAGGTTGTTCCCTCCCTGCTGTAATGTGCAGAATGAGGAGTGATTAACTGGAAGCTTTAATCTGTGGTTTGTGGTCTTCCGGGGCCATTAAGGGCCTGTGGTTCAAGTCTCTGTGGACAGGGCTTTCATGCTGGCAATGAGGGCATGAAGGTGGGATCTGGTGGGTGAAGGTGCTTCCTTGTCTGTCTTCAGATCCTTTCTTACCTCTGCAGCATCTGTGACCGCACATCACCCAGGCATTGGAGACCTGTGTGTGTGTATGGGTTGTGGTACTCACCCAGCAGATCCTCGTGAGAAACTGATGGTTTCAGGAAATACGTTTGTCATGTAACATGACAACTTCCGCTGCTCGCTAGCCACTCTCGAGAGCTACACTAGTCATAGTTACTATAGTGAACTATCTGTGGCAGGCCATTTATAAAGAAAGAGGTTTGTTTTGGTTCACGGTTCTGGAAGAGTAGGGGTAGGGACCTCATTGTAGAGCATTGCTTGTCGAGACATGGAGTGTGCGTGTGTGGGTGAGATTTCCTCTTCCATTTTTTTTAAAAGTTTTTATGTATTTTACTTGAAAGAGCTACAGAGAGGCAGAAGGAGAGAGAGGAAGTGTGGGGGGGTCTTCCATCTGCTGGTTCACTCCCCAAATGGCCGCAACGGCCGGAGCTGGGCCGATCTGAAGCCAGGAGCCTGGAGCTTCCTCCCAGTCTCCCAATCAGGCGCATAGGCCCAAGGACTTCAGCCATCCTCTACCACTTTTCCAAGCCATATTAGAGAGCTGGATTGGAAGTGGAGCAGCCGGGTCTTGAACCAGCACGCCCACATGGGACGCCGGCACTGCAGGTGGTGGCTTCACCTGCCACGCCACAGCTCCGGCACCCCATTTTTTAAAAAAAGATTTATTCATTTATTTGAAAAGCAGAGTTAGAAGGAGAGACAGAGAACTTTTCCATCCACTGGTTCACTTCCCAAATGGCTGCAAAGACCAGGGATAGGTCAGGCTAAAGCCAGGAGCCTAGAGCTCCAGCTGGATCTCAGACATGGATGCAAGGTCTAAGTATTTGGGCCATCTACTGCTGCTTTCCCAGGCCATTAGCAGGGAGCTGGATTGGAAGTGAAGCAGCCGGGAATCGAACCAGTACCTGTATGGAATGCCAGCATTGCAGGCTGCAGCCTTTATCCGCTATGCCACAATGCTAACCCCTCCCTGTCTTCTGATAAACCTGTCAGGGTTCAGTCATGGTGTCTGCACACTAATGACTTTTTTTAAACAAGTCACTCCCCGAAAGCCCCATCTCTAAGCACAGTGGTCAACCTAAACTTCCACCTTCTTAATTCTGTTAATGTTACTTTGGGCATTAAGCCACAGACACTTCAAACATAGTAGGAGTCATGCTTTGTAAATGCAGCCAAAACAACCAGATAGGGGACAGGCGTGCAGCTAGCTGTGCCGATAGCAGTTATGACATCCACTTCCTGTCTCACAGTGCCTGGGTTCCATGCCTGGCTCTAGCTCCTGACTCCAGCTTCCTGCTAATGCAGATTCTGGGAGGCAATGGTGATGGCTCAAATGGTTGGGTTCTTGCCACTCACATGGGAGACCTGGATTGAGTTCCCAGCTCCCAGCTTTGGCCTACCCCAACCCTGGCTGTTGCAGGCATTTGGGGAGTGAACCAGTGTTTGGGAGCACTCTCTATCTGTCTCTCAAATAGATTGTCTTATCAAACAGATTTTTTTAATGTAAAAAAAAGAAAAAACAGTACACCACCAGAACTTATGGTGCAGCGTGGAATTGCGCGCTAGCTGTACACAAGTTGGGAGTCTGGAGAAGACAGAATTCACTGGAAGGACTTGATTAGGAGTTAGGGATAAAGAATGGGTAGGACACAGGAGGAGTTGGTAATAGGGTGGGTAGGCCACAGCCATGGCTTTCCAGGGGGACCGGCCTGTCTCAGCTCAGGCAGAGCCGAGTGTTCATAGTGCTGGGCCCCATTGCCTGGGTTTTTCAGGAAATCCTCAAACGTGGAATGCTGAGCAAGAAAGCCATGCTCCCCAGTAGTTGTGTCTTCTGTGCAGGGGCACATGTTCTCTAAGAGGCCCGAGCACGAGGCACGGCACAGTGTTTTGGGCTCTGAATCAGGAACTCTGATTTGGGGCAAAGTCCTTGACCTCTGAGCCCATTTCCTTTTCTGTGAAATGGGGATAATCTTAGTATTTACTCTTGGCACTATAATGAGGATTGAATGATGTTATGCCTGTGAGGCCTTAGCAGAAGCCATGGGACTGGACTCACTTGTGTGTCCTGCTGTTTCCATTGCTGTTACTTCAGAACAAATCACCCCAACAAGGACCTTTTATTGCTGCTCACAGAGACTCTGGGTCAAGACTTCGGAAAGGGCTCAGTAGGGAGGGCTTGTGCCTGCTTCTCAAGGCCTGGGGAAGACTCGAAGGCTCAGGGCACAGTTGCGGAGAGAGGCTGGAGTCATCTGAAGGTTGTTTGCTCACATGTCAGGTGTGGGGCGGGGCAGCTTGAAGGCTGGGACTCCTGTGGGGAGCCCTCACGCAACCCCTCCTTGAGCAAGACTGTCTCAGAGCTCTTGGCCTTACATGGCAGTTCAAGGCTCCCGGCACGAGTGTTCTGAGGTGGATGCTGCATTATCCTTTTTTTTTTTTTTTTTTTTTTTAAGATTTTAAAAAATCTATTTGAAAGAGTTACACAGAGAGAGGTAGAGAGAGAGAGAGGTTGCCCACCCTCTGGTTCACTCCCCAAATGGCCACAACAGCTGGAGCTGAGCCTGTCCGAAGCCAGGAGCTTCCTCTGGGTCTCCCACGTGGGTGCAGGGGCCCAAGGACTTGGGTCATCCTCTGCTGCTTTCCCAGGCACATTAGCAGGGACCTGGATTGGAAGTGGAGCAGCCCAGACTCAAACTGGCACCCATATGGGATGCCAATGCTGCAGTCAGGGGCTTTAACCTGGTACTCCACAGTGCCAGCCCCTGCATTATCTTTTCTGATCTAGCTTGGAAGTCATGCAGCATTGTCACCTCACCACCTGCCATTAAAGTGCCTGAGGGCCACCCAGATCCAGGCGGTGGGGCTGTAGACCCACCTGTCGGGGTGGGGTAAAAGAAAGTGTCATAGGGTGGGAGACGATGTTGTGCCATTTTGGAAGTAGAATTTTCTGTGCCTCCCAAGGGAACTCTGGAAGCAGAGCTTGAGTCCCCAAGAGTCTCTGTCGCAGCCACAGCCCATGGCCACGAGCGAGAAAGAAGAGCTGCTTTCTGTTGACCAAACCACCAAGGATCTGATGTGTTTCCTCTTTCCTGGCTATCTTTTTTTCTGGTGCGTAGCTGGGCACAGCTGAAGCATGGCAGAGATCCAGCGGCTCTGCTCAGACAATGCGAGCTGATGAGGTGGGCGTGTTCGGGGCAGGCGGGTGTTTGAGGGTGGTTCTGTAGTTAGGAGCATGGCTACACAAGAGCTCTGACCCTGGCTGTTGGCCCCCTGCTGGTGACATCCATGTCTGGCCAGGCTCAGGGCTGGAGGCCCCACTATGTTACCCGGGCCGAGTTTGCAGAAGACAACAGTGGCTGTGCGGGTCCAAGCGGCGCTGTTAGGATGTTCGAGAGCACGGTATCCTGCAGACACGTGCTGGAGGGTTGCTCAGGGAAATGGAGTTTATTTTTTCTGTCTTAATCACTGGAAGCTTTTACTCAGCAGCAAGGCGTGCAGCAGCCAATGAAAGAGATGAAGGTGATGCTCCCGGGGAAACCTGGGCTGGCAAAAGGAGTCCGTTTTCAAGGCTGGTGAGCCGTGCTGTGCCTGCTTGAGGCCCCTCAGTGACTGAGTTTAAGCTCCCTGTGATGCCTTCTTCATCCCCAGGCCAGTGAGGAGCAGAAATCCGAGCATCCTGCTGTTGAATCATGTGGCAAGGACGGGTGCAGGCACATTTCCAAGAAGGCTGTTGGCTGAGTTGTTTCCCAGGTGCTGGTCCACATTTACACCTGACGTTTTCCTTGTTCCCCATCGCATGTGCTCATGGGATGGCCAGCCAGAGTCAGGACTACCCTGGACGCCATTGGGGTTTGAACTCAAGCCCCGGCATTGCATCCCCATGCTGTTACCTAGCCAGTCCGTCTGGATACTGCTTCTGAAACCCAGGTGCCTGCCTGAGGCTGGGTCTACAATGGGAGGCATCAGCCAGCCCTGGGACACTCTCCCATCAGTTTTGTCCCCTCTGGCCTCGTTCTTCACCTGCCATCCCCAAGCTCCCTGCTGTGTGCCCTTGACTGACATTGTAAAGCATAATACACTGGTTCTGGAGGCCCGCTGGCTGTCCCAGACCAGTGCAGGAGTGAGCTGCTCTGGCACACAGTGGCTGGTTTCAGCCTGCCAGGACTGCGGAACTGCATCCGGGAGTTGGCAGCAACTGCTGAAACGAGGGAGCCCTGCTCCTAGGTAGTTGTGGAGGGATGGGAAGGGGGCAGAAGTTAGCCCAGAGGTAGAGGAAGTGGGACCTTGAAAATTCCCTGTGCGTGCTTCATGCCAGTCCCCTGTAAGATTGATGACATGCAAGTCCCCAGCCAGAGCAGATAAATGATGTCATGCTGGAGAGAGTGCTCATGGACCACTCTTCCCAGCCTGAATGTGCAGCCAATGACTCTGCCTCTCGCATGACCCCCAGTCCCCCGTACTCAGGTTTGTCCTTCACCGTCTTCTGGACAGCTATCAGGTTAGTTAGTTAGTGTGTCTGTGCCGCCTGTTCTGGGTCAGTTCCTGACTCCCTGGCACGGCATACAGTTTTCTTCTCTCCTTCTCTTCTCCGTGGAAGTTCTCCTGCAGCTCCAAAGGCCTCTTTCCTGGATGTGTCAGGTGCCCTGCCCTGGCGTTCTGGCCTGGAATCCTGTGACTGCCTCTGCTCCCAGTGGCCTTCTGCCCTTTCTCTCCCCAGGACCTAACACTCTGTCTGCACGGGCAGCTGTGTATTCAGTGACCCCCTTTTGGGGATCTCCTTCCTCAATACCTCTGTTGATTCCAGCATCCTGGACTGTCAGTGTTCAGACAAGGTGGGTTGGTGGGTGGGTCATCGCTAGGAGCGTGGGGGCTGAGGCCTGTGGTCCCTGCTCTGCCACGTACTGGCTGGGTCACTTACAGGAGTACCCTCACTCTGCTCAGCCTTCTGTAAATGGAGGTTAGACCAACACCTGTCTCATGAGGTTTTTAAGTGAGATAATGCATGTGAAATGCTTAGTGAATGCTAGCAATGATGATGTTAATGGCTATGGATGCAGACTCAGGGCTGGAATGAATGAGGAGCTTCCATCCTGTTTTCCTTTATAGGATCATCCCTTCTGTCCTCTGTCCTCTCCCTTTGACCTGTGTAGGTGACTGATCACCTCTTCCAGAAACTAAGGCAGTTGGTGTCTTTGAGCTGCCAGCGCCAGTGGATTCCCAGGCATGAGTGTCAGCAAGGAGGATCTTGATTTCCTGGAGTGACAGCCTGGGTTCTGTCCTGGCTACAGTTCTGACCTTGGACGTTGGTTTTGTTTTAGGGGCTTTACATAATCCCCAGCCCCTTGAACACTGTCTTGTCTTTGTGTGAGTGAAGTCCAGTGTTTCAAAGGGTTGACTTGCAGGGCAGGGGGGTGAGGTTGCGTGTGATTCTTGTTCTACTTAATGGACCATACTGGTCAAAGCAGGAACTTTGTGAATCCTGGGCTATGGGGGAATCAAGGAGAATCCCCTTTTGTTAAAAAAAAAAAAAAAAAAAAGACCCTTTCCCTCATTTTTTAAAAAATATTTTTTGTTTATTTGAAAGGGCAGGGGCAGAGGGAGAGAGAGCAAACAAGTGTGAGAGTGAGGGAGCGAGGAGAGGAGGGAAGTCTCCTATCTGCTGGTTCACTCCCCCAGTTGCCTGCAACAGCTAGGGTTGGGCCAGGAACTCAATCCGGGTCTCCCACTTGGGTAGCAGGAACCGATTCACTTGAGCCATCATTACTTCCTCCCGTGGTGCCCATTAGTAGGAAACTGGAATCAGCAGAGCCAGGGCCGGCATCGTGGCGTCCCATATGGGTGCTAGTTTATGTCCTGACTGCTCTACTTCTGATCCAGCTCCCTGCTATTGGCCTGGGAAAAGCAGCGGAAGAGAGCCCGTGTTCGACTCGTGGGAGACCTGGATGAAGTTCCTGGCGTCATCCTGGCCCAGCCCTAGCTATTGCAGCACTTAGGGGATGAATCAGTGACTAGAAGACCTATCTTTCCCTCTCTTCTTTCTCTGTGGCTCTTTCAAATAAGTAAATAAAAAACAAAACCAAACCCAAGACTCTATTGTGGGACTTGGGTGTCCAAAGCAGTGGACGCTTTATCATATCATATGATTTTTAATATTTATTTATGACTTATTTAAAAGGCAGAGAGAGAGATCACTTCCACCTGCTGGTTGTCTCTCCAAAAGCCTGCTACATCCAGGGCTGGGCCAGCGCAGAGCCAGAGCCTGGACTCCAGTCTGAGCCTCCCTGGTGGATCGCAGGGACCTAGATACTTGAGCCATGACCTGCTGCCCATGTCCGTAGGAAGCTAGATTCAGAGACAGAGCTGAGGCTTGAACCCAGACACTCCTGTACAGGAAGCAGGCATCCAGGGGCCCGCCCCTCCTGATTTTGAGTGTGAAGGATGATCCTTCCTGGGGGTGAGTGAGTCAGGGTTCTCCCAGGGTGGGCTGTGGCTGTCAGAGTTGACGCTCGCTCTTTCTGGTGGAGGAGTCCATGCCTTTCTTACCATTCCGTAGAGGTCCTTTCTGCTAGTTTGGGATGAATCACTGGGTAGGGCACACATTTGAGAAAAGAAAAAGAGATAAGTGGATGGTGACTTAGTATGGGTGGAGGCAGGAAGTGGAGATTCCCTGTGAAGGGGGCGGAGGAGGCATGAGGCCAAGCAACAGGGCCTGAGCCATGGGTCAGGCCAGGGTGTTCCTGCGTCCTCATGGGCCAGCATCTGAAGGCTGAGAAGAGAGGAGCCGGTAACCCCAAGTGGAGGCCTGGGCTGAGAGCGTGTTGTTCTGGGCCTCCTGCTGCTGCTCACACCAAACATGCCCCTGTCTCGAGGGTGCAGCTCTGATGAGCAGAGCTTCAGGGGCCCAGGGACTCCTTGTCCTCACAGGTTTGAACATTGACCTTTTTGGGTGCCTGGCTCTCCGTACCACCCCCCACCTGACCTTTGGCTTGTATGGACACACCACGAAGAGGACGTCCCTTCAGGGTGCTGGGTGGTATTGGGTTTGCAGGATCCAGCCTGTACCACGCAAAGTAGAACTCCTAAGATGGTTTCAAAGCCGGTGTGTGAGGGTCATGTGACCTGCCAGCTGGCACCTTCCCTCTAACCCCAAGCCAGAGTGCATCTCAGCCGTGGTTCTCATGGTGCATGTCTGTCCTGTGTTAGGCCTGGGGAGATGCCTCCTGCCAGCAGGCTTTTACCACCCACCTTGGCAGAGCTGTGCTAGTTGGGTCTTGAGTGTCTTTCCCAGGAATTACAGTCTGAACTTCGGAAATGCTCTCTTGTAGATACCAAAGATTGCTTCCCTTCCCCAGGGGATCATGGTGCAGTGCAGTGGCCTCCGTAAGCCTGGGGTGTTGGTTCCAGGAGCCCCCTCAGATATCAGAGACCATGGGTGATCATGTGCCTTGCATAAAACAGGTTTGTACAAAACCTACCCCGCCTACCTGCTCCTGTGTACTTTAAATCCTTCCCAGATGACTTTTAGCTCCCAGTGCCTTGGAAGTAGTTGTTTCCTGGATTACTTAGGGAATAACAAGAAAGACCCTGCATGTTCAGTACAGATGTAGTTTTCCCTGAAGTATTTTGTATCTGTGCTGGTTGAGTTCACAGTTGTGGAGGCCACAGATGGGGAGAGCTGACTGTGCCAGGGAGGTGGTATTAGTCCAATACTCCCTGAGTTCTAGTGAGAAGAGTGGTGGATTTGGAGGTAGAATTAGGTTTTCTGGTTCGTTTTGGTGGCCTGTCAGTTCTCTTCCGTTCTAAACACAAGTTTCCTTTTTTGTCCCTGCCAGTGAGAAGTAGCCATCAGCTGGACAGTGCTATGTAGATGAGCACTCTTAGTGGTGGCTGTATTCTGCCATGGTACAGATGCTGCCCTGTTCAGACTGTCTGATTAGAGAAGGTTCCTGCCCCATGAGTTTATAGTAAGAGGCAGTCCCAAGACACATGAAATGAAGATGCACGTGTACTCTGTGGCACGGGAGAGGCGGTATGGTAGAGAAGAGGGCACTGTGCCGGTGCTGCTGTCCACATCTGACTGGGGGGGGGGGGCAGTGTAGAATGGTGGAAGGAGCATGGGCTTGGAAGCCGGAGCAGGGTACAGATCCCAGCTGTTTCTCTTCCTGGAGGTGGAAAAGTTGCTTAACCTCTGAGCATCTGTAGAATGAGGATGCCACCCACCTGGCAGCGTTGCCGCGAGGACTGCATGAGGCGGCGTGAGCTGAAGGGACAGGGCTGCCTTTGGGATAGGGATGCAGAAAACGTTCTGCATTTGGAAGTGCAGCAGCCAGGGCTCAAACCAGCGCCCATAGGGGATGCCCACATCACAGGAAGCGGCTTTACCTGCTTCACTGCAATGCTGGCCCCAAGATTATTTACTTGAAAGGCAGATTTAGAGAGACAGAGAGAGAGGTCTTCCATCTGCTGGCTTACTCACCAAATGACTGCAATGGCAAGGCTCCTTCTCTCTCTCTCTCTCTCTCTCTCTCTCTCTGCTTTTTTTTTTTTAATTGTCGTTAAGCCAAAGTATCTGACAAGGTTTATAATAAATAACAAAGGGGCCGGCGTTGTGGCTCACTTGGTTAATCCTCCGCCTGTGGCGCCAGCAGCCCATATGGGCACCGGATTCTGTCCCGGTTGCTTTTCTTCCAGTCCAGCTCTCTGCTGTGGCCTGGGAGTGCAGTGGAGGATGGCCCAAGTGCTTGGGTGCCTGCACCTGTGTGGGAGACCAGGAGGAAGCACCTGGCTCCTAGCTTCAGATCAGTGTAGCTCCGGCTGTAGCGGCCATTTGAGGGGTGAACCAGTGGAGGGAGGACCTTTCTGTCTCTCTCACTGTCTAACTCTGTCTGTCAAATAAATAAATAAATAAATAAATAATGAAGGTCTTCACCTGCTCCATCTTTTCTGATTCTTCTGGCTGGTTAGTCCTCTTGAGGAGAGGTGCTGATTTAATTTTTTTTTTTTTTTTTTTTTTTTTTTTTAGCTCTCAGTACTTAGCACAGTGTCTGATGCATATGGGGTTTTGGTACATGTGAGCTTATTTTTAATGAACTGTTTAAGTCAACTCTTATTATAGAATGTGACGTACTGCCTAGGAAATAGCAACTGAAACACACGGTTCAGGTCGATTCATTTCTAACAGCTCAGAGAGGCTGTGCAAATCTTTAGCTATGCCACACTGAGAGTTTGTTCCCTGAAATGTTGCCTTGACTTAGATTGGCAGCTATTTCTGTTTTGCTGTAAAGAGATTTTTGTAGCGGTAGAATCGGACTGTGTATTAGATTAGCTCAGCTGTGAGAAACAGAGCCCTGGAGTAACAATGGCTGGAATGGGAGAGAAGTGTGTTCCTCCTGTGGTTAGAATTCCGCGGGACACAGCCTGTGGCTGCCACGTTGGTGTCCTGTGAGCTGAGCCATACACTCCGTCTGCTACAGCTCTGCCATTGGGCATGGTCCTCTCCTCCTGGTCCAGGATGGTGATTTGACCTGCAGCCATCACCTTCTTTATCCAGGCAGCACACTGTAAGGAGGGATGAAGAGCAAGGGCCAAAGGCTCTGAGCTGGTGTCTTTTACAGATAGCAGCCTGTGGCCCTCTTTAGTTACCCAGCTACACCTTAGAACAGGTCACCCCATGTTAAGGCCAGTGGGAAATGTAGTTAGTGTTAGGAGTGGCCAAGTGCCCATCTTGAAATTGTGGCTGCTTCTCCTATGGGAGGAGGGGGAATGAGCACTGCGGGCGACTCGCAGTCTGGCTCCCAGATTGCAGCCTCTCTCCTGTCATTAATCCCTCCTTAGTCCTTCCATGATGTGCTCCCAGGACTGCTAATGTAGCAGTCCATTTCTGCTGTGTTTCCAGTTTCCTCTTTCTCATCAACCCTGCTGACTCTGACCTCTGCTTTAACCCTTCCCTGAGCGTTCCCTCTCTTTAGTACCTGCAGACTGGCGGGTGCCTTCTGTAGGGCAGAGCCTTGCTGCTTTCTGCAACAGGTGCTTTCTGTGTAAGGCACTGGGCTCGGTGCTTCCCTCAAGAGTAGCTGTGTTTGTACAGAGTGTCAGTGTTTACACGTGGGGCCTTCAAATATGCATGGGTGTTGGGGGGTTGATAAAGTAGAAATTATCCTGCAAGCTTTTATGAGGGGCATGCACTGCGGCATGGTAGTGGCTAAGGACCCCGACTGGGTGACTTCAGTCAGATGGGGGTTATATTCTGGCTGTGCGGCTCCCTACCCATTGTTCAGCCTGTCTGAATTTCAGCCTGCAAACCTGAAAGCAGACACAGGAACAGCACCTGCCTTCCAGAACTGTTGAGAGGAGGAAAGAAGATTATGGACATAAACCACTTAGCCCAGTGCTTGGCACACACTAAGACATCCAGAAACATTAGCTGTGGTTACGATTTTCTCCTTAATCAGCACACACTAAAAGTATAACTAGCATCTTAATGGCATTAAAAAAAAAGCTTAAAGAACACACTGTCAGTAAGTTAATATATTAAGTGCATTGTCAATTTATGATATTTTCAACTTAAGATACCTTTATTGGGACATAGCCCTATTGAAAGTCGAGAACAATTTTTTTTAAGGTTTATTTTATTTATTTGAAAGAGTTAGAGAGGGAAAGACAGAAAGAGATCCTCCATCTGCTGTTTCACTCCCCAAATGGCTGCAATGGCTAAGGTTGGGCCAGTCCAAAGTCAGGAGTCAGGAGCTTCTTCCGGGTCTCCCATGTGGGTGTGGAGGCCCAAGGACTTGGGCCATTCTCTGCTGCTTTCGCAGGTGCATTAGTGGGAAGCTGGATCAGAAGTGGATCAGCTGGAATTTGAACCAGCACCCATATGGGATGCTGGCATCACAGGCAGCAACTTATGTACTTTGCCACAGTGCTGGCCCCTGCATTTTGTTTTATTTTAAAAATTTATTTGAGAAGTGGGGTTGGGGGGAGGTTGTGGTTAGAGACAGTCAGTAAAACAGGGACATAGAGACTTCCCATCTGCTGGGAGTTCCCCAAATCCTTGCAATGGCCAGGACCGGGCCAGGTCAAAGCCCAGAGCCAGAAACTCAATCTGGATCTCCTACATGGGCAGCAAGAGCACAGTTTTTTAAGCCATTGCTGCTACCTCCTATGGTCTGTCTGCATTAGCAGGCAGCCAGAATTGGGAGTGGAGCCAGGACTCTGATATGGGATGCAGAAGTCTTAACCAGTGTCTTACCTGCTAGGCCAAAAACATGCTACATCTCTGCATTTCTAAAGGTTGGAAGTCATTACTGTAGCTTCTTAGGTGACTTTGCTATAGACAGCCTTTAATAGATTCATTGGCACCTGATTTTATCATAAGCCTTTGAGATGATTTTACAAGCACTCATTTATTCATTTAAGACAAATACTTCTTGAGCATTTAGTATGTCTCTGAGGGTTACAGGCATAGAATGGGATGCCTCGGGGTAGGCATTATGGTACAGTGCGCTTCACCCACGGCTTGGGACACTCACATCCCATATCAGAGTGTGGGATTCAGCCCCACTTCCACCTTGTAATCTGGCTTCCTGGTACTGTACCTGGGAGCTAGCAGGTAATGGTTCAAATACTTGAGTCCCTGCCACCATGCGGGATGCCAGGATGGAGTTCCTGGTTCCTGATTTTGGCCTGGCTTTTGCAGGAATTTTGGGAGTGAAGATTGCTCTCTCTTTTTGTCTCTGTCTCTCTCTGCCTTTCAAATAAATAAAAAATGAATAAACTTGAACAGAAAGGGAGGCCATTGTTTACCTGTGAGGCCAGGAAACAGTCACTGTGCTGACTGCTCTCTGGCTTTGCAGGCACTTGATTGCTTTGGTTTCCTCTTCTGCGCCAAGACGGGTCCTGGATCCTAAATCCCCAAGCACTCAATGTCTCCCTTTCCCTCGTTCTTCCCGCAGGGGCTTCCAGCTGCTTCCCTGGGTGCTTGTGCCCGGGGTTCCCAGTGCAGCTCTGCTGACATTGTGGATCCTGGCTGGGCCTCAGCTGCTGCTGGCATCTGCCTGGCATCTCCAGGCAGCAGGCGTCACACCTCCTCTGAGGCCCGGCCGTCTAGGAGGTGAATCATTGCCTCTGTGAGCAAGGGTGGCCTCTCTCAGCCTCGCCTGGAGGGGCAGAGTGGGCAGAGGGCCATGGCTGCTAGAGGCCGGGGGTGTACACAGACCATATGCTCGCTGCCTGGGCACGGTCCCTGAGTCAGGCTCCCCTGCTGAGTCAGCACAGCAGGGGCCTGCTCTCTGCCAGCAGCTGCTGTGTTGGGTGGGGTGGGGCCCAGGATCACCTTCCTTCCTCTCCTGGAGCCAGCCTGCTGCAGGAAGCAGATGTCTCAAGTGCTGCTCAGGCGCCAGTGGGGCTTTGCTCTAGGGTAGTCACCTTGCCTCCCTCCTCTTGCTCCAGTGTCAGCTGTTCTTCAGCCCAGATAGGTGGTGGAGCTTGGCTGCCCCGGGGGAAAGACTGAAGCCACTTTTGGGGAATTACAGAGGTTGTCAGAGGCAGGGAGTGAGCACCTGAGGAAGATCATACAGGCTAGAGCCACAGCCCTGATGCCCTGGGTCTTCCCCTCGTGCCCTTTTCAGTCTTCTTTGCTCTTATGAAGGTGGGAAGGCACGCAGTGTCCTGGATCTGGTGTTTGAACTCTGAACTCGGGGCTTTAGCAGGAGCAAGCAGGGCATGTGCCTTGTTCTGGTCTGCTCTCTCAGGACAGGTTTTGTGTATTGGGAGAGAAACCTCTGTATGATTTTTTTTTGTTTTAAAAATTTTTTATTATTTTTTGTTTATTTTAGAAGCAGAGAGACAGTGCTCCCATCTGCTGGTTCACTTCCCAAATACCCACAAAAACCAGGGCCGAAACTGAGAACTGGAAACTCAGTCCAAGTCTCCCATGCAGGTGGCAGGGATCCGACTACTTGAGCCATCACTGCTGCCTTCCAGGGTGTGCATTAGCAGGAAGCTGGGGTCAGGAGCTAGCTTCGGGTATCATACTCAGGCCTTCTGATGTGGGTCCTGGGTGTCTTGACCATTAGAGCAGATGCCTGCTCCCTGCAGGATTCCTTTGAATACAGACTGTATGAGTTTCCTTCTTCTGACTCCAAGAAAACACACAAAACTGAAGGTGGGTTTCCATGGTAGGGTGGCAGATCATCCATGCACACGGCTGCCTCGGCTGTTGCTCCCTCCTGAAACCCAGCTAAGAACACAGCAAACCCACAGGTAGGCAGGAGGAAACAACAGCAATTAAGTTTTAGAAGCTGGAAAACAGATGGGTAGGGTGGTCACTGTCTTAGGACATTTGAGAAAAATCTCTAGACTGGCAGTAAGTCTTTTCTTTTTTAATCTGCTCATGGAAATGGACCCATGCTCAGGGAGAATGGCATATTGAGCCCCCTCATTCCTCCCCTCTGTTTGAACAAACAGTGACCAGATCCTAGACATGCTGTCTGTCCTGTCCCCCTGCTTGTTGCCCCTCCTTGATTATTTGGAAGGAAGTCCCCAACCTCGGGTCACCTCATTTCTGAGCATCGCCATCTGTGCTGCGGGCTGGATGCGGGTTTGGTGTTGGGTGTCCTCCAGAAGCCGGTGTGTTACAGGCTTGTTCCCCTCTGTGGCACAGTTAGGAGGTGGGGCCTAGGCGGGTCCTTAGGTAGCCTGGGAAGGCCCTCAGAAGGGGGTCCTCTCGTGAGACAGTTGTTGTGAAAGCCTGCGCTGGGCCCAGCTTCCTAGTCTGCTTCCTGGATGACTGTGCGGTCCTCTGCTGCACCTGCTCCAACATCACTATATGCCGCTCGGCAGAGGCCGACCTCAGGCCGCCTGATTGTGAACTTGGTCCTCCAAAACCAAGAGTTAAATAAACCTTTTCTCTCTGTAAAGTTAGTTGTCTCAGGAATTTTGGTACAGTAACAAAAGCTGATGAATACAACCTTTAAAGTCTAAGGACTGTCTTTTTTTAAACACAAGCACTGTTATAAGGTTCTTATACATATGGCTGAGGATGATTTTGCTTCTGAGCAGAAGCACATGTGGAAAAGCAGCTGAAACTAACCACACTAGGAGAAGACAAATAAATGAAAGAGCACCATCAGTAATTCTCTCAGCTGTAAGGGAAGACAAACCCATATTAAAAAACAGCTGTGGGGCCAGTGTTGTGGCATAGTGGGGCAATGCCACCACCTGCGATGCTGGCATCCTGCATGGGCACCAGTTCCAATCCTGGCTACTCTGCTTCTAATCCATCTCCCTGCTGATGTGCCTTAGGAAGCAGTGGAGGATGGCCCCAGTGCTTGGGTCTCTGTACCCATGTGGGAGACCCAGAAGATGCTCCTGGCTCCAGCTGGCCCAGCATGGGCTGCTGTGGCCATCTGGGGAGTGAGTGAACCGGCGGATGGAAGATCTCTGCCCCCCCCCCCCCATACTCCAACTTTCAAAACAAACAAACAAACAAATAAATAAGTCTTAAAGACCCAGCTGTGACAGCCACACTCATGCTTAGCACTTAAAAAAAGAAGAAGAAGTAAAAGCTCTCTTAGAAATTGAAAGTGTTGATAGGAAAATGAGAAGTCCAGCAGAAGCGTTGGCAGGTGAAGTGATGGCATCTCAGAAAAGAAGAGCAGAAAGGAAAAACAGAAGTAGAGGAGAAAAGATCATTGGAGGAGCCGTCCAGAAAAGTCCATGTCAGCATAAGAAGGATTCCAGTTATTTGGAGGAGGAACAGGAAAATCCAGGGAAGGAAATGAAGAATGAAGTACTTGCAGAAGCTTCCTGGTAATGGAAGGACACAAGTGTTTAGATTTGAAAGCACTGAGTTCCCAGCCCAGGACACTGGGGACCAAGAGAAGAAAGGGGACAATTCCAGAGAGGAAGACATGTCACATTGCGGGTATCAGGAAGCAAAATGGCTCCGGGCCCCTTAACAGTGTGACTGGAAGCAAGAAAATAATGCATGGATGTCTTCAGAATTACGAAGGAAGATCTCCAATCGTCTTTATATAAAGTATGGAGTTGTAATATAGACATTTTCTGGTCCAAAAACAGATGGACCTTTCACACCTTGTTAAGGGGCCTGCTGGAGAAAGTGCACCATCAAACCAGGAGCAGCAGCGAGTGAGGAGGGCCAGTGGGTGCAAGACGCAGGGTGAACACAGCAGAGAGATGGAACCCCTGAGGACGGGTATGCCCGAGCAAGGGCTGTCACCCGGCGTGAGCCGTGTAGATCCGGTGGTGCCGCTCAGACTGTCGTCACCACTGCCTGCTGTCAGTGTGCCCTGGTCTCCCCTTGGTGCAGACATAGCTGTGTCCTTGCTCCTCTTGCTAGCGCGCTGGGGAAGCTCCTGCTCGG
This sequence comes from Oryctolagus cuniculus, assembly GCF_964237555.1. Taxonomy (NCBI): domain Eukaryota; kingdom Metazoa; phylum Chordata; class Mammalia; order Lagomorpha; family Leporidae; genus Oryctolagus; species Oryctolagus cuniculus. The sequence continues at coordinate 16,808,580 of NC_091451.1, read as the reverse complement.
CTATCCCTGCCCTACCCACCATCAGTCTTTTTACCCTCGCACAGAGACGCGTTTTCTTTTCCCTTTTCCAAAGGGAAAGTTAGAAACAGGAAATACAAGGGTACTTCAAAAAGTTCATGGAAAATGTGCATTATGAAAACGATGTGTGTGGATTTTAAAACTTTTTTTGCACCAAAATAAATTGACCTGTGTCTCACAGCTTTTCAAATAAATAATGTACATTTGAAAATTAATGCCATCTTTTAATTCCATGTTCCATGAACTTTTTGAAGCACTCTGGTACAGAAGAGCCCCCTCCTGGTTAAAGTCCAGGGGGCACCCCACCCCCCTAGAGCCAGATGCCCCCGCTGCTTGCTGTTGCCTCCCTGCTTTGTTCACACTCTCACCTTCTGACTTCCCACAAACGTTTCTTGTCAATTCCCTGGGATCGAGACCAGAGACTCAGTTTGGTCTACTCCTTTCTGGGAAGCCTTATCTAGCAAGGGCAGTGTTTTTGATCTCATACAGTGTTGTGGGTAGAATTGCCCATTGCCCCTTCCCCTCCAACAGATAGGTTGAAATTTGGAAAATATGTGAAGTTTGGAAATCAGATCTCCGTAGATGTAATCAAGGTCGTCCTGGAATAGGATGGGCCCTGATCCAATGTCCAATATCGTTATAAGAAGGCACAGAGGGGAGAACACTGTGAAATGGGGACAGCTGTGCAGAGGGAGGACAGCCACGTGAAGACCGGCAGGAACCCCCAGCCAGAGACCCCCAGCCAAGCAATGGCCAGAACTGCTGGCAGCCAGCAGCAGCTTGAAGAGGCAAGGGAAGTTCTCCCCTAGAACCCTTGGAGAGGGCATGGCCATGCTGATTCTAGGATTTTGGACTTCCTGCCTCTAGAACTGTGTGCAAACGTATTTGTGTTGGGTTACACACCTGCTTTGTGTTGTTTTGTGATGGCAGTTGTGGGGACCAGTTACTTTTAAAACTGTACGTTGTCTCATTTAAGGATGTGTGCACAGATGTTGAGAATACCTGTCCGTCATGGGACCTCAGGGAGGACAGAACGGGAAGGGATGGGAAGCCCACACAGAGCTTCTGAAGGGACTGGGCCGGACTCCGTGGGTTTTATCTGTCATTGACATACATGTGCATTCCTGTGCAGTCTTCCATGTGCGTAATATACTTACCACTAAACTTTAAGAAGAGAGAGAGACCATACCAGACAAAATACAACCTTCAAAACAGTGAGACCATCACTTCATCTGGGAGAGATGGTGCTGAATCATCCAAACTAGGTGACGGCCTGGGGGCAGGAGCCTTGGTGCCAGGGTGAGCATTTAGCAGATCAGAGCCCCTTGTGCTAACGGATATGAGTAATAAATAAGGAACTCAAAATGATAAATCACCAACCGAAGCTAGATTCACCATCAGCACCTGATGGCAGCATCTCCTTGGTTACGCTGTTTTCAAGTTTTGAGAGCCCAAGCCCCCAGCTCAGTGATAAGAAGTCAGACTCACAGAGTGCTTTGGGGCCACCCTGCCCCCAGTTCTTCCTTCCAGCAGAGGGTGGCCTTGGGGTCATTGTGGATGGTGTGTGTTAGGTAAAGACATTCAGCCACCACACCTGAAGACTCACTTGGGGCTGGTTTGCCTTTCATTCCTAACATGTCCTAGCTTTCCTGTCCAGCACGGAGAGCAGACTTAGGTTCTGACCAGGTGCAGGATCTACTGAAACTTAATAATCGTTTTCCTTTTTTAAAGGATTTATTTTATTTATTTGAAAGAGTTGCAGAGAGAGGTAGAGACAGAGAAAGAGAGAGGTCTTCCATCTACTGGTTCATCCCCCAAATGGTCACAATAGCTAGAGCTGGGCCAATCTGAAGCCAGGAGCCAGGAGCTTCTCCCGAGTCTCTCACGTAGGTGCAGAGGCCCACACAAGCACTTGGGCTATCTTCCACTGCTTTCCCAGGCCATAGCAGAGCTGGATCGGAAGTGGAACAGCTGGGACTTGAACTGGCGCCCTTGCAAGTTGCCGGTGCTGCAGGCCGGGGCTTTAATCCACTGTACCACAGCGCCAGCCCCAATTTTCCTTTTCATTTGATGTGTTTGTACAGGTTACTTAGTGATCAGAGACTAGTTGTGTCTCTGTTTATAATAGTGATATAAAGTTTCTTCTTGTAAACAATTTTAAAGAAAAATATTAGGTAAATGGTATATAGATGGTGTCCTGATCATAAAGAATAATGGATTCAGATTACTGAGGTTCCAGCAACTGTGATTATTTTATAGTTTGTAGCAACATGTTGGTCCTTATCATCATTATTATTAGTAGTAGTATATGTGGTCCATTGCTGATCAAAAACACACTTACTCAGTGTATGCTTAAATTGGTAAATCTGTTTAAAGTATATATGCGTTATGTATGATTAGAAATATGTCATAGTATGGAAAAATGATTCTAATGTGAATTTTAAAGAGCAGTAAACAATATATAGTGTGATTTTAGTAAAATACCTATTTTTAAATTTATTTTTAGTTGACATAATATATGAATTTCTGAGGTACCACATATATATGTGTAATGATTAAATCGGGGTACTTAGCTTATCTATAGCCCAAGCATTGATTGTTTCTTTGTAATGAAGCATTTTAAATCCCCTCTTGTAGCTGTTTGAGATACACAATACACTCTTACTGACTCTAGTTCTCCCAGTGTGCACTGGAGCACCAGCACTTAGTCTCTCTGTGTAACTAACTTTGACTCACTGGAAGCCTTTTTCCATCTGCACTCCACCCCACCCTCCACCTCACCCTCCCCAGCCTCTGGTAAACATTCTTCTATTCTACATCTTGAGGGTGACTTTTTTAGATTCCAGTCATATTCCATCACATTCTAGGACCACGTACATGCATGAGTTGGAAATGACCAGAAGAAGTATGAATGACATTGTACAGCATTTATCTTTCAGTGCCTAGCTTATTTCACTTAATATAATCCTTCAAGTCTGTCCATGTTGTTGTAAAATGGCAGGGCTTCATCTCCTTGTTGTAAATGACTGAGTAATATTCCACTGTGTCTGTATACCACACTTCCTTTATCCCTTTATCTGCAATAGACACTTGGGTTGATTCCATGTCTTGGCTGTTGTGAACAATGCTGTAGTGAACTTGGGAGTGCATATATCTCTTTGGCACACTGACTGAGTAATACCTAGTAGTGGGATTTGGGGGTCATATGGTAGTTCCACATTTTTTTTGGAAAGGCAGAAAGAAACCGAGATCTATCTGCTCGTTCATTCCCCAAACGTCCGCAACAGCTAGAGCTGGGTTGGTGTAAAACTGGGAACTCCATCCAGGTCTCCCACATGGATGGCAGGGACCCAAGTACTTGAGTCATCATCTGCTGTTTCCTGGGGTGCATGGTATTAGTAGAAAGCTGAATTTGGGAGCAGAGCTGGGACTGGAACCTAGGCACTCTCATATGGGATGTGAGTGTCCCAACCAGTGTGCTAGTTGCTATGCCAAATGCCCATCCTGGTAATTCTGCTTTTAATTTTTGAGGAACCATACTGCTTTTCACAATGACTGTACTAATTTACACTTGCACCCATATTGTATAAGAATTTCCTGTTGGGGCCGGCATTGTGGCATAGTGGGTAAAGCCTCAGCCTGCAGTGCCAGCATCCCATATAGGTGCTGATTTGAGTCCCAGCTGCTCCACTTTTAATCCAGCTCTCTGCTATGGCCTGGGAAAGCAGTGGAAGATGGCCCAAGCACTTGGGCCCCTGCACGCACTTGGGAGACCCAGAGGAAGCTCCTGGCTCCTAGCTTCAGATCGGCACAGCTCCGGCCATTGCAGCCAACTGGGGAGTAAACCAGTGAATGGAAGACCTCTCTCTCCCTCTCTCTCTGTGTAACTTTCTCTCTACCTTTCAAATAAATAAATCTTTAAAAAAAAAAAAAAGAATTTCCTGTTCTCCACATCCTTGCCAGTACTTGTCCTCTTTTCTAAATCCTGTGAGTGTATTTCTCATTGTGGTTTTGATTTGCATTTCCCTGGTGATGAGTGAGGTGGAGCATCTGTTCATGCACCTATCGACCATTTGTGTGTCTTTAGAGAAATGTCCGTTTTCCAATTGCTGGTCTGTATTTGTGTACACTTTGTCTTGGGAGTCACTGTTGTCGTGTGTTGTTCTTTACAGAAAGCAGAAGGCCTGGGAATCAGAATTTGCAACTTACTCTTCCCTGTGTATCCCTCCCCGTGTCTGGCAGCAGCTGGGTGTGTTAGTCACTGTGGGACCCCGGCTGAGGTCTTGCTTCTTCTCAGGTCTGCCACAGTGGGCCCCCAACGCCTGGCAACAATAGGATGAGCATGGGGAAGTGGATATTCCTGAGAGGTGTTCCTGTTCCTGCAGAACAGTGAGAGCCGAGTGCTTGCAAAGAGCCTGGTCCTGTGCTTGGCTCCCAGAGAGGGGTGGCATGGGTTCTGGAAGAACAATGAGGTTTTTGCACACCAGGAGTCATATTCCACCACATTCTACGACCACGTACATGCGTGAGTTGGAAATGACCAGAAGTATGCCCACAGGTACTTCAAAATATCTGTAGAAAATTAAATTAAAAGACAAGCTTATTTGGGTGTTAAAAGAACAATCCATACACACATGGGGTTTTCAGAAAGTTCATGGGAAATGTGCATTATGAAAAAACTGTGCACGGATTTTAAAAAAATGTTTGCACCTGAGTAGTCTTTTTTTTTTTTTTTTTTTAAGATTTTATTTATTTATTTGAGAGAGAGAGAGAAGTGAGAGAGTTTCCATCCGCTGGTTCATTCCCTGAATGGCCACAATGGCCAGGGCTGGATCAGGCTGAAGCCAGGAACCAGGAGCTTCTTCAACTGAGTAAACAGGAGAAAGCAATTATGCCTACTTCATGTTGGTGGCAAGGGCCCAAGCACTTGGGCCGTCCTCTGCCCTTTTCCAGGTATATTAGCAGGGAGCTGGATCAGAAGTGGAGCAGCTGTGAGTTGAACCAGTGCTGATATGGGATGCCAACACTGCAGGCAGAGGCTTAACCTTCTATGCCACAGTGCCAGCCCCTAGACTGTTCTTGTGTGTGTGTGTGTGTGTGTGTTAAAGATTTTATTTATTTATTGAGAGGTAGAGTTACAGACATTGAGAAGGAGAGACAGAGAGAGAGAGGTCTTCCATCCAATGGTTCACTCCCCAAATGGCCGCAACAGCCGGAGCTGCACTGATCTGAAGCCAGGAACCAGGAACTTCTTCCGGGTCTCCCATGCGGATGCAGGGGCCCAAGTGCTTGGGCCATCTTCTACTTTCCCAGGCTATAGCAGAGAGCTGGATTGGAAGAGAAGTAGACAGAGCTCGAACCAGTGCCCATGTGGGATGCTGGCACTGCAGGTGGAGGATTAACCTACTGTGCTACAGCGCTCCCCTATACTTGTTTTTAAATTCCATTTTTCCATGAAGTTTGTTAAGTACCCTCAAGTAAGACCCAATTGTGAGACATTGGTTTTGGATGCTGAAGGAAGAATTCTGGGGTCATACGGAAATGGATGCTGACCTTAGGGACTCACTGGATTGCCTTCTGCTGTGCAGATGGCACTACGGCAGATGAAGGATGTGGCTCTGAGGTCAGAGTGCTGTACATTCCGTGCCTGTCCCTGTCCCTGTCCCTCAGTAACTGAACAGCAACAGACAGCCGGGTAAATAGGGGAAGATAATTATGCCTACTTCATGGGTTGACTTAAGGATTAGCGAAGGTGACGTCAGCAGTCAGCCTGGTGCCACTACATAGTCAGCCACATCGTGACTAGCTGTCATTGTTAAGCAGCCATTCCAATTTTTTTTTAAAAGATCTATTTACTTGAAAGGCAGAGTTACAGAGAGGCAGAGGGAGAGAGAGAGAGAGCGGGAGAGAGTGCGCGCGCGCGCAAGAGAGAATGATCTTCCATCTCCTGGTTCACTTCCCAGATGGCTGCAATGGCTGAGGTTGGGCTAATCTGAAGCCAGCAGCCTGGAGCTTCTTCCGGGGATCCCATGTAGTCACAGGGGCCCAAGGATTTGGACCATCTTCCACTGCTTTTCCAGGCCATAGCAGAGAGCCAGATCAAAAGTGGAGCAGCTGGGACACCAACCATCACCCATGTGGGATGCTGGCGCCACAGGTGGCAGCTCCCAGCTGAACCACAATACTGGCCTCTACACTCTGTTTTAAAAGCTTTCCTCTTCCACAGGAGGTGCTGGGACAACTGGATAGCCACATGCAAAATAACAAAGTTGGGCCCCTATCTCATGTGCCTGCAAAAATTAACTAAAAAAGGAATTGGAGATCTAAGTCTAAGAGCTGGAACCATAAGAGCCCTAATAGGAAGCCTGGGGGCAAATTTCTATGATCTTGAATTTAGCAATAAATTCTTAGATTTCTACCAAGAGCAAGAGGAACAAAAGAAAAAATTAGATGAAGTGGACTTGATCTAAATGAAAAATTTTTGTACATCAATGGAGATGATCTAGTAAGTGAAAAGAAAGCCCACAGAATAGGAAAAATTTGGAAGTTTATTTAATAAGGTTCTAGTATAAGAACTCTTATAACTCATTAATAAATAGACAAAACACCCACTTGAAAAATGGGCAGAAATGGATGTTTGCTGGTTGGGTTGCCTGCATGCCTTAGAGGAGTGCCTGGGGTTGAGTCCTGGCCTCACTCCCAGTTCCAGCTTCCTGCTGATGTGTACCCTGGAAGGCAGCAGGTGATGGTTTAAGTCTTGGGTTTCTGCTACACATGAGAGAGCTGGATGAGCTCACAGCTTTGGGCTGGCCCTGTCCTAGCTGTTGCAGGCATTTGGAGAGTGAACTAGCAGATGGGAGGTTTCTCTGTCTCTGTCCGTCTGCCTTCAAGTAAATAAATAGTTTATTTTTAATAGGTAAAGAATTGAACATACATTTTTTTTTGGAGAAGTACAAATGGCCAACAAGTACATGAAAAAGGTTCTCAGCAGAGTGTAGGGAAATGCAACTCAAAGCCGCAATGAGATACTACTTCATGTGTATTACATGGCAGTGATCATGATCATAGTAAATGGCAGGTGCTGGCAAGACTGGGGAAGAATTGGAACTCTCATATTCTGTTGGTGGAAATGTAAAATGGTTCAACTGCTGTAGACAGCTCGGTGGTTCCTCAAAAAGCTAAACATAAAATTACCATTGCACAGAAATTCTCCTAGGTATATAATGAAGAAATAAAACATGTCCACAGATATGTGTATAAATATGTTCATAGCAGCCCTGTTGCCAAAAAGTAGAAACAACCTAAATGTCTATCAGTGGAATTTATATATATTTATTTATATATATATACACATTTATTCATATATATACATACATACACACAAGGGAATATATACATATACAGGGGAATAATTTATTTATTTATATATATATATATAAATATATACACACACAAGGGAATATTACTCAACCATGGAAAGGAAGGAACTACTGGTATAACCTGTAATGGGGTTGATCCTTGAAAATATTTTTGCTTAATGAAACACATATGACATATACAATATGATTTCATATATGTGAAGTTAACAGGGTCACCATGTGGTGCAGCAGGTTAAGCCTCCCATGTTTGGAGTGCCCGTTTGAGTCCTGGCTGCTCCACTTCAGATCCAGTTCCCTACTAATGCTCCTGGGAAGGCAGCAGAAGATAGTCCAAGTGGGAGCACTCAGATGGAGTTCTGGGCTTCTGGCTTTGGGCTGGCCCAGCCCTGACTGTTAAAACCATGTGGCGAGTGAACCAGTAATAGAGGCAGCCTCTCTCTTCTCTCTCTCCTCCCTCCCTCTCTCTCTCCCTCTCTACCTCCCTCCCTCTCTACCTCCCTCCCTCTCTCTCTCCCTCTCTACCTCCCTCCCTCTCTACCTCCCTCCCTCTCTCCCTCTCCCTCCCTCTCCCTCTCTCCCTCCCCCTCCCTCTCTCTCTCCCTCCCTCTCCCCTCCCTCTCTGCCTCTCCCTCCCTCTCCTCCTCACCCTCTCTCCCTCCCTCTTCCTCTCTCCCTCTTCCTCTCTCCCTCTCCCCCTCTCCATCTCCCTCTCTCCCCCCTCCCTCTCTCTCCCTCTCTCTCCCTCTCTCTCCCTCTCTCCCTCTCTCCCTCTCTCCCTCTCTCTCCCCCTCCCTCCCTCTCCCTCCCTCCCTCCCTCCCTCCCTTTCTCTCCCTCTCCCTCTCTCTCTCTCCCTCCTTCCCTCCCTCTCTCTTTCTCTATCTCTCCCTCTCCCTCCCTTTCTCTCCCTCTCCCTCTCTCTCTCTCCCTCCCTCCCTTTTTCTCCCTCCCTTTCTCTCCCTTTCTCTCCCTCTCCCTCTCCCTCCCTTTCTCTCCCTCTCCCTCTCCCTCCCTCCCTCCCTCCCTCCTCTTTCTCTATCTCTCTCTCCCTCCCTTTCTCTCCCTCTCCCTCTCTCTCTCCCTCCCTCTCTCCCTCTCCCTTCCTCCCTCTCTCTCCCTCTCCCTCCCTCCCTTTCCTTCTCCCTTTCCCTCTCCCTCCCTCTCCCACCTTCCCTCTTTCCCTCTCTCCCTCTTCTCTTGTTCTCTTCCTCCCTCTTTTTCTCTCCCTCCCTTTCTTCCTTCCTCTCTCCTTTGTCACTCTGCCTTTTAAAGAAAAATGAATGTAGTAGTCTATATATATATATATATATATATATATTTTTTTTTTTTTTTTTTGGACAGGCAGAGTTAGAGACAGAGAGAAAGGTCTTCCTTTTTCCGTTGGTTCACCACCTAATGGCTGCTGCGGCCAGCGCACCACGCTGATCCGAAGCCAGGAGCCAGGTGCTTTTCCTGGTCTCCCATGCGGGTGCATGGCCCAAGGACTTGGGCCATCCTCCACTGCACTCCCGGGCCAGAGCAGAGAGCTGGACTGGAAGAGGAGTAACCGGGACAGAATCCGGTGTGCCAACCAGGACAAGAACCCCGGGTGCCGGCGCTGCAGTCGGAGGATTAGCCTATTGAGCCGCAGCACCGGCCATAGTATTCTATTTTTTTTTAAAGATTTATTTATTTATTTGAAAGCCAGAGAGAGAGAGAGAGAACTTCCACCTGCTGATTCACTCCTCAAATGGCCACAACAGCCTGAGCTGAGCCAATCTGAAGCCAGGAGCTTCTTCCAGGTCTCCCACATGGGCGCAGGGGCTCAAGGACTCAGTCCATCTTCTGCTGCATTCCCAGGCCGTAGAGAGAGCTGGATCAGAAGTGGAGCAGCCGAGACTCAAACCGTTGCCCACATGGGAGCCCACATGTTCCCAATGGAAATGTTTTGGGATTAGATGGAGGTGGAGGTTGGTTGTGCTTTGTGAATGTACTAAATGCCACTGAGCTGTTCACTTTATTTTTTTTTTAATTTTTATTTATTTATTTTTAAATCAGAGTTACACAGAGAGAGGAGAGGCAGAGAGAGAGAGGTGTCTTCCATCTGCTGGTTCACTCCCCAAGTGGCCACAATGGCCAGAACTGGGCTGATCCGAAGCCTGGAGCCAGGAGCTTCTTACAGGTCTCCCACTTCTACTGCTTTCCCAGGCCATAGCAGAGAGCTGGATCGGAAGTGGAGCAGCCAGGTCTTGAACTGGCACCCATATGGGATGCTGGCACTGCAGGCCAGAGCTTTAACCCGCTATGCCACAGTGCCAGCCCCTGAGCTGTTCACTTTAAATGGTTAATTTTATGTTCTGTGGATTTCATCTCAGTTTTGAAAAGCCTAAGCTTTTGCACACTGGTGCTTGTCTGTCAGTGGCAACAGCGGCCTGATATAGATGCCAGTGTGCCAGGACATGGTTCCTGAGAAGCATGGATTGGACCCTCAGCCAGGACTGCCGCCGGCCTGTGCTTACAGCCTGTCTTTGATGAGGGGAGGGTCCTAGGCCAGGGCTTCCTACAGGGATTCCGCCACCCGGAGCCTGAGCTGTCAGCCACAAGCCTGAGGACAGCTGAGTGGGAAGCAGCAGGGGTGGGGATGAGGCGGGTCTGGGCTGCACCTGCAGCACCCAGAGGCCTCCCCGTTCAGGCAGGCGTCCCTGGCTGATTCTCACCTCACCCCCTCATTCTGCCATCCTTCTGAGCCACGTGACGGGCCACTGTCACGAACATTGTCTTCCTCCCATTTCCCCTGTCCCAGCCCACCTGGAGGGCAGAGATGACAGGCTGGACCCCATCTGATCTGCCAGGGGAGGGGTTCACCATGGGCCACTCAGAGATGCTGTCAGTGGCTGCTGACCACCTCTGTGGGGCGGGGGACTTCTTTAGTGTGACTCGCCCAGCAATTCGAAGGGCAAGAGAGGCCCAGTGCACTCTGGAAATCTTTTTGTTGATGAATGAGGTGGAGAAAGGTTTTTGCTTTCATTTTTCTTGCTTCCCTCCCACGCCGCCCCCATCTGCCCAAGCGTTGGGAGGCCCGCCCTGGCTCAGGATGCTGGCAGCTCCGGGCCGGGAGGGCTGTGTCTGTGCAGCAGGGGTTTGCAGGCAGGAGGCTCCGTCCAGTGGGGTTGGGGAGCGGCTGCTTCCTTTTGTGCCTCCAGCCCCAGAGCTGCCAGCAAGCCCTGAGTACTGCCGATTTTCTGAGAAGTGAGTAGAGCTGGAGCCTGGGCCCACGTATGCAGCAGTTCAGGGGACTTTGTGGAGGGCCTGCAACAGAGAGGGGATCTGCATGACTTGAGGATCTGCCTTAGATCCTTGCCCTCAAAGACCCATGGCTCCCTCCTAGCACCCAGAGAACCACCACAGCAGATGGCTTTCCGTAGATACTGGAGGAATTGGAGCTCAGAGGTCTCCTAAGGCAGACACCAGTGACAGACACAGGTGAAGCCTCCGGAGTCCCATCCCAGCCCACGGGGTAAATACAGCCCCTGCCGAGGGCAGAGCCAATGGGAAGCCCACTGGAGTTACCCGGCACACAGGCTGAGAGCCAGTCTGTGTTCTGTCCCACTGGCCGCAGAGAGTAGCGCCGGCTTCTGTTCTGGTGGCTCTTTGCTCTCAGTAGGTGCCTTTGCCCACACTTGCCTTGTGGACTTAAAGGCAGGGGTGAGAGAGAACCAACCTGCCTCCCTCCCCTCCCCTCCCCTCCCCTCCCCTCCCCTCCCCTCCCCTCCTTTCTTCCCTCCCCTCCTGCCTCCCTCGCTTCCTTCCTTCCGTCTCAGAAGTTCTGTGTTCTGAATTCCAGGAGACTCAGTGTCTGGCCCATGACAGTTGGTGCTTGCTTGAGGCCTCTGGGACCATCCCGCCTGTGAAATGGAGGCTTGGCATCCACGTATCCCAGGGGCTGCCCACTCACACAGAGTTCCTGGTGTCACTGATAGCACTTTAGTCAATTTGTGTTTCTGTTCTTTTTAAAATGAAGTTGCCTCTCATGAGGTCTGACTGTCATGTGGGGGCCTCAGCTGCTGCCCCAGGAGAGCCAGGGGGCCTTCCATACTGGGCTTCCTGGTTAGAACTTGGGAGACAGGGCCCAGGGAATAACTACTTCATTTTACAAGTTCCTCCTTCCCAGGGCATGTTCATGGCATCATATGTGTGAACATGTGTGTACCTCTGGCCTCCCCATTGGGCCACACTTCTCAGTGGGTGGGGATGAATTCCCAGATTATGCCTAGGCCTCAGAGTCCAATAGTCATGCTTTCTGAGGAGGTTAAAGTAGTGTAAGGGTGTGGGCGTTCCAGGTAGCTGTTGAGACACAGCGTCCCATGTCAGAGTGCCTGGGTTGGGTACCAAGCTCAGGCTTCTGACTCCAGCTTCCTGCCAGTGCAGATCCTGGGAGGAGCTGGTGATGGCTGAAGTGGTTGGGTTCCTGCTACCCACATGAGAAATCTGGATTGAGTTCCCAGCTTTTTCTAGCCCCAGCCATTGTGGGTGTTTGAGGAGTGAACTAGTGGATAGGTGCTTTCTCTGTCCTATGTCTCTTTCTACCTGTCAAATAAATAAAAACAATTTAAAAATAATGGTTCATGGATACTGCCCAGACATTGTCTGGAACCTTGAAAATCCAGTGTGCACCTCCAGTCTCCATGATCTGCAAATGGGTATAGCTCAGGGGTGCTGGGCAGACAGGAAGCCCTGCAGCTGGTGAGACTCCCAGCTCCTCTTTCACAGGGCCATCAGCAGGATGCTTAAAAAAGTTTTGTCTGTCCTATGTCTCTGTCTTTCTACCTGTCAAATGAATAAAAACAACACTCGCCTTGTGGACTTAAAGGCAGGGGTGAGGGAGAACCAACCTGCCTCCCTCCTCTCCCCTCCCCTCCCCTCCCCTCCCCTCCTTCCTTCCTTCCCTCCCCTCCCGCCTCCCTCCCCTCCTTCCTTCCGTCTCAGAAGTTCTGTGTTCTGAATTCCAGGAGACTCAGTGTCTACTGTAGAACATAAAGTTCTTGTGAGAATTAGAGATAATGACCGCAAAATCCATGGCATGAAAGAGGTGGCGCTGTAGGTGTTTCCTGCAGGAGGCACCAGGACGGTGACAGAGGGCTCTGTATCCTGTGGATCCCCTGTGATTCATGCACTCTGGTTTCTCCTGTTCTCCTTTCTTGCCCAGTATTGATCCTTCAGAAGGTGGAGAATGGAGACCTGAGCAACAAGATTCTGAAGATCACTGATTTTGGCTTGGCCCGGGAATGGCACCGAACCACGAAGATGAGCGCGGCAGGGACCTACGCTTGGATGGCTCCGGAAGTCATTCGAGCCTCCATGTTTTCCAAAGGCAGTGACGTGTGGAGGTAAGGGCTGCAGGCACAGGGGTGATGTTCCCTGCATCTGTTTTGGCTGCATGCAAGCTTCAGAACTCGAAGAATTGAGGCTGCACTAAGTGACTCCTTTAGAACAGTCAGTGCCAACTCCCACATTGCCAGGGGACAGTTTCATCTACCAGAAAATTCCCTCCAGTGCTGAGGCGGGTACAGTATGTTGTGTCGGTGTCTGCTCCCTAGGGAAGGCCGGTGGATTCAGGGACAATGTGTACTCCCATCTTTGGCTGCAGGATAATGAGGGCACTCATCAAGAATGTCCTGGCTTATTTGGCCGTGTTCTGTTACTGTTAGACTTGGGGAGGAGGTTAACCCAGGGCACTTCCTGTGAGCTCTTGAGCTGAGGAGTATTCTTTGTGCTATCTTTTTTTCTTGGTAGTCTACAGGAAAGGTTATCCACTTAGGTATTCTTTTAATCAAGGCTCTGTCTTTGGACATTGGTCTGGAAATGGGCAAAAGTGGGTCCCAAGCTTGCATCAAGAACTGCGGAGCCACAGACTAGAAATGATCCAGCTGTCATCCTAGCTGATGTCAGCCTAGAAGGTCACAAGGACCTGTCCCCACTGAGGGGATGAGAAGCTGAAGAGTACGCATCCTCATGGATGTGGAACCACAGCATCACTTGGTATACAAAAGACAAGACTTTACATCACCGTTGTATGTTGGTGCATGAGGTTACGTGTGTGCATATGTTTTTAGACATAGCTTTACTGAGATACTATTCATACACAATAAAGTTCACTGCTTACACACATTTGTGTAAGTCAGTCATTGTGATCACATTGCTACTGATTTGCTAGAGCTGTTGTCACAAATCACCATAAGCCTAAAGCAAGAGACTTATTTTTTGTAGTTCTGGACACCAGAAGTGTTGACAGGGACACAGTCTCCAGACACTGTAGGGGAGGTTCTTTTCCAAGTGTAGATCTAGGTATTTGGATGTGGACACACATGTTTAAGGCTACGACTCAACCCACTACAACCAGTATCTATTTCCAGGTCCTTTTTATCACCCAAAAACAGAAATCTCATACCAACTTCCCTGGTTCCCCAATCCCTTCTACTACTATTTCCTTGTTTCCAAACACTAGTTTACCTCTGTCTTTTTGGATTTTCCTGTTCTGGATATTTCACGTAAATGGAATCATGCAATATTGAGTTACTTATGACTGACTTCTTTGATTTAGCATAATATTTTCAAGGTTCATCCATGTTGTAGCTAACATCAGAGTTTCATTCTTTTTATTGCTTAGCCATGTCATTGCATAGACAGACAGCGTTTGTCCATTCATCAGTTTATGAACACTGAGTTGTTTTCACTTTTTGTCTGTTATAAATAATGCCACTGTGCACATAAGGTTTTGTGTCATATATTTTCAGTTCTCTTGGGTATAAGCCTGGGAGTTGAATTGCTGAGTCATATTGTAAATCTGTGTTTTAACTGTTTTAGGCACCAAACATTTTCATCACAGTGGTAACATTTTGCATTCCCATTAGCAATGAACCACGGTTCCAATTTATCTACATCTTTTCAACACTTAATATTTTTTTAATTATAACCGTCTGTGGGTATGCAGTGGGATATCTTGGTGGTTGTGGTTTGCATTTCTCTAATGACTAATTATGTTGATTATCTCTTTGTGTTTTTATTAGCCATTTGTATATCTTCTCTGCAGAAATATCTGTTCAAATCCTTTGCCAACTCAGTGTTTGGGTTCCTTGTCATTTTTTTTTTTTTTTAAGATTTATTTGAAAGGCAGAGTTGCAGAGGCAGGGAGAGAGAGAGAGGTAAAGGTAGGTCTTCCATCTGCTGGTTCACTCCCCAATGGCCGCAATGGCTGGAGCTGGGCTGATCCAAACCCAGGGGCCAGAAGCTTCATCTGGTTCTCCCATGCGGATGCGGATTTATTTATTTATTTGAAAGTCAGAGTTACACAGAGAAAAGGAGAGGCAGAGAGAGAAAAGTCTTCCATCCATTGGTTCACTCCCCAGTTGGCCACAATGGCCAGAGCTATGTCGATCCGAAGCAGGAGCCAGGAGCTTCTTCTGGGTCTCCCTATGGGTGCAGGGGCCCAAGGACTTGTGCATCTTCTACTGCTTTCTCAGGCCATAGCAGAGAGCTGGATCAGAAGAGGAGCAGTCAGGACTCGAACTGGCACCCATATGGGATGCTGGCACTATAGGCAGTGACTTTACCCGCTATGCCACAGTGCCAGCTCCTCTGATGGTGTTTTGAAACAGACATTTTTTATTTTGATCAAGTCCAGTTTCTATTTCTTCTTTTCTTGTTGTTTTTGGTATCATACTCAAATCTAAAACTTATAACTATGTTTTCCTCTAAGAATTTTGTAATCTTAGCTTTTATATTTCAGTCTTTGGCCCATGGTGAATATATTTCTATATGTGGTTTGAGGTAGGAGTCCAACTTTGTTATTTTCCATGTGATTATTCAGTTGTCACAGCAGTGCTTATTGAAAAGACTGCTCTTCTCTCATTGAGTTGTCATGTCATCCTTTTAAAAAATGTATTTACAAGAGATGTAAGGGTTTATTTCTGGATTTTCAGGCCTGCTCCTTTAACCCACATGTCTATCCTCAGGCCATTCCACCCTTTCTTGACTACTGTAGTTTCGTAGTAAGTGGTGTTCTTCTTCTTTTTCAAGATTATTTTGGCCATCTTGAGTTTATTACATTTACTTACGATCCTTTTGTCAATTTTTCCAAAATAAGCAACTGAGTTTTTAATAGGAATTGTGTTAAATCTGTGTGTTACTTTGGGGACCTTTAACATCTAGTAAGTCTTCCAACCTGTGAATATAAGACATCTTTCCATTTATTTAAGCTTCTTTAATTTCTCTCAGTGATGTTTTGTAGCTCTGTATGTTAATCTTATTTCACCATACATTAACTACCAGATGAAGTAGCTAATGGGAAAAAATAAGTTTTCGTTTCCTTAAAAAGTCTGACCCAATCTCATCAGGTTGAGCTGTATACTGACATTTAATGTTTTGATCTGTAAAAATAGCAGTTATATATTTTTGATTTTAATAGTTTCTTTTCTTGACCATATGTTAAGGAAGTCAATTAGTATATAAATTAAGCTAAGCTACTATTACCAAGAGACCTTCAGATATGGAGGCTTAAATAAGATGGAAGCATTCTTTTCTTCCCAGGTATGGTCCAGCCAGCCCTGGCTGGCCGGGCATCTGTGTTGCATAGGGTCATCCAGGAACCCAGGTTCCCTCAGTGCGTTGGGTAAAATGGGGTGACTGTTACTTCTGTATTAGTCTTCAGAAAAAGAAGAGACCTTGTTTGTGGCAAGCAGCTTGTCTTTAATGTGAAGACAATCCAGAAATTGCACATGTCTCTGCACACCCATTGTCTGCACTGGTTATGTGGGCACACCTGGCTCCAGAGAGGCAGGCGTCCGTAGGCTGTAGCAGGACAGCTTTGTGCCCAGCCAACACCCTTCTTATGGAAGAGGGGGAGAATGCATGTGGGGGGAAGTCTGCCATTTGCCACTTCTAGCATTCCCTTAAGCTTTATTCGGGGTAAACCATGATGTTTCCAGAATGTGTTCCTGCTTGGCCTCTTCCCCCAGCCTGACCCTGACCTCGCTCAGATCTTGTCACACTGGAGGTTTCTGCTGGTGATTATTTGGACAGGATCGCCTAGGCTCCCAGACACATGCTTAGGGAGAGGGAAAGCATGAATGCCCAACACAGCATCTTCTCACCTTGACAGACGTGGGGAGGATGTGGTCATTGCAGGGGGTGTTTGTCCTTCATAGGAGGAGTAAGGTGGGACCTTTAGCTTTAACCCAGAGTGCCTTTGTTGTAAGACTCATCTCCAAGTCTTGCCCTGCACCTGCCCATCCTGCAAGCTTGTGAGAGGTGCCTCATGAAATTATTCTACTCTCGGGGCCAGCACTGTGTTATAGTGGATTAATGCCCAGGCCTGCAGCATCGGCATCTCAGATGGGCACCAGTTCAAGTCCTGGCTGCTCCACTTCCAATTCAGCTCCCTGCTAATGTGCCTGGGAAAGCAGCAGAGTGTAGCCCAAATCCTTAGGCCCCTGCACCCACATGGGAGACCTGGAAGAAGCTCCTGGCTCCTGGCTTCAGATTGGCTCAGCTCTGGCCATTGTGGCCACTTGGGGAGTGAACCAATGGGTAGAAGACCTCTCTCTCTCTCTCTCTGTCTCTGTCTCTGTCTCTGTCTCTACCTCTCTCTCTAACTCTGTCTTTAAAATAAATAAAATAAATCTTTAAAAAAATTTTTAAAGGAAAGAAATTATTCTCTTTAAAGGGAATAGCTTGTAGGAAAACCCCAAATCAGTTGCTGTTGTCGTATGGGTGATGCTTCTCCAAGGACACAAGGCTGATGAGTGATGAAGTAGTCATTTGACTCAAGTCTGTTTAAATCTTTCTTAGGTAGCATTTCTCCCTGCTTGAGCAGCAGCTGTCACATTTCTCTTAGCTGTAGAACCCTTCAAATGGAGCAGAATGCAGATGAGCAAAGGAGTAAGCCAGGTAAGAGCAGAGCTGGCCTCGGGGAAGCCCCCTCTGCCAGGAGGCCGAGACATCTCCAAGGACACAACCAGGACACATTTGGTTCTTTGAGACCCCCTACTGTCTGTGCAAGTCGCTGGGGCTCAGACACCAGGCATCTAGGTCAAGAGGGAAGAAAGGGGACCTTTGTGTTCTCCAAGGTGGAGGTGCACCAATGCCAAGAGCAAGTGACTGAGGATGGGAAGCTGTCACCTGGAATCTGGTCAGCAGTGTGGAGGCATCTGGGAGGTCACTTGGTTGAAACTGCCCAGCATGGCTACTGCCTGAAAGGTTTGGCAGGAAGTGCACCAGTGTAATTCTTGATGGTGTTTGAGGATTATTCTAGAGCAGCCAGCATAGCCCTCAAAACCATCTGACCATGGGTTCATTCCCATACACACCCCGCGTCGAACCTATCTGTGAGTGCCTGCTATGTACCCTAGCCTGGGCCAGGCCCTGAGAATGCAAAGGCTAAAAACTACTGTGCCGGCCTTTAGGAGCCCATAGGCGGTGAACAGGCAACAGTAACCCAGGGCAGCCCAGACAAGGGCTGAAGAACCCCTGGAGTGTCAGGGGAGACTTCCCAGAGTGTTCAGGCTTGTTCCCAGCAGCCTGTGATCCAAATCCAGCTACTTGTCTAACCAAGTCAAGAGATAAGTGTTTGGATACCCCAGGTGAAAAGCCATTGTCCAAGGTGACTGGCCAGGGCCCATCCACAGCCTCCCGGTGCCCTGACATACTGCTCAGCGCATTGCTCATCTTTGGGGCCAGGTCCAACTGCAGGGGAGCCTTTGAGGGAAGGCTCGTGCTCTGCAGCCTTTGTCTTTGTATATGCTGACCCCGTCTCTGGAGCACTGACCCTCTTCCCTCACTTAGCAGCCTGCATGTAGTGCACGGGCCAATCTCTTCTGTCCCTGTCCTGCCCCCGTGCATCCTCATGGGATCTCTCTCATGACCCATTACCATGTATTCCATCCCACTCACTAATCTTGTAATGGATAGGATCTGTCTTCCAGTCTGTACCCCAGTGCTTGGCATTGAGCTTGAAGCAAAGTAAATATTTAGCAGATGTTTTAAATGAATGAATGGTAGGGCATTTAAGTTGGAGTTTGAAGGAAGATTAGAGTCTACCAGACAAAGAAATAAAGATATTCTAGAGAGAAGGAATGGAAAATTGGTCCAGGGTCCACCATGCAGTGCTCTGTGCATGTACTGAGTCTGTGCAACTGTACCTATCTAGAGCTTGCTTTCTTTGTCTACAAAACAATACTTATATCATAGGCTTGTTGTAGGGGTTCAAGTTGGTGTTTGTAAAGTGCTTTAGCAATCTGGTCATACAAGGTGTTGTGATACATTGGCAGGTTTTTTAGTATTTTTCATTAACATGAACTTTGTTTCTGGCTGTAAACTAATGTTGAGTATTATAAGAAATTAGAGGTTGGTATTGAAAAAGGAAAGGCATTCTTCTGACTTGATAACCTTATTGGTTTTTTTCTTCCTTTTTTTTTTAACCCCCTTACTCTTGGAAGGATTGAATGCTACTTATTTTGACTGGTTTTGATTGTGAATTCATAAAATAATTTTTTCATTAAGCTTTGACCCACAGGACATGAGAAAAGAAATCCTTCATGTGGACCTGAAAGGCAGGAAGGGTACACTGAAGTTTTTGCTGCTGCCCCACCAATGCCATCCACCCTTGGGAAACTCTCCCTTTGAATTAGGCACAGGTCTCTGCTAAGGACCCACTCACACCGATCCGGATGCAGGAGTCTATTCAGCTAAGTGAGCATTTGGAGAAAACTTTTGCAGGAGCAAAATCTGTTGAGTGGTCAGCTCTGCTTTTCCAAAGCTTAAAAAAAAAAAAAAAAAAAAAAAACCAGCAGGGTATCTGTGACAAAAGCTGAAGTTTTCTTAAGACATAAAGCTTTATGACTGGGAGGCTACCTCCTCTCCCAGCTTACTTCATTAACTACAGCAGCAGCAGCAGCAGTGGAACTGTGACTGGGGCCAGTGGTGTGGTGCAGCAGCATCCAATATGAGCACTAGTTAGAGTCCCTGATGCTCCACTTTCAATCCAGCTCCCTGCTAATGCACCTGGGAAAGCAGTGGAGGATGGCCCAAGTGCATGGGCCCCTGCCGCCCATGTGGATGATCCCGATGGAGTTCCAGGCTCTTGGTTTTGGCCTGGCCCATCCTGGCCACTTGGAGAGTGAACCAGTGCATGTAAGATTTCTCTCTCTGTAACTCTGCCTTTCAGAAAAATCGTTAAATCTTAAAAAAAAAAAAATAGTTGTGGTCATTGAGCATTTACTTAAAACAGTATAGTGTTTTTTAAATTTCATGACAGCTTTGGGAGATTGGTGGTGTCATTTGTACTTTACAGGTGATGAATTGGAGGCTTAGAGAGCTATAGTAACTTGTCCAAGGTCACATAGCTGAGGAATGGTGGAAGACTGAAAACAAGTGTGCTTCACCCCAGGGGTTTTGCTGGTAGCTCCTAGTTTCTGCGGCTTCCCTTTTGTGTTGAGCACGTTATCGTGTCCATTTTGCTAGTCTGCCTGTGTGTCGGTGAGAACATGGGGTGCTCAGAGGAGCCCCTACTTCTGTGAGGTGGTGCCCATGAGTTTCCTACATAAAGCTGTCTCCTTCCTTCCCTTAGCTACGGGGTGCTGCTTTGGGAGTTGCTGACCGGCGAGGTGCCCTTCCGAGGCATCGATGGTTTGGCTGTAGCTTATGGAGTGGCCATGAACAAACTCGCCCTTCCTATTCCTTCCACGTGCCCAGAACCTTTCGCCAAACTCATGGAGGGTGAGTAATCACTGGCCTGACAAACCTGGAGACAGCCACCTTCCTACAGCCACTTGTTTTCAGCCAGTGCCACAAGATCTGTTACTGAAAGAGGGGGCGAAATACGGATCACCCAGGGGGGAAGGCTGTGGGCTGTTAGGGCTACTGCAGTATACTGCACCCCTGCTGCTGCAGGCACTTCCGCCCTTCTCCAGGGACTGTGACGTTAGCTCAGTGACCAAAGCCTGCCGACCAGCACTTCAGTCTGTTGTTACTTAGTACAAACCTAGAATATAGAACAGCTTTTATTCCAGGACTGCTGAATGTCTCACATATAGAAATGAAGAACATTAGAGAAGAAAGGAACGCTCAAAGTTTTCTAGCAGGAGGACACTGGATGCAGTACTTAAGACACTGTTGAAGATGCCCACACCCTACATTGCAGTCCCAGTTCCAGCTTTGATTCCAGCTTCCCGCTAGTGTCTACGCTGAGAGGCAGTGGTGACGGCTCAAGTAGTTGTGTCCGTACCACCCACATGGAAGGCCTGGGAGGACTTCAGCCTGGCCCAACCTCAGCGGTTGCAGGCATCTGGGGAGTGAACCAGCAGATAGGAGCTCTCCATCTGTCCCTCTGCTTCTCAAATAAATATATATTTACATAAATAAATAGATAGATAAATATAAGTAGTCAAACCCCACCATTTTTTAAAAAGATTTATTTTTATTTGAAAGAGTTACAGCAAGAGAGGGAGAGACAGAGACAGGAGAGAGATCTTCCATCTGCTGGTTCACTCCCCAAATAATCCCAGTGACCAGGGCTGGGCCAGGCCAAAGCCAGGAACCAGGAGCTTTATCTGCGTCTCCCATGTGGGTGCAGGAACCCAAGCACCTGTGCCATCCTCCGCTGCTTTCCCAGACGCAGGCACATCAGCAAGGGAGTTGGATTGGAAGTGGAGCAGCCAAGACTTGAACTGGCTCCCATAGGGGATACTGGCACAGCAGACAGCGGCATAACCCTCAAGCCCTGTAATTTTGTAAGTGAGAATCCAAAGCCCAGAGAAGTTAAATGGACAGGTGGCGACCCCACTGGTTACTGTCTGAGCTGGGATTAGAAAGAACTTACTTTTCCTTACTTCTGCTTTAATGCTTTTATCTTTTGCCTCATTATCCCATTGAAGTGTGAAAGGGTAGCCCATTGATTCATGGGAGATAGAGGCCAGGGTGTGGTCAGGGCTCGGCATCGTGCAGTGACGTGGTGCACTGAGGTAGTGGTCCTTCACCTGAGTACTGCCCTGGACCTGTTCTTAGCTTAATGCACAGTCAGAACCTGCCCAGTGCAGAATTGCTGTTTCTTCCCCCGTTTCACTCCTTATGACCATGCTGGTAGGCAGCTCGGGTTGTAACCTGAGCCTTACTTGGGGTTATTTAAATGTCAGTCTCTTTCTGGGAGGAGAAAGGAGAGGGAATTCTGTGGTAATTGAGTTCCCGTAAGGTCCTAAGTCTTGTGTTTGCCTCTGCCCGTTCCTGCTTTCTTCTTCCATCTGTGTTCCGTTCAGACTGCTGGAACCCCGACCCCCATTCACGACCGTCTTTCACAAATATCCTGGACCAGCTAACTACCATAGAGGAGTCTGGTTTCTTTGAAATGCCCAAGGACTCCTTCCACTGCCTGCAGGATGACTGGAAACATGAGATTCAGGAGATGTTCGACCAACTCAGGGCCAAAGAGAAGGTAAGAAGAAAGAGAAAGCATGCACTGAGTCAGCCAGCTCCTGCCGGGAGCTCTGGGCCAAGCCGACCCAGCTCCCTGGTTCTGACAGGACCTAAAGTGTCCAAACCAGAGGAGGAGCACCGTTGGGTGGTGACCGGTGGGGCATCCCCCCCCCACCAGCTGGTAACACGAGCAGGGCTACGTAGAGGAAGGCTCACTCAGTACAGGGATAACTTCAGCATCGAGAACCAGAGCATCTGTTGGTGTAGGAACAAGAGTATGGGGCAGAAGCACTATGGGTCTGAAATTCTTTGGCATTTTGCATGTTTTATGGAAAGGCCCTGAGCTGAAACCAACCATGGGAGACAACTGCTAGCCGACTGGTGATCTGCTTTTCTGTTCCAGAGGCCATTGCCGCAGCGCCCCCCGCCCTGGCAATCCGTGTCCAGTCGCAGGCCAACTCTGAGCACATCTGTGGCCTGTACTCCAGGGGCGGCGCTACCTCTAAGGGCACAGAGAGGGCCTTAAGGGAGGGTCACATAGACTTAGTGCATTCTTTTCAACTGTGACCTGAAAATATTTATTGGAAAATTCCAGAGAAATGATTCATAAATTTAAAATAACTTTTATTATAGTTACTATTTTAATTGTACTATTAATTAATGATGTAATCAATTAATTGCAATAATAAAATATATATTTAAATATTATATTAAATATAATAGTATATAATATATAATATATTAAAATAATTAATAAATCAATTAAAATAAATATAAAATAATAAATGTGTTATATATAGTATAATGAAATAAATATATTAAATATTTAAAATAAATGTAATAATATGAATAATTAATTGTAATTATAAAATATTTTATTATCAGTTACAGTTAATCTCTTATTGTCCCTCATTAATAAATTAAATTTTATCATAGGTATGTGTATGAGGGAACTTCAAAAATTTGTGGGAAAATAGAACTGCAAGACATGTTTATTCTGGTGTAAAAAATTGTGAAATCATATATACAAGGGGAGTCTTCAATTCATGGTAAATGTGCATTACGAGAAAATTATACAAGGATTTCAAATTTTAGGGGCATCAAATTAAATTTTTAATTCCATTTCCCCACAAACTTTTGAAGGGAAAAAGCACAGTGGATATGGGGTTTGGTACTCGCCGCATTTCAGGCCCCCACAGGGGGTCTTGGAAAGAATCCCTCACAGATAAGGGGTGAGGGTGGGAGGGAGAAATCACACCCATTCTCATAATAGGTGACCTTTGTCAAGCGTGCACTCCGTGCCATACTCCTAATTTAGATGCATTGTGATAAGGTAAAAAGTGCCATATAGCTGTGATGTTGGTGCAGTTACCTGTGTATCACACACGGTGCCCACGACGCTCCCTCAGCTGCTGTGTCTAGGGCTTGCCCTGTGCTGTTGCTTCTCCGAGCTTCCTTCCCCCACCATGTGAGGCAGTCAGGTGTCAGGTGTTGAGCCCCCTCTCTCTGCTGGGTGTCATGGGAGACCCTGGGCCTCTGGGTGCACCAGCCCGAGCTTTCGGTGCCCAGCACACACCCTGACAGCCCACCCGCCGTGCAGGAGCTGCGCACCTGGGAGGAGGAGCTGACGCGGGCTGCGCTGCAGCAGAAGAACCAGGAGGAGGTGCTGCGGCGGCGCGAGCAGGAGCTGGCCGAGCGGGAGATCGACATCCTGGAGCGTGAGCTCAACATCATCATCCACCAGCTGTGCCAGGAGAAGCCCCGCGTGAAGAAACGCAAGGGCAAGTTCAGGAAGAGCCGGCTCAAGCTCAAGGACGGCAACCGCATCAGCCTCCCCTCCGGTCAGTGGCCAGGGTCCCACAGTGGGGCCCGCTGTGAGTGGGAAGAGTGGGGAGTGCAGCCTGGGAAGGGATGGTGCCCCGGGCGGCTCACACAGGCTCATCTCCCTGCCAGCAAACCTGAAGAAGGAAGCGTAGGACTTGGGGCAGTTCCAGGGGTCCTGGGGTGTGTGTGTCACAGTGAGACAGAAGTCGTCTCAGAGTTTGATTGAATCAGTAGTCCTGTGGGTACAGCTGAGAGCAGGTCCCGGGGCTGAGACTTTGCATGGTAACATGTACCTAGCCTCTGAGACACCCATCTGCTGAACACAGGTCCAGCTGTGGCACCACAGCCTTGGGGACACTGTGTGTGTGTGTGTGTGTGTGTGTGTGTGCGCGCTGTGCCCATGGAGAGAGGCGAGTGCTGGCCGTGTGTTGAGTCTGAGAGGCCCCGGGAAGTGGGCTTATGAGGAGTGTAAGGAACAAGGGGAAATGGCCTGTGTGTAGGAGAGGGAGTTCTTGCAGTGAGACTGAGAGAAGGTGCATGCAGGATCCCTTCACCGGTCTCCTTGCTGCACGTGTTCGCTTTCCAGACAGCACGGAGTGTTAGGCACACTGCTGGGTGACGGTATAAAGGCTGCACTTCCCATCTGCAGGGAGAGCGTGGTCAGGGGCAGCCACTTGGCCAGCCAGCAGCTGTAGGCTGTTTACTGTGCTCCTCGGATAGGTGAGGAGACTGCAACTCAGAAACCCCAAGCCGTGACTCTGCAGTCCTTGTGCTGAACCGTGACTGCCTCAGGAATATGTCAGAATGAGGGTCATTCAGCCGTTCCCTTGCTGCCCTGGTGCCCACCTGGGGCTGGACCTCAAAACCTTACCCTGCTTGGCCTTAGCCAGTCTCCTGCTTTGGTCTTGAAAAGGGGGTTATAGGAATTCACAGCTCATGTGAATCATGAATTTAAATTTCGTATGTCATCAACAATGTCTCAGGAGCTAAAAAGCTGTTCTCAGGGTACAGTGGCCCCACCTGTATACACCGTATGGAGAGTTTTATGAAAATTGAGTTTCACTTGGGTGATGAATTTTCCATCTTTTCATACGTCCTTCTTGCCGTGTCCCTCTGGGAAAAAGAGACAGTTCTGAAAGAGAACGTTTCCCAGGTGAACAAAGAACTTTTCGGGAAACTGGGGCCTGTCCCTGGGGCCTGCCAGCAAGGGTCAGATTTCTCACGTGAACTGTATTACAGGAAGATTCTAATGCGCACGCATGTGTTTGTCTTTCCCCAAGCAGATTTCCAGCACAAGTTCACGGTGCAGGCTTCCCCGACTATGGATAAAAGGAAGAGTCTCATCAGCAGCCGCTCCAGCCCTCCTGCAAGCCCCACCATCATTCCTCGCCTTCGAGCCATCCAGTGTGAGACTGTTTCCCAAATTGGTTGGGGCCAGAACACACCAGGGGCACCTGTCCCCTGCTCTGTCCAGCCACCGAACGGTCCAGGCTTGCTCCATCCATAACTTCTGCCACCTCTCCTCGACAATGTGTATACCCATGCACATATGTACGCAAACCCTCTGCCTGCCCCCTTGTCTCTCCACTAGCTCTGCTGCCTCCTCTACCTTTTGCTCTCAGTGAGATATCAGCAAAGGGGGGTGTGGGTGCTGACAGTGGCTTTGAATTACCATGCAGGTTGGGAACTCGGTGTGTGAAGCAGACACAGGTGGGAACCCTGCCTGGGAACCCAGGCCTCCCTGCCATATTTGGGGCATCACCATCTCTTGCCCATGATTGCTAAGGAAGGGCATTTCCTAGGTGTGCATCCTAAGCAAACTTCCCAAATGCTTAATTAGGGGCCAAATCTGGACCAACTTTATTTTTACTGCAGTATTTACTTTAAAAAATAGATATATTTTAAAAAACCATGAAGGTACTTCAGAAAGTTAGTGGAAGAATGGAATTAGAATGTAAGTTTATTTTGACAGAAGAAGTTATTGACATCCATGCGTATGAGAGGTCTTCAGAAAGTTTGTGGGAAATGCATATTATGATAAAAACAATACATGGATTTCAAAAATTTTTTGCCGCAGAATAAACTTTTCATTCCATTTTCCATGACCTTTTTGAAGTACCCTTGTATGTACATACATTGTGTATATACATATATATAATATATATAAATGAATGAATTAGTTACCCTAATTTAAAGATAAGGAGATTTCATTTTTTAAGAATCCTAGATTTCTAGCTTCCTTGGGAAATCAAGTCAGATCCGTGAGCTCCCTTTCTCACATGGCCACAGTTGGTAGGAACCGATGGCAGCTGCCACAGGCTCCGGAGTTTTGCCTCCATGCCTTCGACTCCCTGTTTCCTGGTGTGTGGCTCACCTCTTGCATTTATGGTGGAAGCCCAGGGCCTAGGCCTGTGCCTGCCCTGCCCGCTCCTCTTGGCTTTCTCCTCCAGAGCTGTGAACTCCTCACTTCTTCCCCGCCAGCCCTTTCTGCCCGGTTGTGCACTTCCCCATCTTCCTCAGCCCTTGTCTTTTCCCCAGCCACCTTCTCAATCACCAGCCATTCAGTTCCAACGGAACAAGTTCCTGAAGCCAGATCTGTTTGGAACTCTCCTGTCTGGCTGGCTGGGACTCCAGCTTTATGTTGAATTGGTGAAAATGTGCAAGTTCTGTGCATCTAGCACTTCGAGAGAGCGAAATGAGCGGTGGCTGGAAACTGCTGCTTTCCTGCAGGAGAATCTGCTTGGTCTCAGAGATCTCAGTGGGGTCTGACTTCCCTGCAGCTCCGAATGTGTGAGCCTATGTGTGTGTGTGTGCATGCGCTTGGGTAAAGACTAGTTTTGGGGCCTCATCTGTCCACTTTCCAGATCTATTCAACCTTTGTTATTCACAGTGACACCGGGAGAAAGCAGCAAAACCTGGGGCCGGAGCTCAGTGGTCCCGAAGGAGGAAGGCGAGGAGGAGGAGAAGAGGGCCCCAAAGAAGAAGGGACGGACGTGGGGACCAGGGACGCTTGGTCAGAAGGAACTTGCCTCAGGAGATGAAGGGTAAGAACCAGATGATGTGAAATTCTCTCTCACTTAAAGGTGTGCACAGCATTTGGAAGTAGAACATGGAATACCTTTTCCTTTTGGTATGAGTCTCAGTGCTTTCCGAGGCATTACAGGGCTCACGATCTTACTGCGGCGTTTTCTGTCTCCTTGTTCTCTGGACCTCCTAGCACAGAGATTTCACAAGGCTTTTTGTGTAAAGGGCCACACAGTAAGTGTGTTACGCCATCTGGCTCTGTCACAACTGCTGAGCTGCACAAAACTGTCCTTTGGCACAAAACAGCCTCTGGCCATGGACAAGATGTGATTGGATGAGCGAGGCTGAGTGGTAGGCGGGATGTAGCCCACCAGTTAGTTTGCTGGCCACTAGAGGCGTGCGACTCAGTAGCATGAACCCAAACATTAAGTAGCCTAGAGCGTTCTGCTGAGAGTTCTGTTCGTACCGGCAGGGGTACACAGATGATGGGAAGAGTGAGTGGGACTCAACAGGACTCTGCTGGTTGGAGCCCCGTCCTGAAGCAGGGACCTGAGGAGTAAGCCAGCCTGGCACGTGCGCTTGGCATCACTGCAGAGCGCGAGCACTCCTGTCAGGCCTCCCCCCACAGCCACGCTGAGCAAGGCACAGGGGGCCTTCGTGCCTCAGCTGTGCTGTGCTCCACTTGTGGGTCTGAGGCCTAGGAGCCCTGTGCCCCTCTGAGTCCTGGTTCTTCACAGGTCGGATGCTCAGAGTCCAGGGAAGAGTCTGCCTGGGCCTCGCCCGGGGGTCCTACACTTTCTCATCTGTAAAATGGGGGCAATATTTGGATGTATCTCTTGCAGTTGATGGGAGGATTAAGTTCATCTTTGTGAAGTGCATAGGAGCTTAGCTGACCCCTAGCAAGCACAGATAAACATTAGCTAGGATGATTCTTCCCTGCCTCTTGTTCAGTTCTGTGTCATACAGAGCAATGGCTTAAATATTTATACTTCCTGTTCTTGGTGTTAGAATCTAGAAGTGCTTCTTTTTCTCTTTTTTAAATTTTATTTACTTGAGAGGCAGAGAAATGGAAAAAGAATTCTCATCTGCTGATCATTCCCCAGATGCCCAAAACAACAGGGGCTGGTCCATAGCTGGGAGCCAGGAACACAATCCAGGTCTCCCTTGTGGGTGGCAGGCACAGGAACCTAATCGACTGAGCCATCACTACTGCCTCCCAGGGTCTGCACTATCAGGAAGCTGGAGTCAGGCACTGGAGCTGGGTGCTGATCCTGAGCACTCCGTGTGGGATGCGTGCACTGTGACCAGCATCTTGACTGCTGGCCGTAGCACTCGCCCCTGGCGGTATTCTTGACTTCTCTAAGTCTGACGATGACCAGCAGTCCCCATCATCTTTTTGATGACTCACCAAAGAACTTTTAAGTGGAATAGTTAGACTTATAAATTTTGTGGGAAATGAAATTAAATGATAAATTCATTTTAATGTAAAAATTTTTGAAACCCATACATTCTCATAGATGCCTTGAACATGAAATTGGTTCTGGTAATCCTTGAAATACTAAGATTTTATGTCCAAAATCTAGTTCCTCGTGTCAGATCTGAGTTAAGGGTGAAAATAACTGGCTCATACAGGATTGGCTCTCCAAAGCCAGGTTTCAGAAATCACTAGATACCTTTGAACAGAAATTGTAGCCAGGTAGGCCAGACTGCCCAAGCTGTGTGAGAATTCAGCAGCTGAATCCTTGGGGAAGAGCAGGGTGCCGTGCTCTCCTGAGCTCTGAGCTCTGGCGGAACAGGAACTCCCCACTCTGCCTCAGCCCTGGGATGGAGTAGGGTTGAGCTGGGTTTGCAACACTCACCCTGCATCCTTGTCATTTCTGACGTTGATGTGATTCCAGATAGAGTTCACCAGGCTGTCCTGGGTGCTGGCCACTTCTGTGCTTTTACTTCATTTAAAGACTTTTTTTTAAAAATCTTGGTAGGAAATTAACTTTATTTCACACTACAAAACACTTTTGAAATTTTCTTGTTCCGTACATAGACTTACCTTCACAAACATTTGAAGCCATTCAAAATATGTGACTTCATCTTTCATGGTTCTCACTTCCTATTCAGGAAATAAAAGTGCTTTCCATCTAGTCTTAAGCAAAGAACTCTTTATGTCAGGAATTTTGGGAAACTCCATGTGATAACATTGCTAATTTCAGTCACTGGTTTCTGATGCAAATATGTAATGACAAAAAGCTATCTTGAATTCAAGAACATTAAGTGAACTCGCATCTTCGTCCTTTTGAAAAATAGCAGGTGTATGTAGGAAGCATGCACGCTGGGCTGTTGACAACTTGGGTATCTGCGGCTGCCTGGGGGTGGGTGGGCCCTGGGCCTGGAGCAGCTCTAGCAGGACCACGTTGTTCAGTCTTTCATGATGTGGGCTCTGCCCACCAGGCACAGGAAGGGAGGCTGGCAACACAACCCACGTCCAGCCTTGGGAATTCTGGTGTGGGAGAGGCCGGGTGGGACACAGCTTCCGTCTCCCGCTGCTGATTTTCTCTGTTCATTGAAGATCCCCCCAGAGACGTGAGAAAGCTAATGGTTTAAGTGCCCCATCAGAGTCTCCACATTTCCACTTGGGGTGAGTCCAGTTGTCACCCTTTCACCGACTGTGCTGTAACCATCCCCCATTCCTGTGTTCTCACAGCGTACCTACCCCATAGACCAAGCCTCGGTGCTGCAAGGGCTGAGCTGACTGTTGTTGCCGCCATTGTTTTCAGCAGCGCTGTGCCATCGTGCACTTTGGGAAGATCCCTGTGTCACCCTGACTGTACCTGACTCTTTACTTCCCTGCCGCTCCCATTGCTCGGGTGCTGCTCTCACCCTTACTTTGAGGGAGGAGATACACGATTATTTATCCTTTGGCCTAGACCACTGCTTCTGACTTTGCTATTCTGGGTGTCCTCAGTCAGACCCAGTGCTGGAAGTGACGTGGTAAGATCATCCACTGTGAGTCCCCAGCCGTGGCTTAGCAGCTTGCTTGTCTCTGGTTCTGCATTTTCCGTGAAACCAGCAATACACCTTAACTCGCTGATAACTGGTTCTGAGGTCAGCGGAAAAAGTTGGTCCTTCTCTGTCTGAAGCTGTGCCAGGAGTCTGGGGAGCATAGATTTTAGTTGAAAGCTCTGGTTGTAATCCTAGTGTCTCCAAAACAACCACAGCCCACAAATTCCTCAGTCTCCCTTTTACTGTCTGTAGGGAAGAGACCAGGGCTTCAGAGCCTCTGACTCCCATTCTAAAAGAGGGCTGTTGGGGTATCCGGTCTGTATCTTCAGAAAGTCACTGGATTACAGGGATTTGAACACAACTAGCTCCTGTCCTCTTTCTCTGCACCCCAGAAACTGAGGGCTCCAACCCAGCATCATGTCCCACTCACACACAGATCTGTCCCAAAGTGCACTGGACTGGGGCAGCTTTGTGGGTTGACTTTCTATGTTTGAAAAGTGGATGGCTTTGAAGGTTGCATAAGCATGCCAGAAGCTTGGGCGGAGCCGCGGAGCTGTGGTGTGAGTGCAGTGGTCTGGTTCATCTCTGTCAGCCTAGCGCCTGCACTCACAGGTCTGTGCACCGCAGGGTTTCTGCCATCACAAGTATGTCATGTTCAGTGCCTGTGGGTTGATCACCCTCCCTCATCATGGGCTCACATGAGACCCCACTGGCTGGGCAGTCCTTGTGTCTCATCTGCCCACCAGGTCCTTTCGCAGTTCCATGGCAGCATGTGAGCAGGGTGGGTCCTTCCACTGCTTTTCTTGCCCTGGAGCGTGTGCACTTCTGTTCATGAAGCAACAGAAGTAAGCTCAGTAAGTGTTGTTGCCTGTGCCCCAAGGCTCTGCAGTGCCATTAAGCAGACAAGGAGAGACATTCCCATAGGCCCAGGCAGCTATGAGAGAGTAAGGTCAAGTGACCAGTTCTGATACTTTCCATGTTTCTTCTTGTCCAGCCTCAGGTCGCTGGTAGACGGATACAAACAGTGGTCGTCCAGTGCCCCCAACCTGGGGAAGGGCCCAAAGGGTAGCCCAGCCCTGCCAGGGTTCACCAGCCTTATGGAGATGGGTAAGCATTGCTCTTGTCTTGGTGCTGTCACTGTTCCCTCAGAAAATTCTTCACCAAACTTCCAGGGCAGTTTAAGGACCCGTAGTACTTCTTAGTTCATACAGCTCCCTTCCATGGGGTCTTTCCAAACCACAGTTTCTTCCCACCCCTGCTGAGGAGCCTGCCCCTGGCCTCCTAGCCCAAGAGCCCAGGAATGATTTCCTGAGGGCAGTGCAGATGGGTAAGGCCCTGACACTCAAACTTCCCTCTTCTGGATCTTTCCTCATACTCCGATGTGGGGAGACTGAAAGGTGGAGGCCGGGTGCATTAGTCCGCTTTCCTTTACTGCAGCTAAAATGACCTGAGAGGAATTTCTCAGGAAGGAAGATTCACAGTCTAAGGTCAAGTGGCCCCATCAGTAATGAGAGTGATGGACGGCCAAACACGTGCAAAGGGCAGGTCATGTAGCAAGCCAAGAAGTGGAGACAGGCTAGGCTGAACTCTGCTCGCTCGTATAACCAACCCTCTGGTGTGACCTCAGTGACCAGAAGACCTCCCACTGGGCACCATAATTAGAATCAAGTGTCCACCCTTAATCTGTTAGCCATTAGCATTAATCTGTTAACTATTAACAGCAAACTTTGGGGATCAAGCCTTCAATAAGTGAGCCAAACTGTTGTCCAACTCTAGTGGTGGTGATGAGAACACTGCAGCCGTCCTCGCAGGAAGCTTTGCAGTGCTGCCTGGTGGTGACTGAATGGTTAAATTTTTCCCTCTGTCTCCCAGTTAATATGAGGGCCCTTCTAAAAGTTTATGGAAAATGGAATTTAAAATAAGTTCATTTTGGTGCAGAAAGCTTTTGAAATCCACGTGTAAGTTTTTCATAATACATTTTCCACGAAGTATTTGAAGATCCCCTCATATTTGTAGCTCTGTAGGTTTCCAAGGTTGTAGTATATAATCTATAGAGTAGGTTGACCTTCATTCGTGTCAGGGAGTCTAACCCTTTGTAAGAGGCGGGTCTGAAGTTGGTAGGCAGCCATTCTCGAAATCAAAAGGCATTGGGAAGGTGCCTGTTTTACGCAATATTCTAGAAAATGATACTGCACTTTGTGTGAAGGGTCCCCATAAAGATGCAGCAAATCAGCAGATCCCTTTCCTGCAAAGAGGGATGTGGGCTCTGGAATGAGAGTGATTTCCCTGTCCTGGTCACAGTTGGGTGTGAGGAGATAAAACCCTATTGCTTCAATGTCCGGCTCCACATCCTGGCCATCAGAGTATTTGACCTTTGCAACCTTGAGCCTGAGTCAGGTGGCCTGGAGTTGGGGGAGAGGACCGGAATCTTACTCTTGCTGCTTCCTCCCTGTTCCCCCGCACTCCTCCCATCTTCGCAGAGGATGAGGACGGCGAAGGCCCAGGGAGCACAGAGAGTCGTCTGCAGCATTCACCCAACCAGTCCTACCTCTGTATCCCGTTTCCTCGAGGTGAGGATGGGGACGGCCCCTCCAGTGATGGAGTCCATGAGGAGCCCACTCCAGTGAACTCGGCCACCAGTACTCCTCAGCTGACGCCAACCAACAGCCTCAAGCGGGGCGGTCCCCCCCACCGCCGCTGTGAGGTGGCCCTGCTCGGCTGCGGGGCTGTGCTTGCGGCCACGGGCCTGGGGTTCGACCTGCTGGAAGCTGGCAAGTGCCAGCTGCTTCCCCCGGAGGAGCCTGAGCCACCAGCCCGGGAAGAGAAGAAGAGGCGCGAGGGGCTTTTCCAGAGGGCCAGCCGCCCTCGTCGGAGCACCAGTCCCCCGTCCCGAAAGCTCTTCAAGAAGGAGGAGCCCATGCTGTTGCTGGGGGACCCCTCGGCCTCCCTGACACTGCTCTCGCTCTCCTCCATCTCGGAGTGCAACTCCACCCGCTCCCTGCTGCGCTCGGACAGCGATGAGATCGTGGTGTATGAGATGCCTGTCAGCCCGGCCGAGGTCCCGCCCCGGACTCCCTGCACCCACAACCCCCTGGTCAACGTCCGAGTGGAGCGCTTCAAGCGAGACCCTCACCAGTCCCTAACTCCCACCCACGTCACCCTCACAGCCCCCGCACAGCCAAGCAGTCACCGGCGGACTCCTTCCGATGGGGCCCTTAAGCCAGAGGATCTCCTAGCCAGCAGGAGCCCTTCCAGCAATGGCTTGAGCCCCAGCCCTGGGACAGGTGAGTCCTGCTCTCCTCCTGGAGCGGAGACATTTGCAGGTACCTGGGTTCCTCTTTCCACTTGGGGATTCGAGTGGGACTCCATTTCTTCTTGAACTCAGGCAGTCAAGAAGTACTGGTCTGGGATTGGGGTGGTCTGAGCCGGCTGACTCCTGCTGCCCTGAGGACTGCTTCCCTGAGGCAGGCAGGTTGCAAGAAAAGCCAGACCCTGGCTCTCATGGGATGTGCAGGTCCTGGGCTTCAGGGTGTGGGGGCAGGGGGCAGGGGGGCTTCAGAGGACAGGAAGGGCAGGAGCCCAGCTTCCGGTTATTCCCCAGGGAGGGTGCCTCAGGGAACAGGAAGGATTCCTGCACTGCACATAGCTGGGCTCACATTCCAGCCGTTAGTTCAGACATGTTCATAAGATGAGCTTCCGCCCATGCATCACAGCCTTTAGCGCTCAGCCCTGACTCACACCGGCCCCAGTAGACCTGGAGCGGCTTCCAGGTGAACTGCGGCCCATCTGTGCATGTGGCCTTCACTGTCTAACACTGGACACACATGCTCTCATCCTGGGTCTTTCCTCCCACCATGCCGTGCTTCTCAGAAGACAGATTCTGACTTAGAGATGGCCGCTAGTCCATCAGAGGCACATGACAGTCCCTTCCAGAGAGATGTCAGCACCATTCAGCCTGCTGGCTGGCCCCTTGTTAGAGCCAGAGGTGTGACCTTTTGGGGAGCAGACATCCTCTGTTCCTCCCCTTTACACTCTGGGACTCAGCTCCATTCCTGTCACGTGTGTGTGAAATGGATGAACAGTAAAGGAACGGCACTCCCTTAAGTCAGGAGTCTGCAGACTTCTTGGTAAAGGGCCAGGCAGTGTTGCTGGCTGTGTGGGCCTTACAGGTCCCACTGAGACTGCTCAGCGCAGACGTGGCTGTTTTCCAAAAAGACTTTACAAACAAGTGGCCAGCTTGTTCATCATTTGCCAACATCTACCTTCAGTTGTTTCATGACAAATGTGGCCCCATTTCTGTAACTGGGTACAGGGCCCATGACCTTCCAGCCCACTGATGTATACCCACGGCCTCCCATCACGCCACATGGCAGGTACTTGGTGCTCAGTGCATGTTTGCTTGTTTGTTAACCACGTACAGAGTATCTGGCAGGGCTGGGAGGCAGCAGTCTACTGCCTGGCCCAGAAATAATGGTGCCTCTTCCTTTGTCTCCTTGGCCAGGAATGTTGAAAACCCCCAGTCCCAGCCGAGACCCGGGTGAATTCCCCCGTCTCCCCGACCCCAGTGTGGTCTTCCCCCCGACCCCGAGGCGCTGGAGCTCACAGCAGGACTCTACCTTGGAGAGACCCAAGACTCTGGACTTTCTGCCCAGGCCACGTCCTTCCGCCAACCGGCAGCGGCTGGACCCCTGGTGGTTCGTGTCCCCCAGCCACGCGCGCAGCGCCTCCCCAGCCAACAGCTCGAGCACAGAGACGCCCAGCAACCTGGACTCCTGCTTTGCTAGCAGCAGCAGCACTGTGGAGGAGAGGCCCGGACTGCCAGCCCTGCTCCCATTCCAGGCAGGGCCGCTGCCTGCCGCCGAGCGGACACTTCTGGACTTGGACGCAGAGGGGCAGAGTCAGGACAGCACCGTGCCACTGTGCAGAGCTGAGCTGAGTACTCACAGGCCTGCCCCTTATGAGATCCAGCAGGAGTTCTGGTCTTAGCATGACAAAGGTCAGGGGTAGGCAAGGGGGAAGCGGGAGGAGGTTGGGAGAGGGCGCTGGAGGAAGTAGGGGGAGCTGGCTGGCACAGCCCTTTCTTAGAGTTGGAAACCCCTGAGATCCAGCCCTGCTTCTTGCACTGATAATGCACTTTGAAGATGGAAGGGATGGAAAGAGGGCCACTTCAGAGGGTCTCCTGCCCTGTAGGGCCTTTCTGTCCATGTCTATCATAGGGACTGTGGACATGAGCTCTGGCTGTGTAGGGGAGGGAAGGTGCCTGCATATCCTCCGCCCTCCACAGTCTTCCTCGCCTTGAGGGTGACTCTGAAGAGTCACTCAGCCAAATCCGTCTGCTCTTCCCTCTCCTGATCAGTCGGGGATGCCCAGAGCTGTCCAGGAGCCCCTCGGTTAGCCCTGAGTCCAGCCTTCCCAGACTGCAGTGTTGGACGCTCTGTGATCTCGCTCCTTTCACCCTCTCCTCCAGCACCCGTGACTCGGAATCTCATCTGATGGGAGATGCGTGCTCCCCTGTGTCCTTTTCCTGCCAGCTGGAAGGCTGAAGGCAAGATGGCTTAGTACGAGAGCATACAGGGTGATACCCCTGGCACTACCTACCAGCACTTCCAGGTGCCCCACTTGTGTATTTGACCCCACAGGCAGTAAGGGCAGCTGCCCCAGTGAGAGCTACAGGGAGGGGGGAGCTAGGAAAGATAGAGTCGAGGGGCCGGGAAGAGGGCAGCAGAGTCTGTCCTTGTTCCTTTGGGAGACATTCTAGAGCAGAAACCAGCACCTGTTGAGGTACCCCTCTACCCACCTGGGGTCAGAACGTGAGCAGACCAGGTGCTGATACAAACATATGCTCATCCCAGGAATAGTTTCTTGGGAGGCTCACTGGTGCCAGTCTGCAGTCAGAGACAAAGTCCCTGTATTTACCCTTTTGTCGTCTGATCTCTGTGTTTCATCCCATCCCCTTGGCCTTCCCTCCCATCTTGGAATGAGTGGGCTTTGAGTTATGTGTGTGGTGAGTAGAGAGCTCTGCAGTGTACCAGAGTAACCTGTGAGGGTGGGCCCTGGGCACTGGCAGTTGGGACTTTGAGGGACTTCTTAGCCAGTATAGTAGAGCGACCACTGTTCTGAGTGCTCAGTGAGCCAGTGGTGGGCACTAACCTCCAGGTCCCCAGTTTCCTAGTTGGGAACTGACCGAGGCTAGAGGCCCCTAGTGCTGGGCTCTGGGCCATGAACTGGGTAGAAAGGACCACAGAGGCCAACTCTGACTTTTCTGGAATTTGTTTCCTTTACTTGAATGTAGAGCAGCTTGCCCACATCCATCTTCATGCTTCCGTTTACCTGGAGGTCTTCTGTGTTAGGTGCAAACAGTCACCTTTGTGTGGGAATAATAAATAACGTGGTTGGGAATAGAGTCCTTAGGTCATGTCCCTGTCCCTCACTGTTGCTCCATTGTCTTACCGTGGAGTATCTCCCTGGGTTACTGGAGCTCAGTTCAGAGTGGGGAGAGTGGTGGAGCTGGCATAGGTGATAGATTTGGCTTCTGCTCTTTCCCTGTCGCTGTGGTAGAAGCCCTGCCCTGGGGGTGACTGAAAGGGTGACCTTGGTATTCAGGTTGTCCCTTGCTTCATTCCTTAGCCCGCCACACCCCCCACGCCCCGTGTTCTCTAGCGCATCTCAGCTCTCTCCTCTTGGAAGCCAATACACAAGAGATTATTTTTGCCTCCATACTTCTTTTCATAGGTTAGAAGAGGGAAGAGTGAGTTTTATCAGCAGCTCCAGCCAGCCAAGTGAGTCCTCTTCCGGAGGATCTAAGTTCATAAATGGTCTGCACTGTGCCCTTCCCTGAGCCCCCAAAATCCCAGTCCCTAAGCCACCAACTCCTCTTACATGCTCTTGGCTCCACAACATGGCCCTCTGGTAGGGCACAGCCTAAAGCATAATCCAAATCATGCTGGCTCTAGACCATGTTCTGTGGTAGGAGGTAGGGGTTTTTCCTCTACTTGGTGTTTGTTTGTTTGTTTGTTTTCATTTTCTGCATTTTGATAGGTTGCAGCCATCTTTCTTAGGGAGATATAACTGACAGGGTGTATATGGGATGATGGCAACGTGATACCAAGCAGGAGGTGGCCCCCAGTTCTTAGCCACCCAGGGAAAGGGTAAGGCAGGGCTGGGGCTCTGCTGAGGAATTAATTGTACCTGAAAGACGCCAAAGAAGGGTCATTTCCAAAGATGCTGCCGTGAGCATCCACAAAGCCCGCCCTCAGCCCCTGCGAGCCGAGCCTTTGGCGGGCCCCTGCCTGCCACATTGCCTCTGGGGCAGGGCAGGAGACAGGATAAGCCTCTGCAGAGCGGAAGGTCTGAGTGGTCTCCTGTAGACTTGTGTTCCCTAAAGCTGTGTTTGAAGCCTCTTGAGCAGAAGTAGCTGGAGCTTCCCTTGTCCCTTGCCTTCTCTCTGCTTGGAGACGCCTCCCTTCTGCCCCTGGCAAGTGTTCACCACGTGGAAGGTGGGGAAGGGAACAGATCCCGTCTCCTTGGGTCCTTCAGCTCCTACTGCTGATAGTCAACATGGAATCCAGGCCACTGCCAGAAGGTATCCTCGTGTTATTTGTAACCAAGAGGCTTTGGTGGCTGCTCTTAGCTTGGCATCTGTTGGCATCTGCCTAGGGTTCGGCAGCAGTGATGTTAATCACAGCCATGATGAACTGGGCTTACACAGCTCAGGCCAGTGCCGGCTTTCCTCCTCACCTTCACAGAAGGACACCGTTTTCCTTCTGTGTTGGGCCATACTTGGTGGAGAAGGAGGAATGCTGGAAGAGGAAGATTCCAGTGCAGAGAAATTGGAAAGCTGTTGGGATGACTGCTGAGCTGGGCCAGCAGGCGCTGAGCCCCGGGAGCTCTGTTTCCCAGGCTGCCTTTGCCGCATGACCTTAGGCTTGTCTCTTGGCCTCTCTCAGATTTCCTACCTTTAAAAGCCCTGTCACATGCTTCCCTCACAAGGGCAGTGGGAGAATGTGTCGGAGAAGGTCCCTGAAGCAGCCCTGGCTCCTCGCCAGCTCCTAGAGGACATGTCCTCTGTCCCCACAGGATGAATTGCTAGAGCTGACGGTGTGGTGCTTGCCACCCATGCCTCGGGGGCTCGCCTGTTCTTTCACCCTGTGGCCTCTGGGAAAGGAGTGACTGGAGCTGGCTCAGCGTGACTAATGAGCCCTGGGGCCTGGCACATGCTCTTTCACCGCATTACACAGCACCTGGTCATGACAAGCATCCTTTCCCCCCACCCCCCACCTAGCCTGGCGGGCTGGCCGGCCCCACCATGTGTGTCTTAGGAATTGGGAGGTTGGTGGCAGCTTCAGAGTGACAGTTATCTGCAGAGCCTGGAATCAGACCAGTTTCTGGAAGAATCTTCGCAACAGGGTCCCCATGGGGCATGTGTCGTGGTGCTGGGTCCTTACATAATCCCTTTTTCCCCAGGCCACCATTGCTCAGAGACACGGGGAGGCACCCCTTGGACATCATTCCTGACCTTTGGTCCACACTGTTGCCTCCACAGCGGCCACACTGGAGGTCCCTTCCCTGCTCCTCCCCCATGTGGAGAAGACACCTCCTGAGCCATCCTGATTCTTTAAAGCAGACAGCAGTAGGTGGCAGGGCTGGGCACGGTACACTCCAGGGCTGAGCTGTGTGTCCAGCCCGCCCCTCTGTGAATGCAGAACCTTGACCTCTTCACCAAGTCTTCTTGGAGCCTGTGCCTTGGAGTCAGGTGTGTGAGGGCCTGGTCTGGAGCTCAGAAACATTCTTTGCATCTTGAAGGAGCTGGGGGAAGAAGCAGGTGCTGGGCTTCTCCTGAGGGCTCTGGGGAATGTGGGGCAGAGGTGAGAGCAGCCAGCAGTGCATTACAGCCGGTTAAGGCACCACAGGGGCAGGAACCTGGTGATCTGAGCTGTCTGTCCACAGGCATGTGAGTGCCAACATCTGCCTGTGTCTCTGGACCCTACCTGTGGACTGGGGATGGCATGCCTTTCCCCAAAGCCTCTCACCTTGCTGGACGGCCTCCCCAACGGAGGACAGTGTGTGGGGGACGGCTGCATGGCCGAGGGTCAGCAGCCGTCCATGTCAGCCGTTCCCTGTGATTTGGCGGAATCCACCACCCGCCCCTCCCTCAGGCAGAGATGACTTAGGAACGCATCGCCAGCTGCCCGTCTTCTTTCTGGCAAATCAGCCTTTTCCTCGGAGAGGAATCCAAATAAATCAAAGTCTGCATATGAAATGGTAACCCGCTGCTGCTTCTGGGGAGCCTTCAGGCTCCCGGCTTCCCCCGGGCAGTGCTGCCTGGGCGCTTACCACCTCTGGGCACTGGTGTTGGAAGGCAGGAGATGGGAGCTGATTAAGGCCAGTTAACAAGTGCCTGATTAGCCTGGGCTCCTGAGTTTCTCATGGCCTCCCTCTCCTGATGGGGATGAGGCCCACCCCCTCCTTTACCCATTTACCACCTGGGCCTCCCCATGCTGCTGAGAGGCTGAATAGGCCTGGTTCCTCTGACCCTTGGTGCCCGTGCTCCCTGCGTCCTCTGTGTGCAGCCTGCTTTGGGCACTGAGCTGGAAAGAGAGCCCCAGGGTATCTCCACACCTCTTTTTGTTTCCCTTGGAAACAGCCCTGCCTTGCCCCGACCCATCTCTCTGACTGATCTGACCTGCCTCCCAGCAAGCACCCCCACCTGGATTTACTTGACTGAGCAGCAGGCAGGGGCCAGGGCAGGACACTGGAGTACAGCTCGAGGGCTTCAGGCCTTTCCTGCTGGCACGTGTGCAGTGGACATCCAGGAATTCTGAACCCAGAGGCAGAATGGTTTTGGGGAGTCCTGGCAAGTGACAGGTGTCCGAGGCGGTATGTTGCCCACACCCAGACACCTGCTACACAGAGCCCGACTTCACTTGGAATGTGGATACTATGTGTATCATGGATTCTTTTCATTCTGATTTGTTAAAATACTGCATTGATACATGACTTACCTTGATTATTGAATGTTTGGGGTGCCTGTGAAGTTGGGCATCCAAGGCGAGTGCCTCACCTGCCCGCACCCTGCTCTGCCTGCCCCTCACCTGGACCTGTGAATGGGACTTAGGTTTCACTGTGAAGTAGGTTTTCTGTTTTCTAGAAGCCCGTCTGCCCGGGCCTGAGTGGGACGGTAGCTCTCCAGAAGTGTCAGGCTCAAATAGCACGACTGAAGACAGGTGGCGTCTGGGGTTTTTATTTGGGGCCTGTAACTAAGGGTGTCCTCCAGCTGCCTTGCAGCCCCCTTTTTGGACATGGACCAGGGAGCTTCAGAAGATTCATGGAATTAAAAGATAAGTCTATTTTGCAAAAATAAGTCCTTTTTTTTGGGCAAAAATTGGGAGAACCCATGCATGGTTTTCTCATCATCTGCCTTTCCCGTGAGCTTTTAGGAGACCCTTCGTGGGAGCTCTGGGTGAAAGGAAGTGGCCATGGCAAGTCCAGTTCTCCCATCTTCAACCCCTTTGGAATACGCATGCATCCCGGGAGGTGTAACCAGGCCTCATTCATCCTCCCTGCCAGATTTCACAAGGGCGGAAGTGAGTGGAGGCCTTTTCACTCCCTCACACGCCAAGAGAAGGGTCGCCCACCTCTGTGGCTGCAAAATATTGCCCATCACACTTCCACCAGGAGCGTTTTCCTGCTGCCTATCATTCTGTTGTCTTGACCTCACTCTGATCATTCGTCTCCCGAAGCCATGCTGGCCATGGCCAATCTCTTCTTTGTCACCAGAGCAAGGCAAGGGTTTATCCTGGCCCAGGCACAGGGACTAATATTAACTAAGAAATATGGATTTCTTCTGTGTGAGAGGCTCTGTCCTAGGGATTTATGTACATGTGAGGTCACTTCGAAAAGCCCATGAAAAATGAAGTTAAAGAATACGTTTATTTTGCTGCAAAAAAAAAATTTTAAATAAGTTCATGAAAGTGCATATGTTGAAAAAACTATGCTTGGGGCTGGCACTGTGGCTCACTAGGCTGATCCTCCACCTGCGGCACCGGCACACCAGGTTCTAGTCCCGGTTGGGGCGCTGGATTCTGTTCCGGTTGCTCCTCTTCCAGTCCAGCTCTCTGCTGTGGCCCAGGAGGGCAGTGGAGGATGGCCCAAGTGCTTGGGCCCTGCACCCACATGGGAGACCAGGAGGAAGCACCTGGCTCTGGCTTCAGATCAGCGCAGCACACCAGCCGTAGCAACCATTTCGGGGGTGAACCAATGAAGGAAGACCTTTCTCTCTGTCTCTCCTTCTCTCACTGTCTAACTCTGCCTGTCAAGAAAAAAGAAAAAAAGAAAAAAAAAAAAAGAAGAAGAAGAAAAAAAGAAAAAACTATGCATGGATTTCAAAAGAATTTTACATCAAAATAAACTTTATTCTATTTTTAAATGTTTATTTTTATTTATCTGAATGGCACAGTTGATGGAGAAAGAGTTTTCCATCTGCTGATTCACTTCCTAAATGCCCAAAATAGCCAGGGCTGGGCCAGACTGAAGTCAGGAGCCCAGAACTCCATCTGGGTCTCCCACGTGGGTGTCAGGGACCCAAGTACTTGAGCCATCATCTGTTGTCTCCCAGGGTACATTTGCAAAAGGCTGGATCAAAAGCAGAGGAGTCAGGAATCGGTGGAACACTTTGAAAACGAATGCTGGTACATTGCAAGCAGCAGCTTAACCCATTGTACCACACTGCCCACCTCTTTTAATTCCATTTCTCCATGAACTTTTTGAAGTACCCTCATAGATCTTTTGACTCCTTGCAGTATCATCCCCATCCAGGGCTGTGGAAGCTGAGGCAGCGTGGCTGTGTGCACTGCCCAGGTCACACAGCCCGGAAGCTAGTTACCGCTCTGCTGGGTTCCAGAGTCCCTCGTCTCCCTCTGAGCATGTTTCTAGACCACTGCTCAGAAGCCCTGAAATGCAGCTGGCAGGGGTTCGCTCCACCCGGGGCTTGAAGGTGTCGATCCCGTGGCTCCGTGTGCAGTCCACCGTTTCCCCGCGACTGCTCTTCACAACAGCTTCCCCATGCTGTGTGCCCTGTGCATCGAGCTTGGAAGCCTTTACTGTAGCTCCTGTGCCCTCGGGACCTTGAAACTGGACGTTAGCCTTTGTGTCGTATTGAGCCACAGGCCCTTGGCTCCCAGCTGTAGCAGAGAAGGGAGGACATGAACTTGTTAACTCTCTCCTCTGATTCCCCTCACCAACCATCCTGCACAGTCACCCACAGCCACACACACCCCACCCAGGTACCTCCTAGGCCAAGACTGCATCTTTTAGAGCCCTGAGGAAAGGAGTTGGAGATGGATTTTGCTGAGTTTAAGAAGATCTTTGGGATTTCCACCCCATTAGGACCTTAAGGTCCAGGTGGAGTTTGCCTGTGTGTGCGTTCAGCCCCTCTGTAGTTAGCAATGGTTTTCACCCCTGTTTACTCTGGTGTCTTGTCCCTGTGTCCTCGCCCTGCGTCCTTGAATTCCCATGTTGCCTTGGGATTTAAGTTATTGTATGTTGTCAACAATATTTAAAGATGGAAAAGTCCTGAAGGAAACTCATCAGGTTCTTCCCTTTGCTTTTTGTTTTTCTTTCGAGGTACTGTAAATTGTTAACTAGGGATGCCAAGCAGGCTTGGTTCAATGGCTTAAACCTCTTACTGTATTACAGTGTAATGCTGATCTCAGCCTGGTCCCAACGCCAGAGCACACAGAGACTTGAATAAAACTGTTACCACAATTACGTCTGGTTTGCTGTGGTCCTTTCCCTCCTTTTCTTTTTGGTTGAACTTGATGTCCAAGAAACTGGATTGTTTTCAGGAAATGTTCATATGTAAGAAAAAAAGTTTTCATATGGGGCTGGGGCTGGGGCCTAGCAGGTGAAGCTGCACCAGCAGTGCCAGCATCCCATATAGTCGCTGCTTCCAGTCCCGGCTGCTCCACTTCCACTCCAGCTCTCTGCTATGGCCTGGGAAAGCAGTGGAAGATGGTCCAGGTCCTTGGGCCCCTGCATCTGCGTGGGGGACCCAGAAGAAGCTCCTGGCTTCTGGCTTCTCGCTTTGAATCAGCTCAGCTCCAGTGGTCTCGGTCATTAGGAGAGTGAACCATCGGGTGGAAGACTCTCTGCCTCTGCCTCTCTATAACTCTTCCTTTCAAGTAAATAAATAAATCTTTTAAAAAAAGGACTAAAGACAAAAAGAAAGCCTATGGAGAGAAATAGGAATGCTGTGGGACAGAGGAGGATCGTCCCAGAGTCCCCCCGGGCCACAGGAGTGCTTGTGGACAGTGCCTGCCAGGTGATTCTCTCTCTCATAATTGACTTTCTGTGATACAGGCCATGGAGTTTGCTTTCAGAGCCACTCATGAATGGAGGATGCCTCCTGCCACTGTCCACCTGACATGTGGAGACAAGATTTGCCACTGGATTCCTGGTAGCTATAGTACTCTTAGATTTATTTATTTGAACGAGTGACAGAGAAGGAAAGACAGAGGTCTTCCATACTCTCCAAATAGCCACTGTAACCGGGACTGGGCCGGGCTGGAGTCTTCCACATGGATGGAAGGGGCCTAAGAACTTGGCCCATCCTCTGCTGTTTTCCCAGGTGCGCTGGCAGGGACTGGGTCAGAAGCAGAGCAGCCAGGATTTGAACAAGCACTCCGATATGGGATGTCAGCATTGCAGGCAGCAGATTAACCTGCGGTGTCACCATGCTGGGCCCTGCTCTTTCTTTCTCAGCTGTGTGACCCTGGGCAACCACTTAACCTCTCTGGTCTGCTTCTGGAACAAACAGATCGCAAAGCAGGTATGAGTTCACAGGTAGACCGTGTCTTGTACCACTTGAGTTCTGTCTCATTGACATGTGGATAAAAGGCTTCTGAACTTGGAATTCAGACACGCCCGTGTTGTGATGCCGCAGCCTTTCACTCCTGATCTCTTTGCCCTTCTGATGTTCTGTGACGGATGCTTGGACTGTCAGGGGAGGTTGGACCCTTTGCTGAAATCTGTCCTGGGTCCGGGTAACCTTTGTAAAACAGACTGGGCAAGGGGCCGGCACTGTGGCGTAGTAGGCTGAGCCTCTGCCTGTGGCGTTGGCATCTCACGAACACCAGTTCGTGTCCTGGCAGCTGCTCCTCCCATCCAGCTCTCTGCTTATGGCCTGGGAAAGCAGTGGAAGATGGCCCAAGTGCTTGGGCTCTTGGACCTACATGGGAGACCCGGAAGAAGCTCCTGGCTTCAGATCAGCTCAGCCCTGGCTGTTGTAGCCATTTAGGAAATGAACCAGCAGATGGAAGATCTCTGTCTCTCCCTCTCTCTCTAACTCTGCCTCTCAAATAAATAAATCAAATCTTAAAAAAATCAGTCTGGGCAAAGGTGAAAATTTGAACCCTTTGCTGGTGCCGTGTGGAAAGGTGTCGTGTGCTGTTTGCAGGCACACAGATCGTTGTGTTTCTGGAAAGCCGGTTGGCAGTACAGTATCGAGGATAACATGTGCCCTGTGATTCTTTGTTATCTCATTTCCAGTCTCTCAACATCCTTAGGGGTAGGTCCCGTTATTAACCTCATTTTACCTCGAAGAAGATGAGAGTCAGGGAGTCCACCTGCCCAAGGCCACACAGCTAACAGTGGAGCTGGGATTTGTCTGATTTAGCATGTGCATTTGTGAGGTTGATTTACAAGTCCTCAAGTGGTGAGTTTCTTGGTGTGCCTGCCCCTCTTCCCTGCCCAACCCAGAACCCGAGAAAGTGGGAGCCTGGAGACTCCCGTTGCGAGGGAGAAACACTGACTGCGTGGCCACACGATGCAGCTTACCCTCTGCCTGTGGGCAGGGCCCTCACCGAGGACCTCCTGTGCACCCAGTACGGGCTGCAGCCACACACTCCAAGCTCACTGAGGCAGCACTCTGGTTCCCAGGCACCGTGTGGTCTGGTGGGAAAGACCAAAAATGAAAGACATCTGTTTAA
Source organism: Oryctolagus cuniculus (assembly GCF_964237555.1). Lineage (NCBI taxonomy): Eukaryota > Metazoa > Chordata > Mammalia > Lagomorpha > Leporidae > Oryctolagus > Oryctolagus cuniculus. The sequence goes on along the minus strand of NC_091451.1, from coordinate 16,763,914 downwards.
TATGATGGAGGTGTTGTGATGACAGGGTGCTAAGGAAGCACTGTGGATGGGGTTGGCCTGAGCTAGGCTGGCTGACTTCACGGGAATGTGCCGAGTTGAGTCCTAAAGGAAGGGAGCATTCAATGGCGTGAAACAACGCAGTGGCCCTGTCCTATCAGCCACTCCCGCAGGGGAGCTGTCGTAGCACAGCTGCCGCATACTGCAGTGCTGGTCCAGGTGCTTCCCTACTAAGCAGGGGATGATGGCTTAAAGACTCAAATTCCTGCCACCCACGTGGGAGGCCAGGTTGGAGTCTGGCTCCTGGTTTTGGCCTGTTCTAGCCCTGACTGTTATGGCCATTTGGGATGTGAACCAGCAGATGGGAAATCTCTCTGTGCAACTCTGCCTTTCAAATGGTTTTATCATCAACCATATGAGCAATTATGTCGCCCTTAGAATCAGATTATGCAAGAATAAGGAAGGAAATGGAATACTCATGATAACTTAAAAGGCAAGATACAAAAATGAAAAACATTTAACCCCAATTATATGTTCAAAATATATTTCCATTTTTTAAAAGCTACACAATTGATATGCATAAAACTACCATAGATGATTCCAAAATGTTATGGAATTTTTTAAACTTTTTTTTTTTTTTACAATGAACAGAGTAATTTGATTTTCAGCAAAACAATGACAAAGTAGCTTGGGGAGACAGTCTTAAGACAATGGGCCACTGACAATCTAGCATCTTGCTAGATTGACTCTACAGCCCTCCAGTCACCAGGGCCAGCTTCCCAGTCCTGATGGGACTTCCCTCCCCGCAGTGGAGAGATGATGCTAGGATGACCAATCTGCAGGCTTCAAGTCGAAGCTGGTGAGGACGGAGAGCAGAGCATGTTCTCCGAGCAGAGGAGCCGTGGCGATCTCCTGGGGGCACAGCTGCTTAGGATCCTCGTGGCCAGAACCTGAGGGCAGAGTACCAGCACGCAGCTCACCAAGAGAGGAGCCGGGCTGGGCCTCGGTTCTGCACACCCTGTCCCTGGAATGTGCTTTGTTCAAGGCTGGGGCTGAGGTCCTAATCCGCTGAGCCCTGTGCTCCCCACCCCATCAAGTCCAACTGACTCAAGTGGGAGAACATGTTTGGCCCAGGGAGAGGGGTGGAGGCGAAGTGTGGGCGTCTGCTGCTCCTCCTCTCCGACGCTGGCCACACTGCTGCATCCAGCCAGGAGGGCCTCGTGCGTGGTCTCTGGGAGGCTCAGGACACTGCTCTGTGATCAGGGGCAAAGGTGAAGGGAGAGCAGAGACCATGTGCGTTGAGTGCAGGTGTGATTGGCACTCCATATCATCTGCAGGAAAAGGTGCACACGTTCCGTTCCTACACTCCTATTACAATCTCCCTGCCTCCAGCCCACGCCCCTCCCTCGCTAACACCGTGCCGGTCTCTGCTTCCTGTAAGACTTGATTTTCCAGGCATGGAGGACTCTTTGACAGGTCAGAGTAGTAGCCTCCTTAGGAGCAGATTTTCCGGCTACCTACTTGGGTGTCAGACTACAATATAAATGGTCAGGTTTGCAGGAAGGGGACATGGGAGGGTTGGGCACGAGCCAAAGGGAAAGAAAGGCAGAAACAGAGCAGATTCTGCCCTGTGGAAGGCAACATTCTCTGCAGTGAGACCAGATACGCCGGGAGGCCATGAAGAAGTGTGCGAGTGGCTGGCGCTGCGGCTCAATAGGCTAATTTTCCTTCTAGTCCTGGTTGGGGAGCCGGATTCTGTCCCGGTTGCTCCTCTTCCAGTCCAGCTCTCTGCTGTGTCCCGGGAGTGCAGTGGAGGATGGCCCAGGTCCTTGTGTAAAGGCAAATTAAATAATGTGTCTAAATGTAAACTCTTGTATACTCAGCATGTTAAATTTGTGTTAAAAATGTTATAGAAATGTGCATTTGGTAAGGAAGGTTAAAAGGAAAGAGTTATTTTGAATAAAGAAAGGACAAGGTTTGTAAGATTGACTTCATCCTGATGGCTAGTTTACTCTAGACTGGAATGGAAATGATGGAATGTTTCAAGTAAGTTGAAGAGGGTGTGTGGAAGTCACAGAAGGTTACGAAAGAAATCTTGGATATTGGGCTGGCGCCGCAGCTCACTAGGCTAATCCTCCACCTAGCGGCGGCGGCACACCGGGTTCTAGTCCCGGTTGGGGCGCCGGATTCTGTCCCGGTTGCCCCTCTTCCAGGCCAGCTCTCTGCTGTGGCCAGGGAGTGCAGTGGAGGATGGCCCAAGTGCTTGGGCCCTGCACCCACATGGGAGACCAGGAGAAGCACCTGGTTCCCGGCTTCGGATTGGCGCAGCGCACCGGCCGCAATGCGCTGGCCGTAGCAGCCACTTGGGGGTGAACCAACGGAAAAAGGAAGACCTTTCTCTCTGTCTCTCTCTCTCTCTCTCACTGTCTAACTCTGCCTGTTAAAAAAAGAAGAAGTGTGTGAGGCAGCCCCAGGAGCCCTGCAGGTGGAAGCAGTCCTGAGGGCCAAGGTGAATGAGGGTGGCTGGTTGAAGGACACTGACTCACATCCTGTCCTGCGCTTCACCCAAGCTGGAAAGAGAAGACTCCTCCCTCTGATCCTCTCCTGAACATTCCCCAAGGGCGTGCAGGGGGTGGGGGTGGGGTGCAGCTCGTCCAGAAATCCCGCATCTGCTTGGGGCTGGACGCATCACACTCATGACGGTGAGGTGCGTGGGGACTGGGGGAGTGGACACAGTCACTAAAAGCCTTCACCTGAAGACTGCTGCCTATGGGCATGTCACGCACGCATGCGCTTGTGTGTGTGTGTGTGTGTGTGTAAGATTTATGTATTTACTTGAGAGAGAGGGGTCTTCCATCTGCTGGTTCACTCCCCAAGTGGCCGCAACAGCCAGAGCTGAGCTGATCCAAAGCCAGGAGCCAGGAGCTTCTCCCATGTCTCCCATGCAGGTGCAGGGGCCCAAGGACTTAGGCCATCTTTTACTGCTTTCCCAGGACATAGCAGAGAGCTGGATCGGAAATGGAGCAGCTGGGACTCAAAACGGCACCCATGTGGGATGCTGGCGTGGCAGGCAGTGGTTTAACCCTCTGAACCACAGCACCAGCCCCCAACTAACCTTTAAGAAGCTGGCAGGCCTTGTTGTGCAGCAGTTAAGGTGCCACTTGGAACACCCACATCCCCTACTGGATGACTGGGTTCAAGTCCCTGCTCTGCTTCTGATTCGATTTCCTGCTAACGCGCTCCCTGAGAAGCAGCATTGATGGCCCACGTACTTGAGTCCCTGCCCCTGACATGGGAGACCTGGAAGGAGGTCCAGGCTTTTGCCAGGCCCAGGGCTGGAAGTTGTAGGCCTTTGGGGAGTAAACCAGTGGATGGAAGATTCTCTCTCTCTTTCTCTTTCTAATAAGTAAAAATAAAATAAATTTTAAAAATTAAAAAAACTATGGTTGAGTTTTGGTAAAATAATGAAGACTATGCCTGGTTATGTGAAAAAAAATTTTAAATAGTCCTCCCTGTCGCTCCCCCTCTTCACGGAGGAGCAACACAGGACCCTGCGTTGTTCTTTCGTCTGCTCGGCCCTCCCCGGGTTTGCTGCTGGTTCTTCCCGGGTTGGCTACCGACCCTTCCACCTCCGTGGAAGGGCGGTTCCCCCTGCCACATTCCCCACTTCCGCGGGGGAGCGGCACACCGCCGGCCGGCTCTCTCGGGGCTGCACAGGTGTTCCTTCAGATGTTCCCCTTAGATGTTCCTGGTGCATGTTGTCTCTCTCCTCCTTTATAGTCCTCTTCCGCCAATCCCAACTCGGCTGCCCACACGCCGAGTATGCTGCTCTCCTCCAATCAGGAGCAGGATCAGCTCCTGGAGGTCATCACTCAAGTTGGCAAGAGGCAGCTGCATAGAAGCTGTTTTCTCCTCTCCCAGCGCCATATTGTGGGAGAGCAGATGCATAGAATAAGTCTTAATTCCAGTAACTTAGTCTAGTCTGAGTTGCTCCCCACACTCCCTTTTCCAATTACCTATCTTTGTGAGGCCAGATTTTCTTCATAAGTTTCAACCAAAACAAGCTATTTAAACAGATTGGATGCAAAATCAGATATGAGCATTTAGATGTCTTCTACTAAGCCAATATTAAAGAGCTATGCAAATATGTGAAGTAAAGCCATTCTTTTCACTGCCTTTTTGTTTGTTTGTATTGGAAAATATGGTTATTTTAAATTATAATATTTTTGTTCAGCATTTAATGAGCTTATTTTTATTTTAAAGTGAGTCAGTTGTATTTTAAAAGTTGATCAGTTTTATTTCTGAATAGGATAGATGCAATATACGCAATGCTTGAACAGGGGCTCACTTGAAGTCAATTTTTTTAAGTGCTAGGACAGCAGAAATACCACCAGATGGCGCCAATGAGGCTAAGAGCAGACTGAGCGTCTGTTTTGTCGGGAAGGACAGAGTGTAAAAGTGGGATTTGCAGCAGTGAGTTTATGATATGAAATTTTCTAATAACAAGGAGATTTATAGGCTCTTTGGGAACAAAAATGACAGCCCCGGGACTTAACCAGCAGGTTTCCAAATCTAAATTAGATAGGCAGATTTATGCCAAATAATATGTTGTGGGGTTTTCTGTTTTGTTTTTCTTTCCTCTAACAAAAGCTAAGCACATTCCTTGGAGAAGCTCCCTGCAGCCTGGGAAACCAAGCAGATTAAATGGAAAGTGCACGGTCTTTTCCATTTTGTGTTGCTAATAAGATAACATTAATCTCTGGGGCTTGAAGGTGAGATTTAGGCAGAGTCACTGCAGTAGGCGAGCACTGGCGGAAGCGCACAGCCAGCCGCTTATTCCCACAGGACCTGGGAAGCCCGGAGGGAGGGGGAAGTGGGTGGGCGCTCGGAGGGTGGGAGTGGGAGAGGTCACTTTTGACAGCGTTAGCTGGGCCTCTGGGTGACAAAATCACGTAAACATTTTTGACTTTCTGTGAGGAACTCTAAGCTGGCGTTGGGAAAACTTGAATGCAAAAGTGGTTTTCCTTCGAGGACATTCTGAAACAGCTGACAAAGGACAGAACTCTCTTCCAGAGATGAAGTTTTTTATGGCAATCCTCCTGCCTGGGTCACCAATAAAGGCAGCAAGTGCCTGAGCTAGGGGCTGGCTCAGTCGATGAGTCTGTGACCTATGAAGGACACAGCGGGTGAGAACTAACTTTAGATAAATATGGTCCGACACCATGACTCTGAGCAAGTGAATTTTTGAAGTTTTACTTTTTTATTTCTCAAGATTTTATTTATGTATTTGAAAGGCAGAGTTACAGAGACCCAGAGGCAGAGAGACCTTCCATTCACTGGGTCACTTTCCACGTCGCTGCGACAGCCAGGGCTGGGCCAGGCCAGAGCCAGGAGTCAGGAGCTTCATCTGGGTCTCCCACATGGATACAGGGGCCCAAGGACTTGGGCCGTCTTCTGCTGGTCTCCCAGGCCATAGCAGAGAGCTGGATGGGAAGTGAAGCAGCTGGTTGGCTCCTTTATGGGATGCTGGGGCTGCAGGCAGAGGCTTAACCTGCTAAGCCACATTGCTGGCCCCCCAAATTTTATTTTTAATTGTTTTAGATAACATATTTAATTTACATTATAGTCAAAGGCTTAACGGCTCTACTAAATAAAGAATTCAACAAATAAAAAAATAAAAAACCCATAGTCCAGCAGGTAAATAGGGAAGGTCTGTAAACAATAATCAAATGAAAAAATATTCAACTTCACTCACAAAGTAGATTTTAAAATAGGCACAAGATCATTAATACCACAGTAGTATATAACCCCTTTCATTTTGTTTGCTAAAACGAAGTTTGATAAAACACTGTATTTTCAGCAAAACTGATACAGGACTTTTTTTTTTTAGCTCCAACATATAAGGGAGTATATGCTCTGTTTGTCTTTCTGTGTCTGTTTATCTCAGTCAAGATGAGGTCTTCCAGTTCTAACCATTTTGTGCGAATGATGGCATTTCGTTCTTTTGTACAGCTGAGTAATGTTCCGTATTCCATTGTGCATATACGCATTTTCTTTATCCATTCATCGGGTGATGGACACCCTGTCTGATTCCATGCTGCTGTCAACAGTACTGCTGTGAGTGCACCGGGGCAGGTGTCTCTGACACAGTGAGTTCATGACTTCTGCGTACACACCCGGGAGTGGGATTGCTGGATCATACGGCAGGTCTAGTTCTAGTTTTTTAAGAGATCTCCATACTGTTTTCCACAGTGGCTGCCCTAATTTACATTCCCACCAACAGTGTCTAAGAGTTGAGGAAGTGAATTTCAGCCAGGATTTCCCACTTGGCACTGGCCGCATGTTGGGACAGCCAACTCTGTGTCGGGGTCTGTCTTGTGCATGGTGACTTGGGCAGCATCTTGCCCCTGCCCAGTGGCTTCCCCCAGCTCCTATCTGTGACAACCAAAACTGTCTCCAGACGTTGCCAAATGTTCATTGTGGGGCATCATTGCTCCTGACTGAGGATCACTCCCCTAAGCTGACTTAAAAGATGGGGACCCCATGAAGCGAGATTGCGCTGAGCAGGGTCCTGTAGGCTGGGATAGAAGGATGGGTTTCTGAGGGCGAGCATGGAACCTACTGCTTCAGATGCACGTGTCCCACATCAGAGGCCTGGGTCTGACATGCTCCTCCAGTTCCTGACTCCAGCTTTCTGCTGTTGAAGACCCTGGGACACAGCTGGTGAGGGTTCCTGCCACCCACATGGGGGCCTGGACTGTGCTCCTGGCTCCTGGGACACAGCTGGTGAGGGTTCCTGCCACCCACATGGGGGCCTGGACTGTGCTCCTGGCTCCTAGTTGTGGCCTCTGTCCAGTCCCAGCATTGAGGACATTTGGGGAGTGAACCAGTGAATGGGAGTGCTCTCTCTGCTTCTGAAGTAAACAGTTTCTAAAAAGAATTCCAAAAGTTGGAGTTTTATTTTAAGTAGAACTCAACATTTTCAACTGCAGGTGACGTTATCTACTTTGACTTTTTTTTAAAATTTATTTATTTGAAAGAGTTACACAGAGAGAGAAGGAGAAGGAGAGAGAGAGAGAGAGGGAGAGAGAGAGAGAGAGAGATCTTTCTTCCACTGATTCACTCCCCAGCTGGCCACAATGGCGAGCTGAGTTTATCTGAAGCCAGGATCCAGGAGCTTCCTCTGGGTCTCCAACATGGGTGCAGGGGCCCAAGGACTTGGGCCATCTTCTACTGCTTTCCCAGGCCATAGCAGAGAATTGGATTGGAAGTGGAGCAGCCGAGACTCGAACCAGCACCCATATGGGATGCCGGCAGTGCAGGCGGCGACTTCACCCACTATGCCACAGTTCCGGCTCCTACTTTGAATTTTGAAAAGATCATTCAGGCTGTGATGTGGAGGGGGGACCAGCTAGAGTGACAATGTCATAGCGATGAAATGAGGCTGTTGTAATTGTCCACCCAGCAACTAAGAAGTGATGGTGGGGTAGACATATGGCAAGCAGTTAAGATGCTGCTTGGAATGCCTACATCCATATTGGAGCCTGAGGTTCAAGTCCCAGATCTGCTCCCCAGTCTAGCTTCCTGCTAGTAGTGTGCACCCTGGGAGGCAGCATGTGATGGCTCAAGTACTTGGATCCCTGTTACCCAAGTGGGAGACTCAGACCAAGTTCCAGGCTCCTAGATGTTGGTCTGGCCCAATTCTGGGCTTTCAGGGAGTGAACCAGCAAATGGAAGATCTTTGTCTGTCTGTCTCTGTCCCTGTCTTTCTGCCTTTCAAATAACAAACTGAAACAAAAGAAAAGAAAGGAAAAGAAAAGAAACAGTGGTGGCCAGGTGGGGGTTGTGGCCCTGGAGACTAAGAGAACAGGGTTCAACATTTTTGGAGGAAAACACCTCGCTGTTGCTCACGGATTTGCTGAGGAGGTTCTATCGCCAAGCACATCCCACGGTGCCAACCGTGCTCCCTAGTGAAGTGGTAACAGGTGCTTGGGAGTTAGACTCCAAGCCTGACCATATATGCATGCACTCACTGCTAGCTCTCATAAGAGTGTATTGGGGCCTGCAGCACTGCAGCACTGGCATCCCATATGGGCCCTGGTTGAAGTCCCAGCTGCTCCACTTCCAATCCAGTTCCTTGCTAATGCACCTGGGAAAGCAACAGAGGATGGCCCAAGTGCTTGGGCCCCTGCACCCATACAGGGGATCTGAATGAAGCTCTTGGCTCCTGGCTTTGGCCTGGCCCAGCCGCGGTCATTGTGGCCATTTGAGGAGTGAGCCAGTGGATGGAAGATCTGTTTGTCTCTCTTCCCTCTCTCTCTGTAACTCTGCCTTTCAAGTCAATAAATAAATCTTAAAAGAGTGTGCCACTGGGGCTGTCTGACTTGAGAAGATGTGAGGAAGTGCGTGCTCCCTGTGTGTGGCACTTGTCCCTGGTGGTTCTGCTGACGGTGAGTGTCTCTTAGGCACTGCTTTCTGCTCATGAACCTGAAAAGGTGGAGAAAGCAGCACTGAGCGATGAATGACTTAGTCTTGGCTGGATGGTGAGGCCTCACTTTCAAAGTCACGAAAGCCGCAAAAGCCACCCTGCCTTGCCAACCCAGCCCAGGAATCTGTGTCACTCAATGGGGGTAACAGGGAAGCATGGTACCTGGGAGCTTGGGGGTGGGGATAACCCAAGCCACTGATTTTGGTGGCACCTGACCATGGGCCTGTGCACTAGGGTTGGAGAGAGCCTGACAGGCGTTTGGGAATGAGGCGCTGAGATTCTTTGGTGAAAAGCGGGCAGTGTTACCAGGGAAGCAAGTGAACAGCAGACACACACTCTAACAGAATATTAGGGGCCCAAGCAAGGCCTGTTATTGGTTAGTTTCTGATTGCATAGAACAGGGTTGCCAGGATTTTAAATTGTAGTGCTTGAAGCATGTAGTTAAGCAGAGGGCTTAGTTGGCACCAGTTGGGATAGCAAATTGTTGAGGCAGCTTCTGATATTAGACTTCAGGGCCTGTGCGTGTGTGCGTTCCCAGCCCTATCTGTGTGCTTTTCCTCTGGGCCTCCAAGCTCCAGGTGAAAATAACAAGTCCCCGTGGTGTGTTTGTTGTCTGTTGTGACAATCCCCATCCAGAGCTCAGTCTGGCCTGAGGCAGTGGGGTTAGGTGAAAGGGTTTCTGGATCTGAAACACAGATTGATCCTCTCAGCACAGCCTGGTGCCATCCCAGTCAGTAAAGTGCTCCATGAAATCTCTTCTTCGGCTTAGAAAAATCACACAATTTTGGCGTATTTTAGGAGCCAGCATTGTGGTGCAGTGAGTTAGGCCACCACCTGCAACACTGGCTCCACCTCCAATCCAGCCCCCTGCTGGGAATGAGCCTGGAAAGACAGCACATGATGACTGGGCCTCTGGTACCACATGGGAGACCTGGATGGAGTTCCAGGCTCTTGGCTTTGGCCTGGCCCGGCCCTGGCCAGGGCTCTGTGTCTCTCTCTCGCTGTCTGTCACTCTGCCTGTCAAATAAAGTTAAATAAAACAAGCAATAGGCTGTTTAAAAAAAATTGAGAGGCAGAGATTGAAAGAGAAACAGACAGAAAAAGATGGTTCACTCTCTGATTCATACAACAGCTGGAGCCGGTCTAGGGTGAAACCAGGAGCCATGGACTCAATCTGAGTCTCCCATGCGGGTGGCAGGACCCAACTACAAGTGCCACTGCTGCTGCCTCCCAGGGTCTGTAGCAGCAGGAAGCTGGAGTCAGGAGCTGGGCTTGAACCTAGGCCCTCGGCTGTAGGATGGAGGTGGCCTAATGAGAGTCTTAATAGCGAGACTGCCAAACTACCCACAAATCACTGAATTTTGAAGACATCCATGACTGGCTGAGCCAGGCCAAAGTTGGTAGCCTGGAATTTCTTCCAGGTCTCTCACTTGGGTTAGCAGGAACCCAGGTACTTGGGCCATTATCTGGTGCTTTCTCAGGCACGTTGGCAGGAAAGTAGATCCAATATGGGCTGCCAGTATCACAGGCACTGGCTCCACCCAGTGGGCCACAACCGTGTAGGCCGGGGCTGGCCGGCCTGCAGCAGAGCTGCAGAGACAAGAGGAAGGCCATGGCCCAGGCAACCCAAGTGCTTCGTGAGATGGTAGCACCTAGTTCCCTTTTCAAGTCCCAAGGGCACCATTCACCCTGGCTAAGGCCTTGCTTCCTGCAGCGTAGTGGCCTGGGAGAGTTCCTGCCTCTCTGCAAAGTGAGCAATTTCCTCCGCGCAGTCTGCCGGCGCAGGCCCACGGTATCACGCAGACACGCAGACATACGGTATATTTCCCCGGCGACTAGCTGGAGTGCCGGCCTCCTGGCACCAGGCTCTCTCTGGTGTTGTCTAGCACAGTCCTCAGAGGCAAGGCGGCAGGAAGAGATCTTCTTCCAACAAGAGAGAAAGAAGGTGCTTAGAGGGTGCCGGGAAGGTGCGGGGGTCAGGACCCGGGCTCCAGGCCCCACTGCTACTCACCCCTACCCTGCAGGCTTCCCGTCTGGGACCTCGACAAGGAGGGGACTTCAAGGAATCCTACTCTCCCCTTCCCTAGGTCAATGAAGGAGGTGACTTCCTTGCGCTACCGCTGCAGAGAAAAATATCTGGATCTTTGGGGTCCAAGGCGTGCTTGTGAAAGGTCCCTCCTGTCTTCAGTGTTCCGATGTCAGACATTCTCTCCGACCCCCTTTTTGAAACTTGCATTCGGACCTTAAGGTCCGACGACAGCCACGTCATGCTTATTTGGAAGTGGAGTTCTCCGGCCCCTTCCTGGCACCTGACTTAGAGCCCCGCAAAGGCTTCTCTGGGAAGAACAGACTCCATCCTGGCCGCGCCAAGACAGCAGCCGGTCAGCTGAGCGGCCTGTGAGTGGCTGAGGAAGGGCTGGGAGCGGAGCTCCCGGCACGGTCTTCTCAGGGTGTTCCTACTTCCTGTCCTGGGAAGGGCTGGGATCGGAGCTCCCACATGGTATTCTCAGGGTGCTCCTACTTCCTGTCCTGGGAAGGGCTGGGATCGGAGCTCCCGGCATGGTAGTCTCAGGGTGTTCCTACTTCCTGTCCTGGGAAGGGCTGGGAGCGGAGCTCCCGGCACGGTCTTCTCAGGGTGCTCCGACTTCCTGTCCTAGGCCTGGACTGCGGAGCCTCCAGAGCACCGTCCCCGTCACCCGAGGTGCGCTCCTTGGGGACTTTGCGCTCGGAAGTTCCCTTTCTCTGAAATGCTCTCCCCCAGGGGTCCGCTTGCCCGAAGACCTCTGCCCACCGTCACGGGGGTGGGGGGTGGGGCGGGGGGACTCCCTGACCTGTCCCAGGCACAGTCCTCCTCCCCCACTCCCTCCACTCCCCTGCACTTAGCGCCCCCTTGCTCTCTAGATGGGTCACTTCCTTATGTCTCCAGAGAGCAGAACCGTGCGTGACCCCTGGGAGAAGCTCAGTGAAAGTGAACACATGCATTCGAGCAAGCACCTTCCCTCTCTGGAAAGGATGATGGGAGACCTGGGTGTTTGGTGCAGCAGGTACGACACCACTTGGGCTGCCCACAGCTCATAGCAGAGTGCTTGGGTTTGAGTCCCTGCCCAACTCCTGATTCCAGCTTCCTGCTAAGACAGACCCTGGCTCCTGCATTAGATAGGAGTGGCTATGGCCTGGCCCAGCCCTGACCGTTGAGGGCATCTGACAAGTGAACCAGTGGATGGGAGGGAGATTCTCTCTCTCTCTCTCTCTCTCTCTCTCTCTCTGTGTGTGTGTGTGTGTATTCATGTGTGTGTTCTCTGTGTCGCTGGCTTTCAAATAAAACACACAAATAAAAGTTTAAAAAGAAAGGAAGGGGCACCACATCTCATATGGGTGCTGGTTCAAATCTCTTCTGCTCCTCTTCCGATCCAGCTCTCTGCTATGCCTGGGAAAGCAGCAGAAGATGGCCCATGTGCTTGGGCCCCTGCACCTGCCTGGGAGAGCCAGAGGAAGCTCCTGGCTCCTGGTTTCGGATCGACTCACCTCCAGCCGTTGCAGCCATTTGGGGTGTGAACTAGTGGACAGAAAACCTTTCACTCTGTCTCTCCCTCTCTCTGCCTGTAATTCTACCTCTCAAATAAATAAATAAATAATCTAAAAAAGAAGATGACGAGTTTCTACACTAAACCATTTAAACCAGAAGTGTCCAAAGATTTTTATTAAATAAAAATCTTTTATATGGCCGTGATTTTACCTTACAGTCATTGTCCCATTTAATTTTCACATCTTCCCTTTTTTTTCTTTTTAAGATTTTATTTATTGGGGTCGGCTCTGTGGTGCAGCGGGTTAACACCCTGACCTGAAGCACCAGCATCCCATATGGGCGCTGGTGTGAGACCCGGCTGCTCCACTTCTGATCCAGCTCTCTGTATGGCCTGGGAAAGCAGTAGAAGATGGCCCAAGTCCTTGGGCCCCTGAACCCACGTGGGAAACCCAGAAGAAGCTCCTGGCTCCTGGCTTCGGATTGGTGCAGTTCTGGCCTTTGCAGCCATCTGGGGAGTGAACCAGCGGAGGGAAGACCTCTCTCTCTGTCTCTTTCTCTCTCTCTCCCTCTGCCTCTCCTCTCTCTGTAACTCTGACTTTCACTGCGGGGCTCTCCCTTCCCACACATTTGAGCTCGAATTTCAGGCTGGCGGGATTTTGGTGGGAGGGTGACAGGGGCAACAGCCCAGAGATTTTCTGACCACTTCTCAGGGGTGAGACCAAGAGAAAGAAGAGGAAGGCAAGCGAGCCGGTCCGCACTCACCGGCACTGGCTCACTGTGGGCAGCTCAGCCTCCCCAAGCCTCAGGGACGGCACCTGCACAGAAGGGCATCTGCCCGACAGCCCCTTCCCACTCCCAGGACGTGCCTGGAGCCGAAAGGTTCCAAGTTCCAGACTGGGACACCCTGTAGCCAAGCTAGCCAGAAGCCGCGGCTGTTCTCATCACCTCAGTCATTCCTTTATCCACTCATTCAACCTTGATTTGCTAGACTCTCTGCTACAGACTAAAAGAGGAAATTAGTCGGCCCCTGGCAAATCAAATGGAGTCATGGTGATTCGAAGAGAGTTTAATGAGAAGTCTGTCAGAGTCCCCTTCACTCTACCACAGGCGCTAAAATTCCAAGACTCCTTGTGGATGTCTGAAGCCATAGAATCATCCTTGCACCCTTTATATAGTACAAGGGTGCTTCAAACATTCATGGAAAATGAAATTAAGAGTTGGTGCAAAATTCTTTTAAAGATTATTTATTTGGAAGTAAGAGTTATAGAGAGTGAGGGACAGAGATCATCCATCAGCGGATTCACTCCCCAGATGGCCACATTGGCCAGGGCCAAGCCAGGCTGAAGCCAGGAGCCAGGAGCTTCATCTGGGTCTCCCACATGGGTGGCAGTGGCTCAAGTACTTGAACCACTTCTGCTGCTTTCCCAGGCCATGAGCAGGGAACTGGATAGGAAGTGGAGCAGCCAGGACATGAACTGGCACCCACAGGGGTGCTGGCATTGCAGGCAGCTGCTTTAACTGCTAGACCACAATGCTGGCCCCAGTGCAAAACATTTTTTTTTTTTTTTGACAGGCAGAGTGGACAGTGAGAGAGAGACAGAGAGAAAGGTCTTCCTTTGCCGTTGGTTCACCCTCCAATGGCCGCTGCGCTGATCCGATGGCAGGAGCCAGGAGCCAGGTGCTTTTCCTGGTCTCCCAGGGGTGCAGGGCCCAAGCACTTGGGCCATCCTCCACTGCACTCCCTGGCCACAGCAGAGAGCTGGCCTGGAAGAGGGGCAACCGGGACAGAATCCGGCGCCCCAACCGGGACTAGAACCCGGTGTGCCGGCGCCGCTAGGCGGAGGATTAGCCTAGTGAGCCGCGGCGCCGGCCAGTGCAAAACATTTTTGAAAGCCATACATAGTTTCTTTTCATGATACATTTTGAAAGCCCCTCAAATGCATGGATTTCAACTTTTGAAATTCATGGGGTTTCAAATTTTAAAAAATATATTTCATGAAAAAATACATATGGGACTCAAAAACTTTTTTTGTGCCACAATAAACTTATTTTTTTGGTTCTATTTTCCAAGAGCTTTTTGAAGTACCCTTATGTGAAATTTCATATCGTAAAGACCTATGATAAAAATATTATTAATGGATTAGGCAGAGTAAGAGATTAATAACAATAACCAAGAAGCCCTATAACAATATAGGTTAATAAAAGTTCTGTGAATATTGTCTCTGTCTCTCTGAGAATGCCTTACTGCACTGTCCTCAGCCTTCTTGTGATCACGTGAGGGATCCAATGCCCGGGTGATGAGCTGAAGTGAGGTGAATGACGTAGGCATTGTGGCACCGTTAGGTCAGCAGATAGGGGATACTTTGACACAAGCACTTCAATACTGTGACAGCTGAGCTGATAGCCAAGATGCCGACTAAGTGACTAACGGGTGGGGAGCATACACAGGGTGTATACATTGCACAAAGTGATGACTCATGTCCCAGGAAGGACAGAGTAAGATGGTGTAAGCTTTCATCATGCTACTCAGAATGGTGCATAATGTACAACGTATACATTGTTTAGTTCTGGAATTTTCCATTTAACATTTTTGTGTCATGACAGACCAACGCTAGCTGTAGCTATGGAACGTGAAAGCATGGTTAAGGAGAGACTAGCATATTTTCAAAGGGCAGCGTGTAGGGAAACAAGGGCTAGTGCAGAGTCTTGGAGCTAGTAACACTGGGAAAACGTTACCAGCCCTGGACTGAAGGGATCAGAACAGCAAATTCCTAGAATCCAGAAACAGTCGGCTGGAGAAGGCTGCCTGGCAGGAGCTGTGACCTTGGCTGAGGGAGTCATCTTGCTGGGGAAGTGGAAACCTTGACTTCACTCTCCTCTGTAGCTGCTGAACTGTGATGTAGTGAATGAGTCATCCTCTTGGGGCTCACAAGAGGGTGGAGAAGGGTAGAAAGGACATAGAAGGATACGATTTCTAGCACAGAAATCAGACATGCTGTCCTCAAGGAGCTCATGTACTCTTGGGGAGACCTCAGTGCAGGGATGAATTGCAGTGTCACAATGCTCCAGTAGAGATGTGAACAAATTACAAGAGGACTTCCAGTGTTAGAAACTGAGCTGCCTGGGCAGGGGTGGATGTGTGAAGGTTGAAAGACAGAGTTGGTTCTAGGAAAGGAGATACAGATCCTGGAGTCAGTAATGAGATCTGAAATATGAATGAAGAGTTAGACTAGGAGGAGAAACACAGAGTCCAGGTAGAGTGAAGACCATGTGTTAAAAGTTAGAGGCTGAAAGAGAGGATAGAGCCCTTTAAGGAACTGTAAGTAATGGAATATAATAAAGAATGTAAAATGTGTGGAAAGATGGGTGAGAAATGCAGTGGAAGAGAGAGAAGGGCGTGGAGGATGAAGAATGGTAAGGCTTTAAAAGGTTTCAATCAGGGAGTGATGTCGTTGTGTTTGTGTTTTAGATAATCACTTTAGTTGAAGGGGAGAGAGTGGACTGAAGGCAGATGGATTAGAAAGAAGGTTGTTTTGATTCTCTAAATGAGATGACAGTGGCTCCAAGAAAACTGGTACAAGAAGGGACAGAAAGGAGTGTTAAGAAGGTTACACTTGATAAGATTTGGGGATCAGATATAGGAGTGAGGGAGCATTCAGATCTAGGGGAGGTGATACATCCACTGAGATAAGAAGTGTGTGTGTGTGTGTGTGTGTGTGTGTGTGTTGGGGCAGGGTAGCATATCATGGTGGAGAAAATGGAAGGGATTGGTAAATGTTGGAGGCATAGTGAGGTGATACATCCGGTATGATATTAAATAGACCTGTTAATGCTTTGCAGGAGTTGCTTGGAGGAGGTCTGTGTGGGAGCTATAGATTAGAAAACCATCAGCATGCAAACAATGGCCAGAACATATGAAATAGAAGTAAAAAAATTCTGGTGTGCCACAGCCAGTGGGGTACCTGTAGTTCACAAGAACGTAGTGTATGTTGCACGAAGAGCTAGAAGAGTTTGCAGGCTCCAAACCTAAAGAAAAGACAAAGTAAAGGAAATGCCAATTTCATACATACACACAATGTGATCAGTTCACACTGATTGCATCTGTTGAAATGTTGTCCTATACCCCATAACATTGTAAGAGTCTTGCGTGTTAGTAAAAATAAACCATAGAGGGTGGGTGTATGGCCTAGCAGTTAAGATGCCGATTGAGATGCCCATGTCCCACACTGGAGAGCCCGGGTTTGACATGCGGCTCTGCTCCTGCCTCTAGCTCCCTGCTAATGTTCATCCTGGGAGGCAGCAGGTCATGGTTCAAGAGCTTGTGTCTCTGACAGCCATGGATTGGCAGGCCTGGGTTGAGTTCCTGGGTCCCAGCTTTGGCCTGGCCCATTCTGGCCATTGTGGATGTTTAGAGTGAACCAGGGAGTGGGAGCTCTGTCATTCTCTCAAATAATTTTTTCAGCAGATAATTTCTTAAACTTTATTTTATGCCTGTCCTTTAGGTCTTTTTAATACTCTTTCCATTACATAGGATGGCACTTATTCTAATAAGTAGTACAGGCTAACAAGCAATATTTATTAAAAGTTCTAAAATCTTTCTTATCCTCTCCAGAAAAATCCGATTACTTTATTATGTGGTATTGAAATATTAGGGAGACATTTTTATTATATTGAGTATAATTTCTTATTAATATATGTCATTTTGGTCAATAAAGTAACATTTTAAAACTTTAAATCATTAATTTGATCAAAGAGGTGTATGTTCTATAGCATTTTCAGATAAACCTTCTTCAATCTATTAATTTTAAATTAAGTATGCTTTTATTGGCTATTTTTTTTTTGACAGGTAGAGTTATAGACAGTGATAGAGAGAGAGAGAGAGAGACAGAGAGAAAGGTTTTCTTTCCGTTGGTTCACTCCCCAAATGGCCAATACAGCCGGCGCTGCACTGATCCGAAGCCAGGAGCCAGATGCTTCTTCCTGGTCTCCCTTGTGGGTGCAGGGCCCAAGCACTTGGGCCATCCTCCACTGCCCTCCCGGGCCACAGCAGAGAGCTGGACTGGAAGAGGAGCAACCGGGACAGAATCCGGCGCCCCAATCGGGACTAGAACCTGGGGTGCTGGCGCCGCAGGAGGAGGATTAACCAAGTGAGCCATGACGCCGGCCCCTTTATTGGCTATTATGTAGAGAATACAAAAGAAGTATGTGGCATGGCTTGTTGCTTTTAGGGAACACTCTCAAACAAATTTTAAAGCAACCTTTAAAAACAAACAGAAGGGGCCCAGCGCTGTGGCACAGTGGGTTAAAGCCCCAGCCTGCAGTGCCGGCATCCCATATGAGCACTGGTTCAAGTCCCGGCTGCTCCACTTCCAATCCAGCTCTCTGCTATGGCCTGGGAAAGCAGTAGAAGATGGCCCAAGTCCCTGGGCCCCTGCACCCGCGTGGGAGACCCAGAAGAAGCCATTGAAGCCAATTGGGGAGTAAACATGCAGATGGAAGACCTCTCTCTCTCTCTCTGCCTTTCCTCTCTCTGTGTAATTCTGTCTTTCAAATAAATAAAATAATCATTAAGAAAACCAAACAGAAGAATGCCCATGATGATGGCAGCTGTGAGGCACACGAGATCACTGTGCAAGAGTCTACGGGAAGGGAAAGAACTTGCTGAGGAACACTGGATTTTCAGGTTGATTTATTTCAAAGGTGGGGTGACAGACACAGAGAAATCGAGATCTTCCATGTGCTGGTTCACTCCCCAATGGCCGCCTCAGCCTGGGTTGGGCCAGGCCAAAGCCAGGATCCGGGAACTCCATCTGCGTCTTCCATGTGGGTGGCAGGGCCCAAGCACTTGGCACATCTGCTGCTGCTTTCCCAGGTGCATTAGCAGGGAGATGTGAGATGCCGGTGTCACAGGAGGCAGCGGAAGCAGCTGGGCCAGAACGCTGGCACGACACACTGGCTTTTCAAAGAACGGTCAGAGGGGGAGGAACTTACAAAGGAGGAGGAGGAAGTGTGGCCTGCGGAGAGGAGAGCAGGGTGGGAGCGGAGGGCGGGAGTTCAAGTGGGAGTTCAAGTGGGAGTTCTGAGCGCGGCAAGGAGGCGTGTGACTGTCAGGGCTGCTGAGAGGCCCGGTGCCCAGGAGCTAGTCCGTAATATGCCTTTCTCTCTCTGAGTCTGATCAGATGGGTGAGAACCAGGCCCTGGGCATCTGCAGTGTGCTTGTTAAGGGACAACTTTAGCCTCCACCTCCACCAGCTCGTTCCTAAGTTGAAGCCTGCGATGGCTGCAGGCCCTTCCAAAGCTCATGTTGAAATGCAATTGCCAGGAGGCCTCCACCCACGTGAAGGGACTTGGGCTGTTATCTCGGGAGAGGGTCCCTGATAAGGAGCTGGTTTGGCCTGATCTCCTCCCTGTGTCTCCCTGGCCTGCTCTTCAGCCACATCCTGTTGCAGCGTGAACATCCTCTCAGGGGCCAGCGCTGAGCTCTTGAACTTCCCAGCCTCCGGAACCCTGAGCCGAATGGACTGCGAGAGCCTGTGGGTGGCCTGCTCTGTAGTCTCTGTTACAGCAGCAGAATGCGCACCAGGACAAAGCTCTGCCTCCTGGTCCCGCGGATGTGACTGCATTTGGAGAAATGCCTGCATCAAAGCTGCTTGGACTGATATTTAAAAAATACCGCCAACTCTGCCCCTTAACTTCTGGAAATTAATTGTTCCCCAGTGCTGGAGGTTGGATGTCTCAGGACAAGATCCAGCAGGGTCAGTCTCTGGCTTACAGACTCTGGCCTTCTGGCTGTGGCCTCACGCCATGGACAGAGAACAAGTGAGCTCTGTGGTGTATTTCCTTCCTTCCTTCCTTTTTCTTTTTTTAAGATTTATATTTATTTATTTGAAAGTCAGGGTTACACAGAGAGAAGGAAAGGCAGAGAGAGACAGGTCTTCCATCCGATGGTTCACTCCCCAAATGACCACAATGGCTGGAGCTACTAAGCCAGGAGCCAGGAGCTTCTTCTGGGTCTCCCATGCAGGTGCAGGGGCCCAAGGACTTGGGCCACCATCTACTGCTTTCCCAGGCCATAGCAGAGAGCTGGATCGGAAGTGGAGCAGCCGGGACTCGAACTGGTGCCCATATGGGATGCTGGCGCTTCAGGACAGGGCGTTAACCCGCTGTGCCACAGCACCGGCACCGTGCATTGTCACTTAACCAAAGATGTTTCCCAGACTCCTCTGTGGTTAAGTGTGGTCATATGACTGGGTTCTGGCCAAGAGTGTGAGCAGAAGTGACGTGTCCAGGTCTCCCAATGATGCCCGTATTGGCCTAAGCAAAGTTGCCTCCTCTCCTCTCGCCCTTCTGTCCTTCTTGCTGGCTGGAAACACAGACATGGGGTGGTGGGAGCTAGAACGGCCAAGCTGGACCACAAGATGGACAGCCTGTGCTGGAGATGACAGAGCAGCAAGCTAGAAGAACCCTGGGTACCTGCCACGGTGGGGAGTTAAAAGGGTTAACAGGCAGTTAGGGAAGGCCCCTGATGGAATGAGGAACCAGGTGTTTGTAAAAGATAATTGAAAACCAAGAATTTGCCAAAGATAGCCCCAGGAGAGAAGTCTCTGATCTCAACCACAAGCAGTGAGACCTGTCCTCTGCCGACTGCCATTCCATCGAGTTGACTGGGTGTTATCCCGCCCTGCTGGTTGGGTGTTATTCCATTCTCAGTATTGGTTATATTTCTAATACCTTCTCAGCACCCTAAGCTTTAATGGGCAATTGAAAGTGGCATAATTTCTTTTTTTTTTTTAAGATTTATTTATTTATTTGAAAGTCGGAGTTACACAGAGAGAGAAGGAGAAGCAGAGACAGAGAGAGAGATCTTCCATCCGCTGGTTCACTCCCCAGATGGCCGCAACGGCCAGAGCTACACCTATCCAAATCCAGGAGCCAGGAGCTTCTTCCAGGTCTCCAACGCAGGTGCAGGGGCCCAAGCACTTGGGCCATCTTCTACTGCTTTCCCAGGCCACAGCAGAGGGCTGGATCAGAAGAGGGGCAGCCGGGGCTAGAATCGGCGCCCATATGGGATGCTGGCGCTTTAGGCCAGGGCATTAACCCGCTGCGCCACAGCGCTGGCCCCAAAGCGGCATAATTTCAAACATGATCAACATCCCAGCCAACCAATCAAGCCAACTTCCTAATTTAGTAAGAAAAAAGACTGCTCCATAGAGGACTGCACCAGTAGCTCCTCCATTGAAGACCCTTTTTTGGCAGGAGACTCAAACTTTCTTTTCTTTTTTAAATTTCATAGGTACAGCTTTTGGAATATAGTGGTTCTTCCCCCCATACCCACCCTCCCACCCCCATTCCCACCCCACCTCCTACTCCCTCTCCCATCCCATTCCTCAATAAGGTTCATTTTTAATTAATTATCTTTATATACTGAAGACCAACTCTGTACTAAGTAAAGATTTCAACAGTTTGCTCCAACTTGCGATAAACCTACTTTCGCTTGCTTTGCCCACTCTCCTCGTTCTTGATCACTGTGAGACAAGAAGCCCTCACAAAGTGAAAACAGACTCCCTTAAAACTAGCATATCAGCCATGGACTTCTTGAGAAAGGAGAAAAACCCCTATTGTCCAGTTACTTTGTCCCTTATAATGACAGTCAAGACGGGTATTCTAATACACCCAAGAGGAGGCTAAGGTTGGTGGAACTTCTGGTTTGTACCCACTGCCAACACCAACGTCTTCTGAGTGAGTAAAAGAATGAAGATCAAGGAAAAGAACAGAGGCTCAATGAGAGCTCGTCGTGCGTTAACTATTATGTGTGGTAGGTACTGCGAGTTAGAATTACCTCAATTCTCACAATGGCTCTGTAGACAGATGTTGCTCTGTAGTAATACTGAGGACACCACAGCTCAGAGAGGTTCTGTCACTTACCCAGGGGAGCACAGCCAGGAGGTGACAAAGCTAGGATTTCACTCTAGGCCAGTGGCTCTTCACCAGAGGTAGCTCTGTCCCCCTGGAGACATTGGGAGACATTTTTGCTATCACAGTGGGGCCAGGGGAAGGACATGCCCCTGGGTAGCAGGAATGCTGCTGACATCCGAACACGCCCAGGACATCCTGCCCAGCAGTGTCCTTTCCCACCTGTCAGTAGTGCTGAGGCAGAGAGCCCCCGAGGGCTGGTCTACCAGAACCTCGTGTGTGTTCCATTATACCCAACTGGGGGGGTGGGAGTCAAAGAAGAGCCTATGAAAAACGCTGTGGCGTGGCGGGTTAAGCTGCTGCCTGTGATGCTGCCATCCTATGTGGGCACCAATTCGAGTCCCGACTGCTCCACTTCCAATCCAGTTCCCTGCTATGGCCTGGGAAAGCAAGGGAAGATGGCCCAAGTCCTTTGGGCCCCTGCACCCACATGGGAGACCTGGAAGAAGCTCCTGGCTCCCGGCTCCCGGATCCTGGCTCCTGGCTCCAATCTGGCCCAGTCCTAGCCATTGAGGCAATGTGAGGAGTGATCCAGCACATGGAAGTTCTCGCTGTCTCTGTTTCTGTAACTCTGCCTTTCAAATAAATAAATAAATCTTTTAAAAATTTTAAAAAGAAAAATGATACAGTAAGAGATTATTTGAGAGAGTTACAGATGATAGAGAGGGACACACAGAGAGAAAGGTCTTCCTTCAGTTGGTTCACTCCCCAAATGGCCGCAATGGCTAGACCTGCGCCAATCCAAAGCCAGGAGCCAGGAGCTTCTTCTGGGTCTCCCATGTGGGTGCAGGGGCCCAAGGACTTGGGCCATCTTCTGCTGCTTTCCCAGGCGATAGCAGAGAGCTGGATTGGAAGTGGAACAGCTGGGTCTTGAACCAGCGGCCATATGGGATGCCAGCACTGCAGGCGGTGGCTTTACCCACTAGGCCACAGAGCCAGCCCCATGAAAAATTGCTTTAAGGAGCCAAACCTGGAATAGGGAGAAGGGTAAGCTAGAGATGAGAACAACTGAAGATAAGAAGCATTGGAAGCCACAGACAGGTTCTGGTGGGAGGCAGGAAGGACCTGGGGGTGAGTGGCAGAGGTCTAAGAAGTGAAGGGAGTCCCAGTGCCAGGGGCAAGAACTTACTGACTGACAGCACACAGCGGGGGACTCCCAAAAGCTCATGGCAAATGCGCATTATGCAAAAAACATACATGGATTTCACTTTGTTTTGCAAAATAATATTTTTTCCTTCCATTTTTCATGTCCTGTTTAAGGGCGCCTTGTGGAGGATGGGAGAGGCAGGGAGGAGTGAAGACAGAGGAGTCAACAGTGATTCTATTTCCCCTCCTCTTTCCCTTTTGCCCTCTCTCTTTCCTTTGCCCCTCCCTCTCCCTTCTCCTTGCCGACCTGCACCCCATCTGCCTTCCTGCTAACTCTGTTTTCCTCTGGCCTCCAGTTCCAGGCTGCGGATCCAAGCTCCCCCCTCCCATCCAACAGCAATGAAAGATCCCCAATGTTGTCCGTCACCAGAGCCAGCACACTCCACGGCGACAACAACGGATCCTCACAAGTCTCCATTATCTTGCCTTTCTCTCCACTTCCTGTTTGTAAGGTGGTTGGGAAACTTTGACCTGTGTCTAGGATTGTTATGAAGACAGACACATGGCTCCTGGAAGGACCTCCAGGGAATTTCTCACAGGAGGGAGGAGGCAGGAAATCCTTTGTGTCACCTTTTCTGTGTGTTTGTGTGTGTGTGTGTGTGTGTGTGTTTTCTGGAGTGTTTTCCAAAGCACAAGGGCCTTGGGAGTGGCTCTCCCTGGCTTTCTTCACTCCTGGCCTGTGCCTGTCCTGGCAGCCTGCTGCCTGCTTCAGGGCCAGGGAGCTGGCATTGCCAGGCCTGCCTGGAGCCCTGTTGGCAGAGCATTCCGATTCGATCTCTATCTCTGCTCCCCAGGAACTGGGGAGCCCTGTGGAGAGGCCTCTGGCGTGTGGGGCTTTTGGAAAAATGCGGTCACTAAGAAAGCTGCCATAATAAGCTGACTGCTTCCAGGGCTCGCGGCTCATGGCCGTGACTGCCTGGGTTCGCCATGAATCTGCAGTCCCGAGAGAGGGTAAGCAGCTCCCAGCACTGCTGAGCCCCAGGTTAGTTCCCAGCACATGCTGCATCCGTCCATTTCACCCCTTCTGTGGGTCAGGGGAAGGAGTGTGCGGGCCTCTCTAGCCCCCAGCTCACCAACACTCTCTTTTCTTTAGCTTCCTGTTCCCACTGCCATCTGGTTCTGTCTTGAGTGATAGCCAGGTCTTGGAGATTGGAGAGGAGTCTGAGGCCCTCTCTGGATCTGCTCCCAGTGTCCACTTTCTGTTTTCCTTCCCCTTCCTCTTTCAGGTGTCTGCCCTTCAAACGCTCCTCCACCCGTTACATCTTACTCAGTCCTAGGCGGGGACTGGGTCTCGGCCGCGTGAACCCTCAGGAGCCTCCTGTATGGCGTTTTTGGAACATGCTGACATCTAGATCCTGTTTTCAATATTTATTTTATTTATTAGGGAGAGAGACAGAGTGCCCACCCATTGGTTCACTTCCCAAATGATCTGGAGCCAAGAACTCAGTCCAGGTCTTCCCACGTGGGTGGCAGGAACTCGAACACGTGGTTGATCACTGCTGCTCCCAGGGTCTGCATCAGTAGGAAGCTGGAATCAGCCAGGGTTCAAACCCAGGCACTCCCACAGAGGATGAGGGTGTCCCAAGCCCGCTTCTGGGCCCTGTTCTTTCCACAGAACTCTGGGCATGTCAGCAAACCTCTATTTGCTCAACTTTCCTCAGTGTGTAATTGGGACTAACAATAATATATGCCTCGTGGAGTTGTGAGGATTAAATGACTAATGCATCTAAACACTCTGAATAGTGCCTGACACCCAAAAGGCTGCATAAAATCATTAGGAATTATTATCTGTATGAAATGGCTGGAAGTCAGCTCAGTGAGGCGTTCTCCCCTCCCATGAGGTGGAGAGCTGAACCACCGTGGGGTGGCCAGCTGTGGAGGTGGCCAGATCAGCATCTGCTGCCTTCGGAGTAGCCAGACCCATTTTGCAGGTGCACAGAAAAGGCTGGGCCAGGTACCCAAATCAGCACAGTGCGCGTGGGAGCTGGGAGCCGCCGTGGAGAGGGGCTCAGCAGAGGCAGGGGATGGGAAATGGGTTTTCTATAATAAGGGGGACATTATCCCAGCCATTACTGGACTGCAGGGTGAGCAGCTCTTAAAGAACAAAGGGGCCGGGCTGCTGCAAGCGGAGAAACCAAACGAGTGTGCTTCTCTGGGAAGCTGCCAGAGGTGGGCCGCGGGGACCACCCAGTGGAAGGCTGGTTGCCAGCACCTGCGATCCAGTTACCACCCCTCCTCCATCAGCTGCACCTTTGCTCCCCAGCTCAGGTCTTCAGGGCGGTTCACTCTTCGCCTCCAAGGAGAGGCCTTGGGGAAGGGCCTGAGACAGCAGCCATTCCTGAGTGGGGGAGGGAGGGAGGGAGGGAGGGGTCCCGTCTGTCTTCTGCACTTTCTCTATGAGCAGGGTTGGCAGGCTCTGACCTACATTGAGCAAGCACAGTTTTGCTCCGCAGGGGGCAGTGTAGGAGGTGTAGGAGCTTCTTGCTGGGGCTCCCCAGGGAAGGAGCAGCAGACTGCCCACAGGGCCCGTGCCCTCCAGACTTCAAAGGCGCTGTTCACCTTGGAGCGACACTCACGCCTCTGGACGCCGTGCTGCTGGCTAGTGCCCTGAGCGGCTCAGAGGTCTTGATTGTGACTCATTTCTGCTTCAAGATTCCAAAGCCTGCCAAGTGCCTGAGGTTTTCTATAGCTGGTTTTTAGTTACATTCAGGGGGCAATTACAGTCGGCATCCACCCTGAAAGGGTCCAGACCCTCCCTCAAGGGCAATGGGTCAAGGGGCACTGACCTTGACTTCATTTTCAAGCTAAAATCTCTGCCCGGAAGCTCCTAAGCTTCATTACCCTAAGATGGGTGAACGTTGCTGAACTGCACCTGCGTGAGCTTGTGCCCAACTCTGTGTGTGATGACAAAAACTTCCCCTCTTGCATATTCATTTCCTCCTAAAATAAAGGATACATGTTCCCTCCTTGCTTGGGGAGCCACAGCCTTGGAAGCGATTCTTCATGGTCTCCTTCTTTGCTGCAAATAAATGACTTTGTGTGACAACTAATCGTGATGGAGGTTTGGACTCCAGCTCACCAAGAGGTGAGTTGTGACACCAGGAGGGAAACAGGGTGCAGAGCTGCCCATCAGGAACTCAGCCTTGGGGTCCTCTCCACCCTGTTTTTGGTGCTCTTTTGTGAGGGACTGAGGATGGCGGGAGGTGACTGTAGGGGTGGAAACGGTCAAGTTGAAGTAAAAGGATGAGAGAGGCCATCGCTCGGAGCAGGAAGAGAAAAGCCAAGGGCTTTTCCTTCGTCACCTCCTGCTTTAGAGGGAGCTGTGCTGCCTGGGAGACCAGGCATCCACAGAACCAGTCCTCTGCAGGTGCCTTGGGAAGAGAAATGCCTGAGCCAAAGCTATCAACGGCCAACTCTTTAAGGTGCTTTTTCTAGCACTTTCCACAGTATTGCCAAGCCCGTGGCAGAATCAAGGATATCTGATGCTGGGAGTGAGCTGGGGCTCACAAGGCTAACAGGGATGTTCCTCGTGCAGTGGCAGCGTCTCACGTCCTGGGAGAGCGACAGCCCCTGTGGTCTCCTTGGCCTTGGGACGGAAGCAGACCCCCACATAATACCGTCCTGTGGCTGGGCAGGGCTGCAGCCCCCATGACTCAGCAGGAGGAGCTCTTGTCAAGCATCTGGCCTGTGGAGTACCTGAGGCCGAGGGCAGTGGTTCGGTCTGTTGCTTTTTCACATCTGTACCAGCAGAGCCCTAGCTGCCTCTCCATTCCTTGGTATACTTGGGTTCTTCAATCTTACGTAAAATGTTATACAAAAACAATTTCATGCCAAGTTCCCAGGCCCAGAGATAATTTTTAAATTGTGTGTGACAGGGTGTGAAAGAGCTGCCGGAGGGGCTGGCTCTGTAGCACAGTGGGCTAAAGCCCTGGCCTGCATCGTCAGTGTCCCATGTGGGCACTGGTTTGAGTCCCTGCTGCTCCACTTCTGATCCAGCTCCCTGCTGCGGCACCTGGGAAAGCAGCGGAGGGTGGCCCAAGTCCTTAGACCCCTGCACCCCTGTGAGAGACCCAGAGGAAGCTCCTGGTTTTGGATCAGCTCAGCTCTGGCCTTTGCAGCCATTTGGGGAGTGAACCAAATGTCTGTCTCTACTTCTCTCTGTAACTCTGTCTTTCAAATAAATAAAAAAAATTTTTTTAAAAGAGGTCTTGGAGTTCAGAACAGGCTTTGTGTGGTTCAGGGCTCTTTCATTTGCCAACCTGGAATAAAATAACTTTAATATTTTTGAAACTTATTTATTTATTTGAGAGTGTGTGTGCATGCAAGAGAGAGAGAGAGAGAGAGAGAGAGAGAGAGAGAGAGAGAGACTGTGTGCTTCCATCCATTGTTTTACTCCCCAAATGCCCACATAGCTAGGGCTGGGTTGAAGCTGGGAGCTGGGAATTCAAGGCAGGTCTCTCTGCAGGGTGGGGGGGTGGGGCAAAAACTCCATTATCTGAGCCATCACCACTGCCCTTTGGGGTCTGCATTGGCAGGAAGCTGGAGCCAGGAGCCAGAACTGGGACTCCAACCCAGGCACTCTGCTGGGATGTGAACTTTGTAAGGCCGCCGCCAAACACACCAAGCACCGGAGTAGTAAGGGAAACGCGACAGACTGGAGGGAAGGGGCCAAGAGGGAAAACAGGGAGAAGGAGAGCATGAGAGAGAGATCAAGAGAGAGAGCCAGTGAGAGAGAGAGAGAGAGAGAGAGAGATCAGGAGACATGTGTTCAGGAACAGGTCCTTTTAAAATTTTGCTAGGGGGTGGGCAGGGAAGTAGGAGCAGCGAATCCCATTAGGATGGGGGTGGAGCTGACAATGGTGGTTGGGCCATGTGGCCACCTGGCTTCCAACAACAGCGGTGGAGGGCTAGAGCCTAGGATGGTGTCCAGGGTGTAGATGACGCCATAGATAAGACTGCGCCATTTTATTAACAAATTTCCCAACTGGTGTCTAAACTGCTAGGCCAAACGCCTACCCCACTCTTTAATATTTTTAACCATTTGTATTTACAAAAGGGTACTTCAAAAGATTTATGGAACATGGGGGCCAGTGTTGTGGCACAGTGGCTTAAGCTGCTGCTTTTGACATTGGCATCATATACTGGGGTGCTGGTCCTGGCTACTCTGCTCCTAATCCAGCTTCCTGTTGATGGACCTGGAAGGCAGCAGATGATAGCCCAAGTGCTTGGGCTCCCTCCACCCACTTGGGAGCCCAGATGGAGTTCCTGGCTCCTGGCTTTAGACTAGCCTAGACCTGGTTATTGTGACCATTTGGGGAATGAACCACCAGATGAAATATTTCTCTCTTTGCATCTCTCTCTGTCACTCTGCTTCCAAGTAAATAAATAGATAAATAAATCTTTCAAAAGTTCATGGAAAACCGAATTAAAAGGTAATTTTTTTTGATGCAAAAAAGTTTGAAATCCATGCATAGTTCTTTCATCATCTTCATTTCCATGAACTTTTTGAAGACCTCTGGTACACATATGTTGGCTGAATGGCAGCCTTGCCAAGCCCCCTCCTTGAACTGAAACCTTATTCTAGTACAAACTTCCTGGGTTTACCTTCATCACCATCTTAAAGAAATCCCAGTCCAAATCCCTGACATGGTTCTCCTCCTGTGTGCGAGTGTCGGCCCATACTCTGCTGTGTCTCCTCTTCCCTTGCTCAGTCTAGTTACAGGATCCCCTTCCATCTCCCACTTAGTATCCAAACGCAACTTTTTTTTAAGACTTGTTTATTTATTTGAGAGGCAGAATTGCAGAGAGAGAGAGAGAGAGAGAGAGAGGTCTTCCATCCACTGGTTCACTCCCCAGATGGCCACAATGGCCAGAGCTGGGCTGATCTGAAGCCAGGAGCCAGGAATTTCCCCCGAGTCTCCCTCGTGGGTGCAGGGGCCCAAGGAATTGGGCCGCTGTTTTCCCAGGCCACGGCAGGCAGTGGGATTGTTACTGGAGAAACAAAGGGTCCTTGTCTTCGCGCAAGAAAGAATTCAGGCATGAGACAGAGAGTAGTGGACAGCAAAGTAGCAAGGTTTATTAGGGTAGGGACATCCATAAGACCGGATGGGCACCTCTCCAGGCAGAACCTGAGAGAGAGTGTGCAGTTCACATTTAGGCTGGGGTTTTTAAGGGGTTGGGTCTTGCCTTCCCTCCCTCTCTCCTTCTTCTCCTCCCGGAACAAAGGACTTGTTGGATGTAAATGCAAAAAATTCCTTTCTGAGTTTTTCCAATTGAAGTTATCAGACAGAGAAAGGCTGGTTGGCATCACCCCACCTTAGAGGAAGGATGGTTATCAGGCCAGGTAGAAGGGGCAGGACCCCCTGGAAGATCATCAGGATCCGGGTGTGACTTTGAAGTGTGTGGGGAGCAACCAAGACTAGACTAAATTATTGGAACTGCTAAGACTAATTCTATGCACCTGATCTCCCACCATATGGCGCTGAGAGGGAATGGACAACTTCCACACAGCTGCCTCACCAATTCGACTAACAAGCTGCAGGAGCTGATCCTGCTTCTGATTGGAGGAGAGCAGCGTGCTTGGCGTGTGGTGAGCAGAGCACGGATTGGTGGAAGAGGACTATAAAGGAGGAGAGAGACAACATGCACCAGGAACATCTGAGAAACATCTGAGCAACCCCTGAGAGAGCCTGCCGGCGGTGTACTGCTCCTCCGCGGAAGCAGCGGCGGCGGTGGCGGCGGCAGCAAACCCGGAAAGGGCCGGGCAAAGAGAACAGCGCAGGGTCCAGTGTCGTTCCTCTGCGAGTGGGGGAGCGACAGAAGTGCAGATACTAGGCTGCACCTGGAAGGTTATCGGGATGAATTTGAGATGTGGATGCTGGACTGCTGTAGATGTCAACCCTTAGACCTTTGTCACACACATATAAGCTCATTTCTGACTTCCTACCTAACAGGATTGGAAATGTAGTAGCCAGGACTAGCCTGTGGCAGCTTTACTCTCTACTCCACAGCGCCCCGCCGTCCCCCCAGATGCAACTTCAGCTGTTGTTTTTCTGGCTTCTGTGGTCCCTCTGCCTGGGCTGCCTTGTTCTGTTGTCCCATTGTGTTTAACTGACACCCATCCTTGAAGGCCTACTCAGATGCCACCTTCTCCATAAACATCTCCAACTCTTCCTCTCTCAGAAAGGATCTCTCTCTGTCCTCTTGTGAGGAGTCAGATGGGTTAACAGGTAGTCAGGGTGGTCCCAATGGAATTTGCTTCCTCCCCCCTAAAAACATTATCTTTTGCAAGAACAAACAGACTGCCCTCCTTCCTTCGGAATCTCCAGATTTGCCATGAGAACAGCAAGGGAGCTCTTCCGGAGCTCACAGCTTATTGGGAAAACAAGTTACCTAGCCCACCCTTCTGATGGTTTTTTGTTTTATTGTGAGCAGGCCAGACAGGATGGAGAACTGTACATCAGGTCTTTTGATGGCTTTTGTCCCTGCCTGTTAACTGAAGGCCAATCTGATTGTCAAGTTTTTTCCCTTCGAGATTGTACTTAAAAACCCCAGTGCTAGCCGGCGCTGCGGCTCACTAGGCTAATCCTCCGCCTGTGGCGCCGGCACCCCGGGTTCTAGTCCCGGTCCGGGCGATTCTGTCCCGGTTGCCCCTCTTCCAGTCCAGCTCTCTGCTGTGGCCCATGAGTGCAGTGAAGGATGGCCCAAGTCCTTGGGACCTGCACCCGCATGGGAGACCAGGAGGAAGCACCTGGCTCCTGGCTTCAAGATCAGTGCAGAGTGCCGGCCGTAGCGGCCACTTGGGGGGTGAACCAATGGAAAAAGGAAGACCTTTCTCTCTGTCTCTCTCTCTCACTAACTCTGCCTATAAAAAAAAAAAAAAAAAAAAAAAAAAAAAAAAAAAAAAAAAAACCACAGTGCTGTGGGGCCCTTTGGTTTTTTTCCTCTTTGGAAGCCCTCCTCCATGCCACTCTGGCTGGGGGTCTTGGACTCTGGTAAATCTTTTTAAATTTCTATGCTTTTCCACTTGGAAATTCTTCTTCCATGTGAGACAAAGAACCGAGGCAATAATCATTTCTCCGCCTCCACTTTCCTGTAACACTCTCACATCCTAAAACTTCTTTGGTAAGCTTCAGTTTGCCACTTAGAATTTTATGAACGTCATTTGGGAGTGTTTATTGGGAATCTATTGCATTTCGTGGGAATTCACGAAAATATTCAGGGTTTTACAGTCTCATTTGCTTTTCTATCTTATAGCTACTTATATGCATGTTTTCTTTCTAGGTTATAATAATAAAGCAAATGGGATTTGGAATCAAATGGTCTTGGGCTTGGACCCTAATTCCATTATTGGCATAGGATTTTGGGCAAATTACTTAGCTTCTCCAAGCCTCAATTTTCTTGATGGTAAAACACAGAAAATAATGCTTACCTCATATAGGGTAATTGTATTACATGAACTAATAATCGCCAGCATTGCTGAATGCGTATTGTGTGCTGGGCAGGGCTCCAAGTACCTTTTCTCTATTATCTTATTTAATAATTCAACTCCTCACAACAACCCTATGAGATAAGTAATAGTACCCTTACTTTGCAGAGGAGACTATAAGGCAAAGAAACCAGTAAGTGGAAGAGCCAGAAAAACAACATTGATTTTAAACCCTTCCTTTTAATCATTACCAACACCTGCCTCACTAGGGGGCTAATGGCCAGCATGGCCTGGGTAATGGCTGCACAACACTTAGCCCAAGCACTTCACAAGCTGCAGCTGCACTTCTTCCTCCTGTTCTCCTTGCAGAGGGTGAAGTCCCTCTTCTCTATCTTTGTTTCCCCGCCGCGCCTCATACCAGCAATAGCCTGCACTTGTGAGGCATTTCCCACGTGGCAGAGATTGTGCTAAGTCCCTAGCCCTAGCAAATGAATCAATAAGTGACTGAATAAATGCAGAGGGGGGACAAAATTCTTATGTTTCAAAAGATATTTTATTTAAAAGACTTCTTGATTAACATGCAATGCTTGTCCATTTTATGGGCAGAAGTATAATAGTTTAATACATATGCAGCACAAACCAACCAAATCAGGCAACTCGTCTCTCCATTTCCTTATCTTTGTGTTCGGAGCCTGCCAGCTTCTGTCTCCCAGTTCTTTATGCACAGTAGGATACATTGCTGTGAACTCTGGCCACCCCACTGCACTGTGGGACACTGGAGCTTGTTACTTCTTTCTGTGTTTGGGTACTAATACCCAATCTCCCTCAAAGCCCACTTCCCCCAGCAAAAGCTACTGAACAATAGGCAAAGGCTATCTGCAAGGAGGTTTGTCCCTTCCAGATTGTCAGCTAGGCCGGAGGGTGGCGGGTGGAGGAGGGGCCTCCCAGGGGCCCCACTTACACCCAGTGCTGATCAGTATTTTCATTAATGACTCCAGCGACGGAGTGCAGAGTATGCTAATCAAATTGGTGAAGCCTGGGAGGCCGAATAAAAGCTGAGCACTTAGGAGGCAGGCTGGAGTTTGCAGACACTACTTGACAAATTAGAGAAATAAACAGAGTCAATAAACAGAGTTTCAGGAGCTGCAGCTCCAAGTGGCTCCAAGGGAGCAGTGCCGCTAATGGATCTGCCCAGAGACGCCTTTGACCTGTTTTTTCTGGGCATCACCTGGCTCCACTGCAGCTTCGGACCAAGTCTGAATGAGAGGTCCACAGTTTCTTTGAGGAGGGAAGTGATTTGGGCCTGGAAGCTTCCCAGACAAAGTCTCTGCTCCAAGGTCAACCTTGTCCTCGCACTCCTTCCTAACCTCTCCCTCTCTCCCGTCCCCCTTGTCCAGCTGTGTCTCAGTAGTAAAGACTCAGTAGAAGCAAACTTACCGCCCGAGGCCCCACGCCTACCAAATGGTGCCACCCTCTCTGCTCCCTCCCTCTGCATTCTCATAACTGACTTCTCTGCCCGGTCGGGGTTGCTCTAGAGGTTACACTGGTCTCTGTGTTCCACAGGACAAGGTGCTGCACGGGGAAGGAAGGAGGGACAATGAGACCACGTGACTTGGTGGAGAAGCCCCAATCTCCCCAGCCTGCTCCTAGGCAGAAGACAGAGTCGCAGTGATTTGGCAGTTCCAGAAATGTGTAACCCTGGAGCCCCAGCTTCATCTGTCTGGAGCCACTTGGTGTCATGTAAGCTGCAGAACTTCCCTGAGACAAACTCCTAGGGTTACAAGGCATTGACAGCCACTTTGGTATCAGACTGCTCCTTTACTGGGCTCCCCCTTGATGCCCCAGACACAGAAAGCCCTTGTTGTTCTTCCCCATTCTTTTCCTGAAAGACTTGCTGTCTTGTGCTGTAACAGTGGGTCTAAGCATGCATTGTAAGTCTCTGCTTTTTAGGACATGGCCTTGCACGTGCAGAGGCGACACAGCAGGGAACGACATATCACACAGCCTAGGCATGCACAAAAAAATAAATAAATAAATAAATAAATCTAACCAGGGAAACCAAAGAAGCCAGAGCACAGCTGAGCCTTTTGAGAAGCAAGAGTTCCCCCAAACGTGGAAATCCGGAGTCATAAGTGCGTTCTACCAAGCTGGCCTGATCCCAAGCCTTTCCAATCAAAATTTGCCTTGCCGGGCACTTCTGCATACCAGCTTTCTCCCACCTAATCCATAGAGCTTTCCTCACCCCTGATCCGGGAGGCAGACTGGTACCAGTCTCTTGCCTCCTTGCTGGCCAGCAATATATAAATCTTCCTGTTCTCTAAAGCCCAGCCTCACAGAGCGTGACTGGGACCAGTAAGCAGGAACCCCCTAACACCTTGGTTTCTCTTAATCAAGACAGAGAATCGAGGGCAGGCATTTAGCATAGCAGTTAAGACACCGCTTGGGATGCTCACATCCAATATTTGAGTCTTGGGTTTGAGTCCCAGCTACTTGGTTTTTTCTCTTTTTTTAAAGAATTATTTTATTTTCTTGAAAGAGAGAGAGAGGTAGAGCCAGAGAGAAGTTTTCCATTCCACTGGTTTGCTCCCCAGATGACTGCAACGGCCAGAGCTGAGCTGACCCAAAGCCAGGAGTCAGGAGCTTCTTCCGGGTCTCCCATATGGGTGCCGGGGCCCAAGGACTTGGCCATCTTCTACTGCTTTCCCAGGCCACAGCAGAGAGCTTGACCCGGCGTCCATCTGGGATGCTGGCACTGCAGGCCAGGGCTTTAACCCACTGTGCCACAGCGCTGGCCCTGCTGCTTAGCTTTGGATCCACCTTCTTGCTAACGTGCACACAGGGAGGCAGCAGGTGACTGCTCAAGTCCTAGGGTTCCTGCCATCGGTGTGATTGAAATCTGAGCTCCCAGCTCCCAGCCCCAGTTGTTGGGGGCATCTGAGGAGGGAACCAGGCAGATGGAAGATCTCTCTCTCTTTCTCCCCACCTTTCTCAAATGTATACAAGTATATTGTTGAATTGTTTGATGGAGTATTCAATTGGGAGAGTCAGGGTCTCATAAAACTTGAGAACTGGACATCTGAAGCATGTCTCTGTCAAATGGGCTCAGGGGTTACTCCCTTTCCATAGAGACCTAAGGCTTAGGGAACCGCTTGGGGTTGCAGCCATGGCTCCTGGGGTCCGGAAGCTCTGGAGTCCTCGGGCAAATGCATGGGGGGTTTTCATTGTGGCCGCAGCCCAGCTCTTCAGTGTAGTGACCCGACAGTCCTTTCTTAGTTTTGAGGTGCAAATTTAGGGCTCCTGGGATTGAATTGCCAACCCAGTCAATAGAGTGCCGACCCACAGGGACAGCATTGAGAAGTACTAAACTCACAGTCTCAGCCCTGTCCCCAGGGCTCGCAGTCTCTTTATAAGGGGTCTGACTCTGAGCTCCTTTCACACTCTGAAGTCTGTGAAGCTCGGGCGATGACAATGTCTGATCAGAGTTGTCTTCCTTCTCTTTGGGCTTTGGCTTCTTCAGAGACCTCATTTGTTTCAGTTGAGCCTCCTATAAATCACGAGAGATAGGTGAATTGCATTTTCCCAAAATGGCATGATGACAGAGAGGGTGCCTGTGGGCCAGACTGCCAGACCGGGGATGGGAAAACTCATCACTCTCCTGTCATCGGGCCTCGCATCGGAGCCTGAGCAGAGCGATGCCCAGCTCTGAAGCCAGAAGGCATGACTCAGCAGAAAGAGGAGCCAGGGAAGGTGACACCTGCAGCGTTTTGTTTCCTTGTTCCTGTCCTCTCGGTTCTCATGTTTCCTGTGGGGTGTCTTTTCAGAAAGCAAAGGAAACTTCTCTCTCAGCTCCAGGGCTCAGTTTAGGGCTGGGCAGCCTGCTGGGAGGGGATGTAGAAAAAGAATTTGAGCTCTTCTTGTGTGGATGGGGGCAGGGTAGGAGTAGGGATTTCTGTTCAGTGGCAGCACAGAGCCTGCCAGGCGTCTTGAAACCAGCCCTGGAGCTTCTTGTTTAACCCAATGATGAGAAAGCCCACATTCTCCTTCCAATCCTCACGAACTGGTCACCATGACCCTTGTGACCATCTGTCTTCCTCTCTTTCTTCTACCCCTCCCTCTCTCCCTCTATATCCTTCTTTCTTTTCTTTTCATTCTTTTTTTTTGAAAGGCAGATATATATTTTATGTACATATATTTTATATATATATGAGAGAGAGAGAGACAGAGAGAGAGAGACAGAGAGACAGAGAGATCTTCCATCTTCTGGTTCTCTCCCCCAAATGCCCTTAAGAGCCAGTGCTGGGTTAGCCCAAAGCCATGGACTAGGAACTCAATCCATGCCTCCCATGTGGGTAACAGTCACCTGAGTGTTTGAGCCATGATCTGTTGCCTTCCTGAAGTATGCATTCGGCAGGAAGCTGGATCAGAAGTAAAGCTGGGACTTAAATTAGATACTCCAATACAGGATGCAGGCGTCCTAAGCCGCATCTTAATCACTGTTCCAAAAGCACATCTTCAGACCATATTTCTTGATTGATTCCTGAGTGAGTGGCACTGATGTGCTGGTCATTCTGCATGGGGTTATTGGAGGAGGAGTCAATATTCTATAGTTGTTTTTTTCCCAAGTGATACTCAACAAACCAACTGTGGTAAGAATTACAGCTGCAGAATTATAGCTCACTGAGGGATTTTTGCTTCTGGGTGCAAGAGCTTTGATATTTAGACAGTAACGAGATGGGTGAAGTGGAAAGAGCAAAAGAGCTGAGTCTTTATTAGGGCAATGTTAGGACATAGGTCTGCCCTCACCTTAAGCCTTGTGCATACCTGACAATAAGATGTATATCTGTTCAGTTTCCTGTTCTTGCCCTTGCTCTTTGTTGTACATTCTTTCCCTTGGCTGTTAATTGTTGAGAGGCCAGTGGATTGTGAATGTTATTACGTGCCAATCATGAAGGGTGCAAAAGTGAGCAAGACACATGATCTCTGCCCTTGAGTAACTTCTGTCTAGAAAGGGAAACAAACATGTAAATGAATAACTATGTGTTCCACACTTCACTGAAGAGCTAGAGTATACATTAAAAAATTCACACTGTTCTTAGAATAAGCTTGTTCTTATGCAGGTTGCTGCCCTAACATGTTGTGGGTGAAGACTTTCCTTGTTTTCCTAGCAAGATGCTAGGGTAGTTCAATGAGCTGCCTTAAACACTATACTGTATTCCCTTCTGAGTGCCCATGCTAACTGCTCCATCTTGCTCCTTACCAATCAAGTGGCTCTGGTACCCACCCCAAGAAAAAATGGGATGTTTAGTAGGCTATGAAGAACCAACTATTTGGGCCCTTAGTGCTTTGTCTTTAAAAATGATCACAGCTTCCCAGTATTCTATCCTATCCTGCCCTATCTGATCTCACTTCATTCTATTCCTATTCAGAGGCACAAAGGCATTAGCCAATTGTAGACCCTACAAGTTGCCTGAAATTCACCCAAGGTTCATTTTGCTACTGACCTCTTGTTACCTCCCAGAAGAGAATCCATAGCTCCCCATGACTCAGACAAATGGAAGGGTTAGGGAGTGAAACTAGAACAATCAGTCACACAAACAATCAGAATGGGTGGAGCTGCAGGGCCATTCAATGGGTCATCAGGAGCCTTCCCATCAAAAGCTCTAAGTTCTGATTCCCATTCCTGACAGAGCTCCAGAGGTCAGAGGCCAGGCCACAATGACTATGCAACAACCCTGTAAGGAGAAACCATCTATAATCCTGAACAGCTAAATGGGCCAGTGGGAGGGTAAAGAAGCAACTCCAGTGTGTTCTCTCAGAACAAGTGCTTTTTGCTTAGAAATCAGATTTCTTCTTCCTTAATTGGTACCTGAAGACTCTTTATTTTTACTTTTAGAATATCCAATTAAAGGGGAAAAATCAACTCATTTGTCCAGGAGAGGAGGGAAGACATTCTATATTAAGCATTTTATAAATCCAGTTCTCTTTTCTTGGGGCTGGATAGAAGGCAAGAAGAGAGACCTGTTCAGTGTTTCAGCAACTAGCATTCATTTTATTTATTTATTTATTTATTTATTTATTTTTAACAGGCAGAGTGGACAGTGAGAGAGAGAGAGAGAGAGAGAGAGAGAAAGGTCTTCCTTTTGCCGTTGGTTCACCCTCCAATGGCCACCGTGGCCGGCGCATCACGCTGATCTGAAGGCAGGAGCCAGGTGCTTCTCCTGGTCTCCCATACAGGTGCAGGGCCCAAGCACTTGGGCCATCCTCCACTGCACTCCCGGGACACAGCAGAGAGCTGGACTGGAAGAGGGGCAACCGGGACAGAATCCGGCGCCCCAACAGGGGCTAGAACCGGTGTGCCAGCGCCGCAGGCAGAGGATTAGCCTATTGAGCCGCGGTGCCGGCCCCAGCATTCATTTAGTAACCACTAAATGCAAGAAGAGGTCATCCTACCTGCAATATCTTTTTTTTTCCACCTTCCCTTTCCACACAGGTCTTTACAATTGGCCATTTGTCATTCATACCTTCCTATCTCAGAACTCTGAGGCTTTCTCCCGTGAGTTAGTGGTAAGGCTTACTGCGGTAACACATGCAGAGGCACTAGTAAGTGTTTTCATCTCTTTCCCAGAAAACCACCCTGGATGTAGAAGGGAAAGGGGTGGAGAACAAAGGAAGCTAGAGGCTCCAGAAGAGAGTGGGAGGAGGTAGCAGGGGGTTCAGGAAGGGGAGGTTAGGAATTCTAGGATGATTTGGCCAACTTTTGAAGCGCTGAAGGTGCTCAAAGTGTAAGTCAGGCTAAGGAGAGATGAAAGCAGTACCTGGGTTCAAACCGGGTGCAACTGATGCTCAGCAGAGTGTGAGCGCCTTGACATGCGGGGAAGACGAATTGCTCACCCCTTCTTTTGGTTTGGAGATGGTTCGTTCCCACCAAAACCCACACTGAAATTTGATTCCCAGTGTGGTGGTATTGGGAAGTGGTGAGAACTTGAGGAGCTGTTGGGGTCCTGGGGGTCCCACACTGCGCAGGGAGTAATGTTGGTCCTATGAGAGCAGGTTAGTTCTCAGGAGGGCAGGGCGCAAAGCAAGCCTGGCATCTCCCTTGCTGTCTTGTGCGTGAGTACACTTCCCTTCTGGTTATCCCCCGTGCTTGAAGCAACACAGGGCCCCCACCAAAAGCCAAGCAGATGCCTGTGCCATGCTCTTGAACTTCCAGAAGTGTGAGCTACATAAGCCTCTTTTCTATATAAATGAATCAGCCTCAGATACTTTGCATTTCAGCAACAGAAAACAGACTGAGGATACTACCCCTGGACACAGCTTCCCATGTCACAGTGGGCCAAGAACGTGCCCTTGTATACTAGACTTGGTTCACATCTTGGTGTTTCCACTTTACTAGGTACATGACATTAGCCATTAGTTTGACTCCACTGAGTCTCAGGTTCCTCATCAGTCGCATGGAGGTTTAAATAACAAGTGCCACAGAAGGAAACATTTACAAACCCAATAAAGATGGCAAACAGCTCTGGCACATAGCGATCAACACAGTTTTCCTATTACAGGATAAGATTACCCTGGAGGGAGGAACGTGCAGAGCTAAGAAGCATGCCTGAAGGTGTGGGTTATAAGAGAGAGACTGAGGTTGCACACGGGAGAAGGTAGCAGGAGGAGCTGGAAGCAGAGGTGGTGTGCAGTGGAGTCCTTGTCTTGGGTCCCAAGATATTTGAAATGATGAAATACCCAGAAGTCTCCGGGATGCCGTAGTCTAGTTATGAACAACATAGCTAGATTAAGATACTGTCGGAGTGTAGCAGGAAACAGCTTTATTTTATTTTCTGCCGGCAAGCCCAGAGGTGTCTGTCTCCAAATTCTGGGCTCTGAACGAACAGGGCATTGTCTTCTAAACCTTGGCACAAACAACTTCAGGTTTCCTGATACATATTTGGTTACTTTTTTCCTGATTCGTATTTGGTTACATATGATTGGATAGTTTAGAGCTATAGCACTGCTTACATAAAGTTACACCTGGATGCATTAGAATTGCTTCAGTTGACCTTGCTGTGTTGCAGTATTTCTTAGAAAGCCCCCTCCACGCCCCTGTTCCCAGAAACCCCTGCTGGAAAGCCCCTACTGTTTTTGCCTTCAGCTGGTTTTTTAATTCTACCTTAGGGGAGGGGTCCTGCCACAAGAGACAGTACCTGGACCCAGGACTAGGGATTAGCTGACCGCAGGCTGCCCGCCTCTGCGCAGGAGTCCAGCTACTCCATGCCTCCTGCTGAGTGTGGTCCACGCACCATCTGCGTAGCATCATCTGGGGCCTTGTTAGAATCTGCTTTAGATCTCTAGATCTAGATCTCCAGATCCCCTGAATCCCGATTTTAACAACCCCCCTCCCCCAGGTGATTCCTGAGTGTATTAAAGCTCAGGGGAGTGTGCGCGCTGCTGGTACTTTTGAGCTCTTTCCGTTGCGAGCACAGGGGTCCATCCACTTGGGTGTCACCGAATAATCAGCCTCAGGTGGGAGTTGCTCAAAGGAAAGCTTTCTTCACTTGTGGCAAAGAAAGGAGACAGCAGGGAAGGTAGAATTTCCTAAAGGAACTGCTTCCCTGAGAAGCAGTTTGCCAGGGCTTTTAAAATGCAAGTGTTAGAGGGAGTGTCCAGGACGTAGCAAAAGAGGAGCAAGGGGTTCTTCCTGCTGAAGCAACAGGCGTCTGCATGTCTTGTTCTTGCTGCTTTCTTTGGATTACTGGTGGTCTGGCCTCCTCTGAGTGCCATGGTGCAAGGCAAGCCTTCTGGGGACATCCTAATCTGAGGTGTAAACTGTCAGATTCTCTGCCCCAGTTCCTGTGCCCCACTTTTGCCTAAAGCCTACACTTCTGGTTTTATTCCAGGACCAAATCCCATCAGGCTGTGTTAAGAACCTGATTACATTCTAATGTTTTTTATAAAGATTTATATATTTGAAAGACAGAGCTAGAGAGAGAGGGAGAGAGAGAGGTCTTCCTTTCCGCTGGTTCACTCCCTAGAGAGATGCAATGGCCAGCGTGTTGGCCAGGCCAAAGCCAGGAGCCAGGAGCCTGGAGCTCCCTCTGGGTCTCCCACATGGGTGCAGGGGCCCAAGCACTTGGGCCATCTCCTGTTGCTTTTCCTAGGCACATTAGCAGAGAGATGGATTGGAAGTGGAGCAGCCAGGAAACAAACCTGTGTCCATATGGGATGCCAGTGTTGCCAGCAGCAGTTTTACCCACTATGCCACAATTCCAGCCCCTACATTCTAATTTTCAAGTAACTTCCTACCTCAGTGGGCTTATCTTTGATTAGTCATTATGCATAGATCAATTGCAAGAGACAACCACATCACCAGTACACCTTTGAGAAATCAAAATGCCTGGCCTGGAACACCACACACACACACACACACACACACACACACATACACACATACACACACAGAGTCATGGAAAATGTATATGTTAAAAATCTATGCATGGGGGCCCGTGTTGTGGCATAGCAGGTAAAGCCGCCGCCTGCAGTACCAACATCCTTTATGGGCACTAATTGGAGTTCCTGCTGCTCCACTTCCGATCCACCTCTCTGCTATGGCCTGGGAAAACAGTAGAAGATGGCCCAAGTCCTTGGGCCCCTGAACCCACGTGGGAGATCCAGAAGAAGCTCCTGGCTCCTGGCTTCGGATCAGCTCAGCTCTGGCTGTTGCGGTCATTTAGGGAGTAAATCAGCAGAAGAAAGACCTTTTTTCCCTCTCTGCCTCTCCTTCTCTCCCTGTGTAACTCTGACTTTCAAATAAATAAATAAATCTTAAAAAAATTATGCATAGATTTAAGAAAAATTTTGTATCAAAATAACTATCTTTTTTTAAAAGATTTATTTTATTTATTTCAAAGACAGAGTTACAGAGAGAGATTGGGACAGAGAGAGAGAGAAGTCTTCCATCTGCTGGTCCACTCCCTAGATGGCCGCAACGGCCGAAGCTGTGCCGATCCGAGGCCAGAAGCCAGGAGCTTCTTCTGGGTCTCCCATATGGGAGCAGGGGTCCAAGGACTTGGGCCATCTTCTGCTGCTTTCCCAGGCCATAGCAGAGAGCTGGATCGGAAGTGGAGCAGCCAGGTCTCGAACGGACGCCCATATGGGATGCCGGCGCTTCAGGCCAGGGCGTTAACCCACTGCACCACAGCATTGGCCCCTAAAGCGTTACTTCTATTAATAGTCTTATGAAAAATTTCCCTATTGCCAGGGGATGCAGGAAATTGATTCAAGCAAATGCCAGCATCCTGAAGGGAAACTGTCAGGTTTGTCTGCAGTGAACCCTGGGAGGACTGTAAGCCGGGGGAAGAAGGCTTTCTCTGTGTCCACCATGCTTCTCTGGACACATCACTGCTCTGTGCCCTGGGTTTCTTGCCTGCGCAAATACATGATTGCCACAGGAGGTCTTAGCGTACTGAACAGACTGTCAGCTCCCTTTCCTTTTCTGTTTTCCTCTTTCTGAGTACTAAAGAGACCTTAGGTTCTTTTAATTAGAGGCTTGTGCACACCTGGACAGGTATAGCATCGGCCCCAGGCTAGGATAGTGGGGTATTAGTGGCTCAAAAGGTAGCTGTGGTTTCAAGGGTTAGAATCGAGTGGGAGAAGCTGAAGAATGTAGTCCTTCTACGAGCTCAAAGTCAGCTCTGATGATTCCTGCCCTCTCACAGTTACTTCATGCTCCAAGGTTACCATTTGACCCCAGCAGATGAGGTGTCAGCACCTTGCTTACATGGAGTTATATGCAAAATAGGCTATTAGCATGCTTTTTTTTTTCAATCTCTTAATTTACTTTAAGAAATTTCCATCCAGTTTCCCCTGCACCTATAACCATGCCTGATGGTCAGCTAATCCATCTCCAGTATTTCTATGTCTGTTCCTCATCTTCTCTCAAAACTCTATGCAAAAGAAAAGCCTGTTCCCACCCTTGATCCAAATCAAAATCTTCATGCATATTAATCCATGTCAATAGATGCATTGGCCAGGCAGGACACATTACCATGTATTTTAAAATCACAGGAACTGTAAGAGACCATACAATAGTTCAGAGATTCCCAAATATTGGTCTATGAACCAGTATCTGAATTTTAGCTTCTAAAAAATAGTTTCTTAGTTTCCACCATCTATTTTTTTTTTCAAATGCTTGCTGGATGATTCTGATACCCTGATATATTTCTGACTCACCTTCACCCTTTTCTAGACATGTATGAGGTGGATGAAGCCTGTATGTCAAACCAATAAACCCTATACAACTGATTCAAAAGTAATCAAAAAGTAAAAATCATACAGGAGTTTGATACGGGAGTCATGACACTACTTGGAACAACTGCAGCCCATATCCACGAGCTTGAGTTTGAGTCCCAGCTCCACTTCTCATCCAGCTTCCTGCTAATGTGCACCCTGGGAGGAGTAAGTGATGAGTCAAGTACTTGGGTTCCTGCCACCCACATGAGAGACCTGTATTAAGTTCAGGCTCCTGGCTTCAGCCTAACTCAGCCCTGGCTGTTGCAGACAACTGGGGAGTGAATCAGTGGATGGAATATTTCCATCTGTCTCTCTGCGTTTCAAATAAATAGATAAATAATTTTAAAAATACTTTTTTTTAGAGATTTATTTATTTATTTGAAAGTCAGAGCTACACAGGGAGAGGAGAGGCAGAGAGAGAGAGAGAGAGAGATCTTCCATCCGCTGGTTCACTCCCCAGTTGGCCACAACGGCCAGAGCTGCGCTAATCCGAAGCGAGGAACCAGGAGCCAGGAGCTTCCTCTGGGTCTCCCACATGAGTGCAGGGGCCCAAGGACTTGGGCCATCTCCTACTGCTTTCCCAGGCCATAGCAGAGAGTTAGATTGGAAGTGGAGCAGCCGGGGCTTGAACCGGCGTCCATATGGGATGCCAGTGCTTCAGGCCAGGGCATTAACCCGCTGCGCCACAGCTCTGGCCCCTAAAAATACTTTTTAAAAAGTAAAGATTTAAGGGACATTTGAAAAGGTGGCCTTTACTAAAGTTCTCCCCTGAAAGACTCTTCAAATGTGCTTCCCTCTCCTCCCCTCCTCTCCCCCTCCCCCAGCCTGTTCCCGAAGCTTCCTTACTCTGAGATTCAGGGAGTGGGGGAAAGGACTAAGTATTTCTAAGTATTTGCCATCCTTTTACAATTTCAATAGCTCTAAATCTGGGGAGATAGTTTTCCTTATAAGCTACCTGACTCTTCTTAGGACTTAAATAAACACATGGAACAAAGCCAATCAAAATAAAAAACCAGGGGCTAGTGTTGTGGTACGGTGGGTTGAGCCACCACTTGGGACATCCCTATCTCATGTCACGGTGCCTGGGATTGAGTCCTGCCTCCCCTCCCAATCCAGCTCCTTGCTAATGTGTGTGGGAAGCAGCAGGCCCAAACACTTGGGTTCCTACCATGTGCATCGGGAGGCCAGGATGGAGTTCCTGGATCCTAGCTTCAGTATGGTCCAGACCTGGCTGCTGCAGGCATTTGGGGAGTGAACCAGCCGACAGAAGATCACTCTTTGTCTCTCCATCTTTCTCTGTCACTGTGCCTTTCAAATAAGTAACTAAATAAAAATAATAGAGGCCGGCGCCGTGGCTCACTAGGCTAATCCTTTGCCTTGCGGCACCGGCACACCGGGTTCTAGTCCTGGTCGGGGCACCGGATTCTGTCCTGGTTGCCCCTCTTCCAGGCCAGCTCTCTGCTGTGGCCAGGGAGTGCAGTGGAGGATGGCCCAAGTGCTTGGGCCCTGCACCCCATGGGAGACCAGGAGAAGTACCTGGCTCCTGCCATCGGATCAGCGTGGTGCGCTGGCCGCAGCGTGCCGGCCGCAGCGGCCATTGGAGGGTGAACCAACGGCAAAGGAAGACCTTCCTCTCTGTCTCTCTCTCACTGTCCACTCTGCCTGTCAAAATAATAATAATAATAATAGAACTTCAGAAGAGAATGTAAAACCAGAGGGAACAAGAATTGTTCGCGGTCCTCTCCTGTGGGTGACCCTCCATGCCACCCTGAGAGCACTCTTCTTCCCTCTACTTCAGGGCTCACTTCTGGCTCTGTAACTCTCAGGGGTCCGCTGAGCCCTGCCTCTTGCCAGCACTCTTCCCACTAGGATGTCTTGTCCTCACCTTCCTTTTTCAACCTGTTTGTGCTTAGGACACACCACCCCAAGCTACGGCTGTAGGATCCCAGAATATCCAACACCAAAATAGACCTCCTGGCATATTGATTATTAGTTGGTTATTTTGAGAAACTGCAGACACAGGGGTGGCTCTGAACAGCTGCCCGTTGATAAAAGGATTTTCCATCTATAAAGGAAATTTTCATTATCAAGGGGATCTAGATCAGGAACAGAGCTGCTCTTTTTTGCACAACAAAGCAGCATTTGTCCACCACAGTTTTTCTCCCCTCACTCTCCCATAATTTGTCTCTATTACCCCTGGATCCCTAAAGCCCCATTCCTTCTGTAGCTCAGGATGCTGCATAAGCTTTGGCCATCTTACCCTTCTTGGAGTCTCTTACTTGTGTGGAGCTCCTGTGTA
Source organism: Oryctolagus cuniculus (assembly GCF_964237555.1). Classification (NCBI taxonomy): domain Eukaryota; kingdom Metazoa; phylum Chordata; class Mammalia; order Lagomorpha; family Leporidae; genus Oryctolagus; species Oryctolagus cuniculus. The sequence goes on along the minus strand of NC_091451.1, from coordinate 16,719,780 downwards.
TACATAGGTAATTAAAGTGTTTTTTCTTCTGTTATTATACCTTATGTCAGTTTAATCTGTGGCTCAACCAAAGAACCCAGAAGCGTGGAAGGAAGCCACTTCCCTGCCCTACAAATGCCTCCCACACAGAACTTAGGCCTCTCCATCAGCATGGTTTATCTTCCTGAGCCTCCCTTCAGCAGCATGAAATGAAGGGAGGTTTCTAGTTTAACACACCTGGCTCCATCTTCATTCTTGTCTTTGGTTAGATTAAGGCAGAGAAGTTAACAAATCAGTAGACGGTGTGAAGTTGAAGAAATTTGTAGGGCCAGCGCTGTGGCTCCAGTGGGTAAAGCCCTGGCTTGCAGTGCCATCCCATATGGGTGCTGGTTTGCGTGCTAGCTGCTCCACTTCTGATCTAGCTCTCTTCGGTGGCCTGGGAAGATGGTCCACGTACTTGGGCCCTTACACCCATGTGGGAGACTCGGAAGAAGCTCCTGGGCCCGGGTTGGCCCAGCTCAGGTCATTGTGGCCATTTGGGGAGTGAACAAGTAGATGTAAGACCTCTCTCTCTGCCTCTCTGTAACTCTGCCTTTCAAATAATAAGTAAATAAAAAAAGAAATTAGTAGATGTGGGTGGTGGAATCCAGGTCAAAGTACTCACTGTAAACTAGGAGGAAAAGATGAAATCAGTAACTAAATTTCAGATGGTGTTGTGGCACATCAGGTTAATCTGCCCCCTTGTGATGCCAGCGTCCCATATTGGAGCACTGATCAGAGTCCCAATTGTTCTGCTTCTGATCCAGCTCCCTGCTAATGTACCTGGGAAGGCGGCACAAGATGGATCAAGTACTTGGATCCCTCCCGGATGGAGTTCCGGGTCTGCAGATGGACTATCGATCTCTCTCTTTCTCTTTCCTCTATCACTCTGCCTTTCAAATAAATTTCGAAAAATTAAATTTAGTATTACTTTTCTAAGAGTAAAATTGTATATTATGATAAAAAGTTCTATATTATCCCACTTATGTGAATTTCAAGATCAATTTTTGTCTTGGCAAAACTAATCTACAAATTGCTTCCAGGGGCGTGGGGAGGAGATTGCCTGGAACAGGGCATGAGAGAGCTTTCTCGGGAGGTGGTGATGGTCTGTATTACAATTATGTGTTGGTGTAGGAGTGTATTCATTTCTTAGGTTTTATTAACTAACTCTTCGATCTGCACATTTTCATCATACAATGGACATCCTGCTTTGCTGGGGAACAGAGGCCTGCCCCCGCAGTGGATGCCTGAAACCTTGGATGGCTGAATCCTATATGTGCTGTTTTCTTCCTATACAGACAAACCTATGATACAGTTTAATTTACAAGTCAAGCACAGTAAGAGATGAGCAATAACTAGTAATAAGAATAATTATAATAATATGCTGTAATAAAAGTTCTGTGAATACGGTCTTTTTTGCTTTCTCAAAATATCTCATTTCACTAAAAGAAGACATTTTATGGTTTCTCTTTGGCATGTCTGCCACACCAGCATCATCATGCTTTGAGACCATCATGAAATAAACTAAAGGTTGCTTGGACACAAGTCCTGTAACATCACAACCGTCAATCTGATAACTGACAGCTACTGACTAATGGGTGGGCAGTTTACAGCATGAATATGTGGGACAAATCGGTGATTCATGTCCTGGGTGGGACAGGGTGGAATATCTTGAGATTTCACCATGCTACTCAGAACAGTACACAATTTAAATTTACAATGTATGAATTGTTGGTTTCTGAAATTTTCAATTTAATATTTTCAGACTGTGGTTGATTAAGGGTAACTAAAACTTTGGTAACTGGAACTACAGTTAAGGGGGTGACCACTGTAAGTAATTATACCTCAATAATATAACATTTTAGAAGATTTATGTATTTGAAAGGCAGAGTGACACAGAGACAGGGACAGATAGAGAGAAAGAAAACTTCCTTCCACTGGTTTACTCCCCACATTCTTGCAACAGGTCAGGAGCCAGGAGCTCCACCTGGGTCTCCCATGTGGGTGGCAGGAACCCACATACTTAAGCCATCGTCTGCTGCCTCCCCAGGAGCCTTAGCAGTAAGATGGATCAGAGGGTGGAGCAGCTGGGATTCAAATCAGGCACTCTCACGTGCGATGTGGCATCACAAGCAGCAGCTTAACCCACTGCAACACTCGCCCCAATATAACGAAGTTTAAAGTCAGTGGTACAAGTAGAAGACGGGGTCCCAAGCATACAGACTGAAATGGTCCAATGAAGAAGCAAGTCACCTTTGCCATCAATATCTAGGGAGATAATGATGGTTCTTTTTTATAATGCTGGCCACTATGGTTCTGTGAGTTGTATTTTAAGAGGAACACCAATAGTTTAAAAAACAAGGCTCAGAGATGGAAAATCTGTTAGGAGACAAAGAGCTGGAGGAACTGAAAACATACAGAGAGCTCAGATGGCCATCCTTAAATACGCAGAACAGTGTCATGTTGACGAAAGGATGGTCTTCCCCTATACAGGACCAACAGGAGGTTGTGGTGGAAGCCAGTGAAAGAGTCGGGCCCGAGGTAGGAAGGTGCCTTCCAGTCAATAGCCATACCACTCTGAACGCGCCCGGTCTCATCTGAGCTCGGGAGCTGAGCAGGGTCAGGCCTGGTTAGTACTTGGATGGGGAAGGTGCAGTCTAACAAGCAGAGTGACCTACAAATGAAGTGGGCCATCTGTGAAATAGGACTCCTTGGCAATATTCAGGCAGTGGCTGGAGAACCAGCTGCTGGGGATTTCATAAGTTTCCATTGTGAGATTTATGGTTTCCTGAGGATCTGCCACGTGCCATGCACCCTGCTAAAACCTAGAGACAAAACCAACAATATTATTGTTGAACAATGAGCTAACACTGAAGAATAATTACTAGATAATAATTACCATCCAAAGCAACTTGCATAGATTATCACGTTGAATCCCCATGATAGTTCTATCGGAATGATATTACCACAGTCCCCATTTCCACAAGTGAGCCACACAACCCATTTAGTGTATGAACCTGGACAAAGGGTGTTCGGCAGCCTGAGGCTGAGGGCCTAGGGAGCTGAACACTCTCCGCCCACGCTGCTTTTGCCTGCGGCAGGGTAGCCTTGACTCTGGCAGCTGCTGGGGGGGATCTGGGCGGGGACACTGGAGACTTCTCGGAGGATCAGGGTTGAAATAACCAGGAAGTTTCTGCCAGTCTCGTGACTGTTGAATCCTCACTGGATCTGCCCTAGAGCTCTGTGACATCACTGTCCAGTATGGTAGCCACACACGGTGACTGAGCAATTGAAATGGGATTAATCCAGATAGAGATGTGCTCCAAATGTAAATTACACACTGGGTTATAAAAAATGCAAAATATGTCATCTTTATATAGTTTCTTTATAGATGATAACCTGAAATGATAATATTTTAGATATATTGGGTTAAAGAAATATTATGTTAATAGTTTTATTGAAACATAATACACTAATTTAAAATATGTAATTCAGTGACTTTTAGTATATTTGCAGAGCTGGACACACTTCTCCACAATCAATTTTAAGACATTTTTATTACCTCAACAAGAAACCTGTAGACCTTAGCCCTCACCTTTCACACCTCTCATCTCCCTGAGTCTCTCCTTTATCCAACCACTAGTTTACTTCTGTCTCTATATATTCACCTACTCTGAAAAATTCACACTAATGGAATCGTAAAATATATGATATTGTATGGTTGGCTTCTTTCACTTGGCATAATGTTTTCAAGGTTCTTCCAAGTTGTAGCATGTATCGGTACTTTATTTCTTTGAATTGTGAATAATATTTTGTGTGTGAATATACCGCATTTTATTTATCTGTCACTTGGACATTTGGCTTGTTTCCACTTTTTGGCTGTTATTAACATTAATGTGTAGGTTTTAACAACCTTTATTATTCATTTTTATTTATTTAAAAGGAAGAGACACACACACAGACACACAGAGTGAGAGAGAGAGAGAGAGAGAGAGAGAGATCCCATTCATTGGTTCACTCCCCAAAAGTCTACAATAACCAGACTGAGCCATGCTGTAGCCAGAAGCCAGAAACTCTATCTGGGTCTTGCACATGGGATGCAGCGACTTGAGTTCTTGAACCATATCCTGTTGCCTCCCAGGCACATTAGCAGGAAGTTGGATTGGAAACAGAGGCAGGGCTCAATCCTAGGTGCTCCAACATGGGATGTGGACATCCCAAACAATGGCTTAAGCTATTATTTCACGATGGCCATTCTATGGTATGTAGGTTTTCGTGTGGACAGATCTATTATGTTCTCTTTTATTTTATTTTTTGACAGGCAGAGTGGACAGTGAGAGAGACAGAGAGAAAGGTCCTCCTTTTCCGTTGGTTCACCCCACAATGGCCGCTGTGGCTGGCGCGCTGCGACCAGCACACCACGCTTATCTGAAGCCCGGAGCCAGGTGCTTCTCCTGGTCTCCCATGGGGTGCAGGGCCCAAGCACTTGGGCCATCCTCCACTTCTTTCCCGGGCCACAGCAAAGAGAGCTGGACTGGAAGAGGAGCAACCAGGACAGAATCCAGCGCCCCGACCGGGACTAGAACCCAGGGTGCCGGAGCCGCAGGCAGAAGATTAGCCTATTGAGCCGCTGCACCGGCTATTATATTCTCTTGTTATGTACTCAATAGTGAATTGCTGGGCCACAGGGTCATGCTTCCGTTAACCATCTGGTGGAATGCCACACTGCTTTTCACAGTGCTGCAACACATTGTGTTTCCATCAGTAGTCTGTGTTTCAATTTCTATTTTTTTTAAAAAAAGATTTATTTATTTATTTGTAAGTCAGAGTTACACAGGGAGAGAAGGAGAAGCAGAGATAGATAAATGGAGAGGCAGAGAGAGAGAGAGAGAGAGAGGTCTTCCATTCGCTAGTTCACTCCCCAGTTGGCTGCAACGACTGAGCTGAGCTGATCCGGAGCCAGGAGCCAGAGCTTCCTCCGGTTCTCCCACATGGGTGCAGGGGCCCAAGGACTTGGGCCATTTTCCACTGCTTTCTCAGGCCATAGCAGAGAGTCAGATCGGAAGTGAGCAGCTGGGACTTGAACCAGTGCCCACATGGGATGCTGGCACTGCAGGTGGTGGCTTTACCTGCTACGCCGCAGCGCCAACCCCACAGTTTCTCTATATTTTGTTACCTGTTTTCTTGATCATAGCCATCCTAAAGCATATGAAGTGATATCTCCTTGTGGCTTTGATTTGCATTTTTTAAAAGATTTTTATTTATTTATTTGGCAGGCAGAGTTAGAAAGTGAGAGAGAGAGTCAGAGAGAAAGGTCTTCCTTTTCCGTTGGTTCACCCCCCGCAAATGGCCGCTACGGCTGGAGCTACGCCAATCCGAAGCCAGGTGCCAGGAGCTTCCTCCTGGTCTCCCAGGTGGGTACAGGGGCCTAAGCACTTGGGCCATCCTCCACTGCCCTCCCGGGCCACAGCAGAGAGCTGGACTGGTAGAGGAGAAATCGGAACTAGAACTGGCGCCCACATGGGATGCTGGTGCCGCAGGCGGAGGATTAACCTAGTGTGCCATGGTGCTGGCCCCTGATTTGCATTTCTTTAATGGTTAAGAATATTGATCATTTTGTGTTTACTGGCAATTTGTTTATTTTCTTTCGAGAAATGTCTAGTCAGTTCCTTGGCCCATTAAAAAATCATTTATTTAATTTATTTAAAAGACAGAGACAGGCAGAGAGTTCCCGTTCACCCATTCATTCCCAGATGCTTGCAACAGCTGGGGCTGGGTCAGACTGAGCCAGAAACTCAATCCAAGTCTCCCACATGAATGGCAGGGACTCAACCACTTGCGCGATCACCCGATGCCTTCCAGGGTGTGCGTTAGCAGGAAGCTGGATCCAGGACTCAAACCCAGGGCTCCATTGAGGGGTACGGGTATTATAAGTGGTGTCATAACTGCTGTGCCGATTGCTTGCCCAACCCTTTTGCCTATTTCTTTTTCTTGTTTAAAGATTATCTATTTGAATGGCAGTGCAACAAAGAGAGAAGGAGAAACACACACACACACACACACACACAGAGAGAGAGAGAGAGAGACAGAGAGAGATTCCACCATTCACTAGTTCACTCCCCAGTGGCCACAACAGCCTGGTCTAGACCAGGCTGAAGTCTGAAACCAGGAACTTCATCCTGTCTCCCACATGCCAGAGGCCAAAATACTGAGCCATCTTCTGCTACCTTCCTACGAGCATCAGCAGGTAGCCGGGTTGGAAGCAGAGCAGCTAGGATGTGAACTGGCATCGATATGGGATCCTACTGCACCACAGTGCTGGCCTCTGCCTATTTTAAAATTGGTTATCAGGGCTGGTGTTGTGGCAAGCAGATTAAATCACTGCCTGTGATGTCGGCAAACCAGCTGCAGCTGTACTGCTTCTGATCCAGCTCTCTGCTTATGTGCCTGGAAACACAGCTGTAGATAGTCCATGTGCTGGGGCCCTGCCACCCATGTGGAAGGCCTGGATGGAGTTCTGGGCTCCCAGCTTTGGCTTGGATCAGCCCTGGCCATTGTAACCATTTGAGGAGTGAACCAGCCAATGAATTAGCATGTGTTTCTCTCTCTCTCTCTCTCTCTCTCTCTCTCTCTCTCTCTTTCTTTCTCCCCCTTCCCCTATCTATCAATCTGCCTTTCAAATAAATACTTTTTAAAAAATTTGGGTTGTTGGCCTGCGCCGCGGCTCACTAGGCTAATCCTCGCCTAGCGGCGCCGGCACACCGGGTTCTAGTCCCGGTTGGGGCGCCAGATTCTGTCCCGGTTGCCCCTCTTCCAGTCCAGCTCTCTGCTGTGGCCCGGGAAGGCAGTGGAGGATGGCCCAAGCACTTGGGCCCTGCACCCCATGGGAGACCAGGATAAGTACCTGGCTCCTGCCTTCGGATCAGCGCGGTGCGCTGGCCGCAGCGCGCCAGCCGTGGCGGCCACTGGAGGGTGAACCAACGGCAAAAAGGAAGACCTTTCTCTCTGTCTCTCTCTCTCACTATCCACTCTGCCTGTCAAAAAAAAATTTTGGGGTTGTTTTGTTTTGTTGTTATTGAGTTTTAATCATTCTTTACATATCCTAAGGACAAGTCTCTTATCAGACGTATAGTTGGAAAAAAATCTTCCCATTCTATGGGTTGTCATTTCTTGAAAATATTGCTTGAAGCACAAATATTTTTAGTAAAGTCTCCTTAGCTATTGTTTTACTTTGTTGCTTGTAAAAATTTTTATCTGAAAATTTTATAATTTTAGCTTTTACATTTAGGTCTTTATCCATCTTGAGTAAATTTTTTATTTATTTGAAAGTCAGAGTTACACAGAGAGAAGGAGAGGCAGAGAGAGAGAGGGAGAGGTCTTCCATCCGCTGGTTCACTCCCCAATTGGCCGCAATGGCCGGAGCTGCACCGATCTGAAGCCAGGAGCCAGGAGTTTCTTCTGGGTCTCCTGCATGGGTACAGGGGCCCAAGTACTTGGGCCATCTTCTAATGTTTTCCCAGGCCATAGCAGAGAGCTGGACCAGAAGTGGAGCAGCCAGGACTTGAACCGGCACCCATATGGGATGCTGGCACTATAGGCAGAGGCTTTACCCACTATGCCACAGCACCGGCCCCTTGAGTAAATTTTTGTATGTGGTGTGAGGTAGGGAGTTTGATGTTATTCTTTGACATGTGACTTTCCAGTTGTAGAAAGTCACTGTGTGAGGGTTTATTTCTAGGCTGTCATTTTTATTTCATTGATCTATTGGCTCTATTTATGCTTGCAGCACACTCTCTTGATTACTGTAGATTTGATTACTGTAAGTTTTGAAATCAAGAAGTGTGAATCTTCCAATTTTGTTCTTTTTTTGACATTGTTTTGGCTATTGTGGGTTCCTTGAACTATATAAAGTTTAGGGTTAGTTTGTCAATTTCTGCATAGAAATTAGTTGCAGTTTTGATAAAGACTATGTTCAACCTGTAGAATGATTTAGGGAGTACTGCTATCTTAACAATATTAAATCTTCCAAAAATAAACACAGGCTATCTTTCCAGATACTTAGATCTTCTTTAATTTCTTTCAACAATGCTTTGTAGTCTTCAGAGTATTAGTTTTATACTTTCTTTACTATATTTATTCCTGAATATTTTGTTGCTTTGGGCTGTATTCTTTTTATTTAGTCTACATCATTACAAGTAATTTCCCTGTTTATTTTTACTTTTTTATACCGTGACTACTAGAAAATTTAAGATTACATGGGTTGTTCTTATATTGCTATTGGACAATGCTGCTCTAGAATAAAGAGGCTAATGTATAGGAATGAGAAACATGAAACAGTGGGATATGTCCAAGTTCCTCACGATATGATGCCTCTGGAGCTACCTTTGCAAAACGTGGTCTAGAATTCTCCCCTAATAGAGAAATCACAAATATGTTCTTTTTTTTGTTCTTACATTTTTATTAATTTATTTTCACTTTATTTGAGAGGTGGAGAAACAGAGACAACTGCAATCCACTAGGTGCTGGGTTAAGTTGAGGTGAGGAGCCAGGAACTCCATCCACATCTCCCACATGGGTGGCAGGGACCCAAGTGCTTGAGCCATCATCTGCTGCCTCCCAGGCTGCAAATTAGCAGGAAGCTGGATTGGAAGCAGAGGAGCCAGGACTAGAACCAGGTGCTCTGATATGCAGTGTGGGTGTCCCAAATAGAGTCTTTGCTACCCCAAATGCCTTCCCTTAATGAAAAAAAAATTCATTTTATTTGAAGAGCAGACACACACACGAGAGAGAAAGAGACAGAGACAGAGACAGAGAGACAGAGAGAGAGTGAATCTTCCATTGTCCATTCCCCAAATACCCACAACAGCTGGGGCTGGGTCAAAACCAGGAGACAGGAGCTCAATCTGGATCAGCCACATGGGTGGCAGGGACCTAAGAACTTGAACCATCACCCGCTGCCTCCAGAGTTGCATACTGGCAGGAAGCTGGAGTTGGGAGCTGAATGAGGATTCCAGTTAGGGATGTGGGCATCTCAAGCAGTGTTTTCACTGCTGTGCCCAATACCAGTCCCAAATCACAAATCTCGATGAGCTTCTGATTATACTCTGAGAAAATGCATGCAGCCACTTGTTCCTATTCTATATTGATGTAATTTAAGCAAATAGAGCCTGTAGTATCTTCTGTGATTTCTCAACCCCTGGGCCTACAAAGTTCTAGAAGGGAGATTGCTTGAGTTCAAGGCAAACCAGGAATAACGTAAGAAGACAGCTCGTGATGGCTGTCTCAAGTGTTTTCACGTCATATCCATGGAAAGGGTTAACAGCATGTCCACTGGCCCTTGTCTGAAGTGCTCTCCTGTCTCAGCACTCCTGCTTCACCCGTTGGCACCCCTTACTCAGGAAAACCTTTCTGGATCCTCCACAATTGGTACAGATGCTTCTCTCTGTGTCCATGCTGTTTTTCTAATGTGTATGACACAGAATTGATGCGGCCTCTACTTTTCTTCTTCATGTAGGCTGAAAGAGTCTTAAAGAATCCACTATCAGAGTGACTGGAATGATAAATACTATGGATGAATGCTAAGTTTCTTCTTTCTTTAGAAGACAATAATGTATGTATGTATTTACTTTTTTTTTTTTTAATAAAAAAGAAGGTGCCTTGTGTGTTTTGGTCCAGTGGAAGGAGTATACAATTTGTTTTCAGAAACTGATCTGAGTTCCAGTTCTGGCTTTGATACTTTCAAGCTGTGAGACTTTGAATAAGTCACTTAGCCTTCCCTGCATTGCATCCTGCATCTGTAAGTCCAGGGGGTTGAACTACTGAGCTTTAAGGTTCCTCCAAGCTTTAATATTCTTTAAGACTTTGAGACCAAGGCAAGCCTGGATTTCCATGCAGGCTTCTGTCCAGATAAGCAAATCCACAGAGCAGCTGAGATCCCCAGCCTTTTCCAGGGGTCGCCGCCTCCTCTCCTCCCTCCACATCTCAGCAAATATTAGCAGCCAAGGGCCTCGTGGAGTGTGGTTTTTAATAGAATCCAATTTCAGTCCATTTAGAATGGGGCTTTCCATGCTGACTCGGTAATTTGAACTGTGCCACGCCTGATGGACTAAGTGCATTCTCCCTGCCTCCCCTGCCTGCTCTGGGCTGGTGTGGACAGCGCAGACTCTGGGAGTGGCCAGGGGAGCATCTAAATCCAGGCAGCCGCAGATGAGCCATCTGACCGGCCCGGAGCCATGTGATGTGGGTACCAAGGACACTGGAAGGGGAGTGGGCAGTGCCCATTCTGGTTCCTGACAATCGCCTTTTCTTCTCTGGCCTCTGGGGGACTATCAGGGAGAAAACTGTGTCGATCGTTGGACGTAACTAGAGGACACTTGGTTCTGAAGACCATTAGAGCAATCCCAGGGGATTGCTGTGGCATTCATCCGTCTAGGAAGGGTATGGGGTAGGGCATGGGGCTTTCGGAGGCCCCCTACCAACCCCCATTCCTGCCAAGCACTTGCCTTATTTTTTTTTATTTTTTATTTATTTTTGTTTATTTGCCTTATTTTATCAGAGAGTAACCCCAGGGCCTGTTGGAAGGTCCCGTTTGTCTAACGTGCCACGTGTATCAGAGTGGGAGGTGAACATACGGGTATTATTAGCAGCTATGCTCCAAATGAGGAAACTGAGGCCACAGAGGGTGAGGGGAAGGCAGTGGCTGTCTATGTTGTGCTGACTCTGCACAGTTATTTCTTTTCTTTTCTTTTTTTTCTTTTTTGACAGGCAGAGTGGACAGTGAGAGAGAGAGACAGAGAAAGGTCTTCCTTTGCCGTTGGTTCACCCTCCAATGGCCGCCGCGGCCAGTGCGCTGCAGCCGGTGCACCGTGCTGATCTGATGGCAGGAGCCAGGTACTTATCCTGGTCTCCCATGGGGTGCAGGACCCAAGCACTTGGGCCATCCTCCACTGCACTCCCGGGCCACAGCAGAGAGCTGGCCTGGAAGAGGGGCAACCAGGACAGAATCCGGCGCCCCGACCAGGACTAGAACCCGGGGTACAGGCACCGCAGGCGGAGGATTAGCCTAGTGAGCCGCGGCGCCAGCCAAGCACAGCTATTTGTAAATCTTTTCAACACCCTTCTAAGGTAAATAACGTTATCTCCATGAGCAGGCTACGGAATAAGGGTCAGGAAAGTCACATGGCCACATGACTAACGGGAAGATGGTACTCAACAAAGCTCCATGTGTCCACTCCAAAGCTCACGAGGCTTGAAGACATGGAGCCACGGGCTCTAAAGTTGGGCCGCGTCAGTAGTGGCCCTTTACTTGTCTGGTCAGAACAGTCAAAAACCATTAGTATCTTGAGCTTTATCCCTGAGAGTCTGATTCCGTGAGCCTAAGGCCGAGCCTGAAAATTGCACTTTTAAAAACCGATTGCAAGTGATTCTGACATTTTGGAACACACAAGGCTGGAGCGTGTGACTTCCCTTCTGACTTGGGTCGCCTAGGACTTCATTTCCCAGGGATGGCTCTAGTTCAGCTCTGGACTTACCTCTAGTGACATTTGCCACTGGATCCTTATTAAATTGTGCTGGACATTCTAGCTGCAAAGATGAAGGAGCCACAGCGTTTGGCTCGAGAAACATCTAGGTGGTGAGAGAGATGAATGCAGCTACCAAGTCCCGACTGACTCACTGAAGCAAACACTAGCAGCGATGGGCTCGTGACGCTTTAGGTGTGCAGACTAAGAGGTCCAGGAAGGCCTTCTAGTCATCGACTCCAGGTCAAGATCTAAGGGAGTTAGCAAGGCAGAGAGAGGGTGGAAGATGAGGAGTGGCTACAAGACAGAGGGAAGAGCTTGGAAAGGCCCAGATGGCTCAGGGAAGCACCACAAGTTGTGCGGCAGTGGGTCAGGGAAGCCTGGGGAAGTCAGTGGGAGAAACTCCGTGGAAGGCTTGTGTACTGTGTTGACGAGGACTTGGCCCTTCGTCCCTAAGGGTTCGAAGTGCCACTAACGGTTGTTAAGCTGTGAAGTGACATGATCAGAGTATGTTTTAGAACTGTCACCCTGATAGAAATGAGAGCATGAAGCTGGCAAAAGAGGAACAAATTAATTTCAGAATTAAGAATTTATGTATGTCGAAAAGCACCATAAACAAAATATGAAAGCAAAGCACTTGAAAAGCATATTTGCAGCATTTCTTGACAAAAATAATATTCTTCATAAAATTACAAATTGATAATAAACATACCAATATCAAAGAAATAGAAAATTCACAAAGAAAGAATACAAATGGTCAACAAGCATATGAAAGTGTCATTCACTAGTAGTCAACGAAAGTTAAAATAACAACCTGAAATATCATTGACATACTATTATTTTTGCTGTGAAACTGTTAGAGTTTGCTAGGTGACAATACCCAGGGTTAGGACAGAGGGGCCAGTCCCAAGCCTACAAGGACAGTGTTAGGGTACAAACTTTCTGGAGGGCAGATGGCAACACATATAAAAATTTTAAAAAATAGCCTAGCAAATTCCTTCTTGGAGTTTATCCTAAGGAAATGGGAATGTATGCAAAATTTAGTTACAAGAATGTCTGTTGCAATATTATGTGTCGTCAACACTGGGATTAAGTGAAATAACTGCTATCTGAGAATTGATTACGAAGGGACCAGGGTCCATTCAAAGAGTGGGGATGCCTCTGGAAAAGTCTGAGAGACACGCAGAAAGTATTCACAATTGATTAAGCAAAGGAACAGAAGCAAAAAATGTGCTCAGTGTGCTACCATTACAAGGATAGCAATACACACATAAATATGTGTATTTGAAAAATGTCTCATTAGCTCCAGGAGGATTTACAAGAAATGAGTGAAACTGGATCCTGGAAGACAGGGAGGGAAGTGATTTCTGCCTGATATTAGAGCTTTTTGTATGTTTTGAATTTTGTATCTCTGCATGTATACTATATTCTTAAATACACTTTTTTGTAAGTTATTCAAGAGCATATGTAATAATGACCGAGTTTATTTTTAAAATAACAACAAATGTGCATGTGTATGTTTATATCAAAAAAGAACTAAAAGATGTATCTGAAAGGTTAAAAATATTTGTCTTGGTGGCAGGATTATGGATGGAATTTTGGACTTTTTTCTTATTTTTCCCCCCCTAGAAGTTCTATAACACACACGTGAAGGTTACATGATAATTAAACAAAAGGTATAATTTTCCCCCCAAACAGTTTTTCACGAAAAGTTCAGGCTGAAGGTGACAATGCAGGTCAGGTCCATGATTAGTGCTCTGTCTGTGCAGTTCAGCAGTGCCATCTGCAAGCAAAGCTTGTAATTAAACCACAGGCCCAGTGTTTGGGAGGGGTGGAGAAGCAAGTGCAAGGTCTGGGGAGGTGAGTGGACTTGGATTTGCTTAGCAGCTCTTGGAAGGGTCTGCTGGACAAATGCACGGGGAATTCAGCCCTGACCCCAACACCAGCCAGTACCCCAAGCAGCTCGTTTCTTTGGGATTCTTTAAGTTCAGGTCACAGTGAATAGAATCCCAATAAGCATGTGTCTCTAAGTCCCCAGACAAGCAGACGGCCTGTGCTTGTGCTCTGAGGTTCTGGGAGGTTGTCCTCACATACTTGCAATTTTTAGGCTTTCTCCTTGGGATGGCAACAATCTCATCTCCATCCGCCCAGCCCTGCCCCAGCACACTCACTTGAGCAAGACCCCTCTCCTGCGACCCGGTGGGAAGTTAGCCCAAGTCTTGGCTGAGGCATGAAGGACAAAGGAAGAACCTGCGCATCTGAATGGGTGCTGTCGCCACCCTGACCTCATCTCCATCCTTCAAACCCCAACAACCTTTCTGGGCAGGAGGCTTGGGGATGCAGGAGTTCTGCACGCTTGACTGTGGTAGGCCTCAGGGTAGTTCTGGATTGGGACCACATGAAGCTGTCCAGAGGAAGAGGGCAGAGAGCGTGGTATGGTAGTCAGGGGAGAGTGTGAAAGAGCTTTTCACCTTTCCTCTTCTCCAGAGGGTGAGCTAGAGGTGAGCAACAGCGGATCCCTGCGTGGTTCTGGCCCCTTCCTGCCAGCCCTGCTGGAAGTCTTGGGGAGTTGTGCAAAACATAACCTGCACTGCTGGCTCCTGAGCCCCTCAGCAGCGACTGCATCCTGCAGAGGTGCAGCTCCGTTGAAACAAACAACCTGCCACTAACTTCCACCTGGGGCTGTTTCCTTTTGGGTTTTGCCTGTAAATATGATCCTTCCCCAATGCTGGGGACGAGGAATGCTAGGCCGGCTGTTAGAATGTGCCCTGGCCCATCAGTCAGGACAATGAACAATGCCCAGCAATCTCTTCTGGGTTTCAGCGGTCTTTTCCTAGACAGTCTGCTCAGAACACTAGAGATTCTAAGTCTCTAGTGGTTTTTTTTTTTTTTTTTTTTTTTTTCCTGCCTTGGGTAGGTAAATACTGAGGAGGCCCAGGTGCTACTATTGATATGGAGAATGCGTTTCAACCTCATCCACAGGGTCCTGCTCTTGAGCAGTTGTAACTGCCCCACATAATACGCATGAAGAAGCAACTAATACAGTGTAGGTACCAGCGAGGGATCTGGAGTCAAGGAGGCCTGATTCAAATCCCACTGGCACCATTTCAAGGGCACACATCCTCTGGGTAGTTCATTTTTGTTTTCTTGTCCATCAAATGGGAATAATATCCACAGAGCAACTGCGTGAAAGAAATGAGATTGTACATGTAAAGATCTGAAGATAGTGCATTTAATAAATCCTAACTATGAACATTATTGCATCTGTATATAGTTTAGTTTTGTACAATATTGTCTTTTTCACTAGTCACACGAAAAATACATGAAAGTGCTTTGAAAATTTTTAAGCATCATATAAATCAAAGGTGTCATTGGTAATAATCTCAAATTAGCATTTCTCAACTCTTCCATCTCTTTGAAGACTGGGACTACATCCTATGTCCCACAGCGAATTGCACAACCACGGGCAAACAAAAAGCCCTCAGTAAATGTTTCTTGTTTAACTGAAGCAACACGGCATAGCATAAAGAGCATAGATTTCAGGAGACTCGACTGGGATAAGATTAGTTTAAGGCAGGAGAGCCAGTCTGCAGTCACGATTTATTCAACAAATATTTGTTGAACTCGTTCTGCATGCGAGAGAGTCAGTCCAGATAACTTCATCAACAAGAGGCTGTACACGTTCCCACAAAACCAAGCCTCTGGGCGGTCTCCACAATCCCAGCCTACTCTCAAAAGCACAAAGGCTGCAGTCAACACTGGACAAATGGCCAGTTGCTTTGGGGGAAGCCCCATCCTGCCTGGCTCTAAGTAGCTCTGATTGAGGGAGTTGGGGGAGGGAGTAAACGTGAGGGAGAAGGCTGCTTCCAACAGACACGACAGGGATGTGTCTGCGAATTTATTTCTATTTACACCCAATTAGTCCACAGTCAAATCCTTCCGCCTATACGATGCTATGCTCTTCCCCCAGCCACACCTCCCTCCCTTCATCTGTGTGGATTCTCCGCCCCAGCTCGAGGCCCACTTCACCCTGCCCTGCTGTTGTCAGCTGCCTGCTGGCTGGGAGTCATGGGAATGGTATGTGTGGTCACCAGAGGGCACTGAGAGTGGGCTTGGTGGCATGTGAATCCTGGCAGTCTCGGATCCCCAAGGTGGGGGGAAGAACACACAAGCCAAGACAAGTTGGGGGGGGCAGCAGGGGTTGAAGTGACTGGGGGAGTGGGGGAACTCCAGTGTACCAGTTCATGGTCTCTGTGTTGGCGTGGCCAATGCTTCCGGTGTCTGTCCCATGCCTGATTGTCTCAGATGCCTTGAGATGCTCTGGTGTGTCAGAAAGCTGCAGAAGGGTCCAGGCCACGGGCTCCATGTCTGCTGCCTTTGGGATGGTGCACCTGCCAGGCTCCGCCTCTGTTGGAGGCGCTGGCCAAGGTCAATGCCGCGATGGCATTTCCAGGCAGAAGTTAGGCCCCTCTCGGTCACTGGCTGACCTTCTAAAGAAGGGGGTGTCTCCGTCGCCCGGGTACCCCACCAGATTCCAAATGTGCTTCTCTCCTTCTTTTCACACTGGATGCAGACGAAGAGTTGGGGGACAACAGGAGGAAGAAGGGGAGATGGGAGAAGTGAGGAGGGGCGGGACCCGGGGAGGGCTCTCCACAGGAGGTGCCTGGATGTCCCTGGTCCGGCGAGGGCACGGCTCTGGAGAGGCCTCCTGGTTACATGGCTTCTTTCTCTCTCTGGGAGCACCTGCTGAGCTTCATCTCTGTCAGCTGGATATACCGAATCACATTGGTGTCTGTGAGGAGAGAGACACACCTTGGGAAACACCTGGCAGGACAACCACCGTGTCTGCCGAGAACATATGAGCTGGGTTGCAAGCCACAAGCAGGCCAGACTCATTGGCCCTTCGGCCAGTGCTGGCCTTCTCCTTCCCACCCACCCTTTGCCAAGGGCAAGGGTCACTGTGACCCAGGAGACAGACGAGGGGGAGGGGAGAAGAGAATTTCTCCCCTTTTGTCCGTACAGCAGGAAGCCCAGTGGTCTCCGAGTCAGCAGTTTGAGACCCGTCCCCGCCTTGGAGTTGAACCTCAGGCAAGTTACCCCCTTCTCCTACCTTACTCTCTCACCTGCAAGAAGCAACGTCTGCTTTTGAATGCCTACTCAGAGCCAGGTTTTGAACCTTCATTATCATATTTACCACTACTGCAATCCTGCAGGGTACGTGGCATCGCCCTTGCTATGAAAAAGGGAAGACCGGGCTTTGGAGAGATTGAATCAGATGCCCAAGGAGTCACACAGTCAACGGTGTGTCAGCCCAAAAGCCTGCCTCTCCTGGGGACCATAATGCCCTCCTCATACAATTGCTATGAGGACCAAACCAGGTGGGTCTGAAAGTGCTTAACACAGTGATTAATAAATATTAGTTGGATGTAGTTTTTTTAACTTTAAGATTTGAAAATGACTTTGCTTACTTCTGTCCATATAAGCAGGGTCAGACAATCACGCCTCCATAAAGAAAGCCAATTCCAATCCCTAAATTAGCGAGCAGGGCAAGGCCTGGCAAGGCTGCTTAGCTCTGCGCACACTGAAACACGGAGTTAGAGAGATGCCTGGGGTAGGAACTTTCAGTAGACATGAATACAACATTGCTGCCAGGCACAACATCCAGGTCAATGCTGGCCTAGAGTAGGTGCTTAAGCAAATCCTGCAGAATGAGTCCACTCCTTAGGCTTCACGCTGCTTATGGTATATGATTGGTGGGACACAATTTACATATGGAAAACAACAATACATACATGAGTGTTCTTAGAAAAGAATTCCACTGTACAAATTCAAGGTCTCTGTGTTGGCTTTTGCAAATTGATCCTAAAATTCTTAAAGACTTCTTTTTAAAAACAATTAATTAATTTGAAAGGCAGAAAGACAAAGAGAGAAAAACAGACACAGACAGAGATAGATGGAGAGGTCTTTCTCCCCCAGTGCCCACAATAGCCAGGGCTGGGCCAGGATGAAGCCAGGAGCCTGGAACTCAATCTGGGTATCCCATATGGGTGGCAGGGACCCAACTGCTTGAGCCATTACCCCTGCCTCCCAGGGTTTGTGTTAGCAGGGAGCTAGAATCAGAAGCGGAGCCAGAATTCAAAGCCAGACACTCTGATATGGAATGTGGGTGTCCCAAGCAGTGTCTTAATCTCTGGACCAACAATGCCCTTACAGGCTTCTTGGAAGAAGAACTGCATTAAAAAAATCAGCCATATGAACAACAATGACAAGTCACAAGTCATTGCTTTCCTGTTACCTCCTCAGGGAGGCCTTTCTGATCACGTGATCTAAGACAGCGTCCTCCCCTTGCTCTTGGTCTCTTCACTCGGCTTTATTTTCTTTACAGCACTCCTACATGTTACATTATCTACTTGTCCATTTGCTTGCTGTCCATTTTCCTCCATTATAACATAAACTCCTTGAAGGTGGCAACTTTCTTTTTATTTACTGCTATGTACTCATTATCTAGAATAGTTCCAAATCTATTGCACTCCCTCAATAAATATGTGTGGAATGAATGACTGGGCAAGCTACGGCTGTGACCTAAGTGAATGGTACAGATGACACATGCTAAGGAATGGGATCTGGTCGGAGCAGTCAGAGCAGGCTTCCTGACAAATGCTTGGCTTAGCATTCAATTGTCTTTCTGGGGGTCGGGATTTAGCAGAGTGGCTAAGAAGCCAGTTAACATGCAGGCATCCCTTATCAGAGCAGTTGGGTTCGATTCCTGGCCGTGGCTCCTGACTCCAGTTTCCTTTTATATCGACTCATCAATGGGAGGCAGCAGTGATGGTTCAAGTAGTTGAGTTCCTGCCACTCACATGGGAGACCCAGATTGAGTTCCTGGCTCCTAGCTTAGGACTGGAGGACTGGAAGGAAGGCTGGCCCGGTCCTGGCCATTGTGGGCATTTGGGGATTGCACCTGCAGATGGGAGCTTCTCACTCTCATTTTTCAAATTAAAAAAAAAAAAAGATAGATAGATAGATAGACATTTGTGTATTATGTCTCACCAACCAGATGTGAGTTCTCTCAGATAGAGGCCCTGTCTTCTCATCTACATCCCTGGTGTCCCACACTGACCTTGGCAAGCAGCATAAAGTCAACATGCATTTATTATAAGTGAAGACAGCTGGAGACTGTGGTGGAAAGACAAAGAATCTGTCCCCTCTCTGAAGAGGACAGCTGCCCAAGCTCTCTGGAGCCCAGACCCCAGGTGAGTGCAAGGACTGTGTGCTCTCCTCATTTTAGGTCCTGGCACACACCTTAATTTGACCCCCTATTTATCTCCACCCAGCTCTGCCAGCCATGAAAATTGTTCACTGCGCTGAGGGGCCCCAGGAGCTGCCAGAGGGAGGGGACCGGAAGAGCCATCGCTGCCTTACCTGTTGGCTGCCGGGTCCTCGCCTCTTTCAGGTAGTAGAGCGCTTTGTCGTAGTCCCCGAGGTGGTAGAATGCCACGCCAGACCGGTACAGGGCCTTGAAGTTCTCCCCTTCCTTCTTCAGGACCTTGAGGCAGTACTCCTTGACTCGCTCATAGTTCACCAGCTCAGCCTGGAGCAGGCAGGCTATGGAAGAAGAGGGAAAAGAGAAGTGGCAGGCTCTGAACGTGTCCTGTTAGTTCCTTCTCCCCAGAGAAGGGCTAGAGATCTCAGGCTTCCCACTGCCGTGTATGCCATGGGGTTTCCATCCAGCAATCCTAGGCTCTAGGACCAGTTTCTTCACTAACAACTGCCGTGACCTTGAGCAGGTAACTTAGCCTTGTGTTATGCGTTGAATTATTATGCTGAAGTCTAAGACCCCAGGACCTGAGAATATGAACTTAAACTTGGAGACAGGGTCTCTCTAGGGGTATCAGGCTCAAATGAGGTCATTTGAATGGGCCCCATCCAATGTGACCGGTGCCCTTATAAAGAGGGTAAATCTGGACACACAGACAGATGCATGCAGAGGAAAGAGGATATGGGGACACACGGGAAGAAGACGGCCATCGGCAAGGCAAGGTGTGTCTGAGGCTTCCGGAAGCCAGGAGAGAGGCGTGGACTAGACTCTCCCTCAGAACCACCAACATCCACCAGCACCTTAATCTTGCACTTGCAGCCTTCAGAACTGAGAGAGACAATACTTTTCTTTTAAGCCACCCAGCTTGTGGGACTTTGTTAAAGCAGCCCTGGGCTGCTACTCAAGGCCATGTGAATAATAGTCACCTTGATATTTATTGAGTGTTTGCCTTCTTCCAATGCTTCTCTTGTGTATTACCTGAAGGAACTCCTAGAATACTCTGATGGAGGGACTATTATTATTCCTAGCTCACAGGTGAGGCAGCTGAGACTCAGAGTTTTCAGAATTTCTCATGTTCATACAACACAAAAAAGGATGAGACTGAAACTGAAATTGTCAAGCTCCAAGCCCAAGTTCATCCTCACCAAGTTGTTAGGGGAATTCTATAAAATCGTGGCCATTAAGTATGTAACACAGAGCTTGGCACACAGTGAGCACTTGAACAATGTTAGTTCACATTCTTGTCCCAGGTATCTGCCTTGGGCTTCCCGCAAATTCCTTTTCCTACCAGTCTGTCTGTGCAGCTCCTGAGAGCAGGAGCCTTTTGATGGGCTAGTGAGCAGCTCGCACAGGGCACGCTTCTGCACAGGAGAGAGTTGGCATCCAGGGCAAGAAGTGAAGGCTGCGGGTGCCCATGGTGTGGACCCTCCCAGTCCATAAGCACCCATCTTCGAGTAAGCCATCTCTCTCTCTCTCTCTCTCTCTCTCTCTCTCTCTCTCAGAAGCTTCCTCTCACCAGCTCTGAGCCATGAAGCATGGCCAGGCTGAGGATGTCCCTGGAGGGTGGTTGAACCACTGCAAAGTGGAATTGTGTACCACAGCCCCTCACATTATCCCAGCCCTATTGAACCACCTCTGCCTCCATTCATTCACTCAAATACTTGGTTTAAAAATTATTTACTTTTATTAATTTTATTTATTTGATAGGGAAAGAGAAGGGACATCACTCATCTGCTGGTTCATTCCCCAAATGCTCACAGCATCTGGGGCTGTGCCAGGCGAAAGCCAGGAGCCAGGAACTCCATCTGGGTCTCCTATGTGGGTTGTAGGAAACTAATCATTTGAGCTATCACCTGCAGATTCCCAGTGCTTGCATTAGCAGGAAGTTGGAATCAGGTGCAGAGCTGGGACTGGAACCCAGGCACTCTGATATGGGAGGTGGGTACCCAAGCAGCACCTTCACCCCTGCGCCAAACACATGATCCAGTCACTAACATGTTTAGTTGGTATTGACAGAGGGCAGAGAGACACGTAATATCCTTTGGAGGGATTATTGTTTTTTTTTTAAAAAGTACCTTGCCTACTTTTTCAAAGTGGATCAAAATAGAGGCTTAGGCAAAACTTGGTTGCTTCCCACCAAGACCTAGCTGAGTGGGGTGGGGGAGAAAGCTTGCTCAGATTTTTCCCACCATGGAAGAAGTGCCCTTGGGATACGGACATGTCACTATTTTTTTTTTTTTTTAATATGAGAGAGAGACAGACAGACAGAGAGATATGTGTGCATTCACCTCCAAATGCCTGCTATGGCCCAGGTTGGGCCAGACTGGGAACTCAAGTCAGGCCTCCCATGTGGGCAGCAGGAGCCTGACCACTTGAACCATCACTGCTGCTTCCCAGGGTCTGCATTTAAAAAGCTGGCGCCAGGAATCAAACTCAGCCCCTCTGATGTTGGATGTGGGCGTCTTGACCACTAGCCTGAACACCTGCCCCAAGTTACTGATTTTCATCTTCAGGGGTCTAACTTCAGTTGTTCTCATCCCTTCAGTGACTCCCCTGGTATCAGACCCACTGAACTGCTTCTTAAGACACCAGGCCTTTCATTGTGCATGTGGGACAAGGAACCCATCCTTTCGCAGGGCGAGGAGGTGAACACATAGATGCTCAAGTTTGCAGGTATGAGAACCAGGAAGTGAAAGAGAATCAGCCCAGATCTAGAGACCGACCTGTCAGGTTTCACCGGCTGCAGAGCAGAAAGCTACACCAGTCAACAGAAGCCATGGGCTGTGAACTCCAGGCAGATGCTATTCACCCAGGACCACAGATGGATGGTGCACTGGGGGTCTTTCCCCATGAGCTGATGTCCCCATCCCCCCTTCCCTCTTCTCCCTCAGCTCTGGAGTCTCAGGTCCCTGTCCCACCCACCCACCCTGGTGCTGTCAGCTGGTGCGTGTGCAGATCTGTGGACAGGGCTGCTGGGCGTGGACCTCTTTGGCTGCTACCTGTGTGGGACTTGGCTCTGACATCTCCCAGAGTGAAAGGATTTCCTGTCTGTGGCCTGTGCATACCCCAGATGACATCCTCCCATTCCAGGCACAGTAGCCTTTCTTCCCATCCTGCCCTCCAACTCCCAGCAGACATTTCTGCTGGCTGACCAGGGCAGGCCAGGAAATGGACCTTTGTTTCTTTCCAAAGCAGGTTTTGAATGCCTAAAATTAGGGGGAAAGGAAACCATGAGGCCTGGAGATGGGAAAGCCTTGCTTCCTATCCCTCCATGTTCCCTGAAGGGTAGAAGGAGCTCTAGAATTAATCAACTGCTAATTCCCCTGCAGATCTCAGGGAACCAGGGATCCTACCTGGTAGGAAGTGGGGGGCCAGGCTGCTTATGGGGTGTGGAGCCCCTGCTGACACCACAGACAGGGCCCAGAGAGGCTGAGAAATGGGTTTCCATCCAGAGGAAGGCTGGCTCCAGAGATGGAATCCAGATAAGAAGTCGGGTGCCAGGGCTCCAGGAGTGGCGGAGTGAGAGTGTGGAGGCTGCCCTTGACCTACCTGCAGGTGCATTTCAGGCACCCGTCTGCTTTGGATGGGGAGCTGTTGGGGATGCACAGTGAGCCTAGGGGAGGTTTTCAGGTGCATTCCAGAGTTGAAGAAGTTATGAAGAGGGTGAGGGGCAAGCATCTGGCTTAGCTATTAAGATACCCATATCGGGGTGCCTGAGTTCAAGTGCCAGATCTGCTCCCAATTCCAGCTTCCTGCCACACCCTGGATGGCAGCAATGGTGGCTCAAGTGGTTGGGTCCCTGCCACCCATGTGGGAGACCTGGATTGGGCTCCCAGCTCTTGGCTTTGGCTTGGTTCAGCCGCAGCTGTTGCAGGTATTTAGGGAGGGAACCAGTAGATCTTTCTCTCTGTCAAAATAAAGTAATAATGAATGAATGAGTGAATGAATATTTTTAAAAAAAGGGGTTGACTGGCTGCCTCCTGATGGTTCCCTTCCTGTCCCTGTGGCCATTCAGCAGGGCCTGGGGTTGCATGGACCCTTGGAACAAGTCTCTTGCTCCACAGTGCACCCTTCTTGCAGTTACTGACCCCTTACCCAGAGACAGAGCTGGAGCTAAGTACTTCACATACTCTGTCTTTTCATCTTCACAACAAGGCTATGAAACAAGCTCTATTTTTATGCTTCTTTCATGGATGATGAAACTGAGTTTCAAAGAAACTAAGCAACTTGCTGAAGGTCACTCAAGTAGAAGGTGGTGGAATTAGGGTATCGGTCCACTTCTTTAATATGTATTTATTTATTTGAAAGGCAGCAGGACAGTGACAGAGAGAAAGAGATCTTCCAGCTGCTGGTTCACTTTCCAAGTACCTGTCATAGTCAGGGCTGGGCCAGGCTGAAGCCAGCAGCCTGGAACTCAATCCAGGTCCCCCATGTGAGTGGCAGGAACCCAAGTACTTGAGCCATCATTGCTGCCTCCCAGGGTGTGCATTAACAGGAAGGTGGAATTGGAAACACAGCCAGGCTGTGAACCCAGGGACATCCATAGGAGATGAGGGATGGTGTCTTAACTGCTAGGCCAAACACCTGCCCCATCACTTCTGTAGGCTCCCAAGACTGCACACTTGTCCACTGGGGCATCTGTGAGCCTGCTCTTAAAGCCTTTGGAAACCCACAAAACCCTGGGGGAGAAAGGCAGGTCACTTGGGGAACTTACTTTCCTATGTGTTCCAAGGCTAACAAGGCAAAAAGTGATGTCCAACTGTGCCAGGTGCTGTCCAGGGCAGCTGGATCAGATGACAAGTCTACATTCCACCCCTCTCCTGGGGCTGACACACTGGTGTGGGAGGCAGATGTCACAGTGTCTCACGGTATTCCCATGTGCGCCCAGTGCTGGGAAGGAGAGGCCATGGAGGAAGCAAATGGAAGCAGGAGGAGCCCTCAGATCTTATCCAAAGTATATTGGGAGGCCTTCCTGGAGGAAGTTGTACGTAAGCCGAGATCTGAAGACCAAGTGTTTCTTGGCCTCAGCACCCACACTCTGGGAGGGATGGGTTTTGTTACAGGAAGCTGTCCTGTGAAATGCCCTTTAGATGCCAGTGCCAGCAACCAAAAAATGTCTGTAGCCATTGCCAAGTGTCCCCTGGGGGAGGCAGTAAGATCAGCCCTGTCTGAGAGCCCCTGGTCTAGGGAATTAGAGAAAACGTTTCTAGGCAGATCCTAGAGAAAGACAGAGGGAGGCGTGGTTTATTTGAGGAACGGAGAAGCCCTGCCAGGCTGGAGCAGAGGGAACTAGAGGGGAGGGGAGAAGGGGAAAGCTGGAAAAACAGGAAGTCAACACACACAGACCCTTCTGGTCCATGTTAAGGATCTGGGACCTCAGAGCACAAATGGATTTGGGTGGAGAAATGAGAAGTGGCCCAGGGTGGAGGCAGACAAGCAGAAGGGGACTGACAGAAGTGGCACGCAGCAGGCGGAACTGACCGGGCTTAGAGAACCCTGAAGGCCTCCCCGATGCTTTGCACTTTCCTGAGGTCAGAGCCCTTCATCCAGCTCTTTACTGTCATTTGGAACTGACCGATGACCCAGAGGTCTTCCACGTTGCTGTACCTCTGCCTGGATTAAGGTTTACCATACGACAGTCCCGTCCCTGTGCTCTGCTGTTTGGTATGCAGCCATATTCTGAAGAGTACCAGGCAGGGAATCAACAGAACTGGGCTCTAATCTCACCTCTGCCGCCAGCCAATATTACAAAACCTGCATTCGCTTTCTGGGTCTCCATCTCCCATCTGCAAAACAGAGGGGCCTTGTACCCCACTAAATAATCTCCACCATCACTTCAGCTCTGACAGCTCTGAATACAAATGCTCGCCGCTTAGCGGGAAGATCACATGGCAGGGCCGGCATTTGGGGCAGTGGTTAGATGCCACTTGGGATGGCTGCTGTCTGTTATCAGAGTTCCTAGGTTCGAATCACAGCTCAGTTCTGGCTTCCTGCTCATGTGCACCCTGGCAGGCAGCAATGATGACTCAAGTAGGTGGGTACCTCCCACCCGTCTGGGAGAGCAAGAATTGAGATCTCAGCTCTGGGCTTTGGCCTGGCCCAGTTCCAGCCACTGAGGGTATCTGGGAAGTAACCCAGTATATGAGAGATCTATCTAGCTATCTCTCTCTTTGCCTTACAAATAATTGAAAATTAATTTTAAAAAATGCAAAGACCAACCTAAAAACAGTGACACAGTTGTTTCACTGGTTCCTCTTCAAAAGGAATTTCTTTCTTCTTCTTTATCTATTGGGGATGACATCATAACTTTTTTTTTTTTTTTTTTGGCATAGAGATTAGATTATGTATGGATGTGGTATTCCTAAGGCAAGGCTCTGGAGCAGAACCTTCCCGGAAGGCAGTGAGCTTTCCCAACCATCAGTCATGCTCAGCAGAGGCTGTGGAATCGGGAAGGCGGGCACTGGATTGGCTGGAGAAGGAGCTCGGCCTGGACTCTGAGTCTATACAATTCTGGATATCCCCACTCGGGAGATGCCAAGATCTCTGGTCCCTAAGTTCCTCCTATGACAGGGCATAGTATTTGCATATAACCTGCATGCATCTTCCTGTAGACAATAAATCAGGGATGGGAACATTTTTTCTGTCAAGGTACACTTGGATACTTACAGCATCGATTGCAGGCCATACAAAACTATCCACTTAAAAATCAGCCTGCTGTAGATTTATTGACTTTCGAGCCCCACCTGTGGTTGGTTGCCTTGGCAGGACCAGACAAAATGATTTCACCGACTTTATATGATCCCAGGGGTTGGACGTTCCCCACCCCTGCTTTAAATCACCTCCAGATTATTTACAATACCTAATGTAAATGCTATATATAAATAGTAGCGACAGTGTATTGTTTAGGGAATAATGACAAGGAACAATGCCTGAAACAAGATTGTTCAGTACAGATGCAACCATCGCAGGCCTAATTTTTCCACACACAGCTGGCTGAATCCACAGATGCCAAACCCAGGAATATAGAGAGACAATGGCTTTTGGATTCAGAGGTGCAGTCGCGTGGTGGCAGAGGAGAGGCAGGGTGGGAGGCACCTAGACAGGGGACTCGTGATGGTGGGCCTGGCTCCAAGACAACCATATCCAGCAGCTCTTTTGCAAGAAAACGTAACGAACCTTTTGGTACATGGGGCTTCTGAAAAGCCTGGATATAAACGCTGCAGCCCAGAACTAGTCAAGCAGTGGAGAAATAAGACAAGCCTCTCTTCATGCATGGGAAAGAGTGCTGGAAGAGAGCCTTCTTTAGGCCGTATACGGTAATGGACATGGTGGCCAGTGCAGCTTACAAGAGAAAGGCAGACTTCGGGGATAAGACCCGGGCTGTCAATCTCCAAGCCCTTCTCCCATGTGGGGATTCCGCCATTGCAGCATCTCTCAGGTGGCTGGGCTCTGATTTTCTGGAAAGAGCAGCTGGGCTTTCTTAGTTCCACCAAGGGGTCAGAAGAAGCCAGAGAATCAGCGACTTCCAGAGCCCCTTGCACACTCGGGTACACTGAGAAGGTATTTCCCAAAGCAACCACGCAGAGACCTCAGGCTAAGGCCTGTCAGGCTCTCCCGGCCCTGGCACCTGTTTTGTTTTTGTTTTTACTGGTGCATGCAGGGCATAGTGACTGCCCGGGCAAAATGCCACCCATTGGCTTGAGATGAAGGGAAACCAGACGAGAGGAAGAACAAGTTCGTGTAGTCATGGGCCTTCTTCTTGTGGCTGACTCATTGCAGTTTGCCCTTGCCTGCTAAACAGAAGGGAAGCAGGGGCTGGGTGGAAAGCCAGAGAAGACTCATCTGGGGCTGGGATTGAGAAAGAATCCCCTCGACAAGGCTGCTTCACTCTCCTGGGTTGGACTGTGTCCTCGGAGAAAAGATACGCTGGGGTCCCCTCAGTACCGGGGGGTGTGACCTTATGTGGAGATGGGGGTCTTAACAGAGGTCATCAAATTAACATGAGGTCATTAGAATGGGCCCAAATCCAGTGTGACTGCTGTTCTTACAAATAGGGGAGGTACCGGAGCAGGTGCTTAGCCTAGCGGTTAAGTCGCCAGTTAAAACACTGCAGAACCTGGCGCCAGCCCCTGCCCTCAGTGTCCTGCTAATGCAGGCCCTGGGAGGCAGCCAGAATGGCTCCAGTTACTGGGCTCCCACCGCCCACATGAGAGACCTGGATTGTGTTCCTGCCTCTTAGCTTCAGCGCTGGCCCAGCCCCAGCTGTTATGGGCATTTAAGGAGTGAAGCAGCAAATGGCAACTCTGTGTCTCTCTCTCTGCCATTCAAATAAACAATTTTTTTAAAAAAGGAGAAATCTGGACAAGAGGTAGACACACAGAAGAGAGACGACCTGAGGAGACGTGGGGAGAAGATGGCCGCCAACAAGCCGAGGAAAGAGACTGGGAGCAGATTCTCCTGCATAGCCCCCAGAAGGCGCCAACCCTGCTGACCCCTTGATTTTGAACTTGTAGCCTCCAGAACTGTGAGACAATACACTGCTAGCATTTTAAGCCACCCGGCTTGTGGCAATGTATTACAGAAGCCCTAGGAAATGAATACCTTGCTGGTCACTCTTTTGCAAGGTGGTCCCGGAAGTAGCTGTTATGACACGACTGGGGAAAGTCTTCCCCAGAGTTTGCCAGATGGTTTCCTTTGCTTTCCAGTTTATTTCAAGGAGCAATGGCATAAAAGTAGAAGGAGCCTGTGAGTTGGCCAGAGTTACACTGACTGGTATGGATGATCATAACCAAACCAAATGGGAACACACCCGTGCCAGCCCAGCAGTGTCCTGTCTGGAGACCAAGGCTGAGCCTGGAAACACAGCCCTGAGCTGGAACCTGAGCTTTGCCACTTTCCAGCACCAGCCCTTGGGCAGCTTACTTAATCTCCCTGGGTCGTGTTCTCCCTGAGCTAAGTAAAGATAATAATACGTATTTTGTGGGAACACTTGTGATGATCAGATGAAATCATGAATGTATGTGATAAGCTTCACACAGTGCAGGGACAAAAACTGATTCTCATAATTACTGGTTCTTTAAGAAGCCACTTATCAAATATGGTTTGCCCAGCAGTGTACCCGAATCAGAGAAAATTCCCATCTTGAGTCCCACATGCCACAATGTGTGGTGCATGTATAAAGGTTAATTCAAAGCGAATTTTCAAGAATATTTCCAATTTCGCCTTTCTACAAAACCCCTGATTTTCTCCCCTGCGCGCGCGCGCACACACACACACACACACACACATTGGCATTCCCAATTCTGACAATGCTCTTCTTTTGATTTCTCAGTTCTGTTTTATGGTCCGGGATGTGTATAAACACACTGGGCATCCAAGATTGGATGCCTAGTGTACTTACCGGTGTCCCTCTCAAAGGCACGGTTGCCATATGGGGGTAGGGTACAGTGGGTGAGAACATTTCAACATCAGCTTTGCAGCCACAAAGAGACTTAGGTGATGGAAGGAAGATGAGGCTCAGGCCTCTTTTTCTCTCTTAGAGTTTATACACTCTCTGGGTTCTGCTTCCACCCCGACACTGCCTGCTGCCTGTGCTTGGCCCCTTCCCTTCCCGTCTCTGGACTGCACGGCGTCTCTGGCCCACAGCTTTATGAAGGGAGTGGGGGAAGGACCAAAAGTCACTGGGCTCCCCTGCAGTACCAACAATCCAGGAAAGCGACGTGCTCTAAAAGCCAGCAGTGGCAGGAAAAACATATTCTAGGCCTGCTTCCTGACTCTGTAGGGCTCACAAAGGCTTAGGCGGCCAGTGGGAGTATCTTCAGCAGCGAAGTGGCCAGCCACGTTAGGTGCCCCTGAGCCACCTGAATAACGACAAGGTCCCCAGCACTGGCATGGGTTTGTGTTTCTGCATTGAGACACTTCGCCTCTTTGTGTTAAAAATGGTAAAACAAAGATCATTATGGTTGCTACTATCTTTTCCTAGGTTCGTTGGCAGGATGAAAAATTCAGTGTTTCCCAGGTGCCACACCCTAGAGAATGCCACAGATGAGTGTTTCTCCTAAAGTGGAAGCTTATTGAAAGTGGAAATTCTCGGACCCCAGGCCCAATGATGGATTCTGAAGGGATGGGGTGCAGTCTGATAAGTAAGTTTCCAGGGGCTCCCCTGAGAAGGTACATTACGTGCTAGCATTTTGAGTATGCATTCCTTAAAACCACTCAGTTGGTTAAACAATGAGAGCCCAGGTCAGGCACAGGAGTTCCCAGGGTCACCTGTAAGAGCAGCCAAGTGTTAGAGACCCAGTCCCTGTGCTGGGGATTCTGCACCTGTGGGCAAGCAAGTCTCAGTCAACCTAAGGCACTTGCGGTATTTCTTCTCTGGTGATTTGAGATTTCTCGCTGGATTCTGGAGTCCAGTCCGAGGAGGTGGGAAAAGGCCAGCAGGAGGAGGTGTTGCAGGAGGAGTTCAGAACCTGCATCCATGGGCCATGTCCATCCACCTCCCACAGGATAGTAAGAATAAGAGCAAGCAATCCTTATTAAGCACAAATGGGCTGTGAATTACAGTCCTCAGCATTAATCTATTTAATCTTGGAACCACCTACGAGGTAGGTTCTAGAATTTTTCCACTTTACAAATGGGAAAAAAGAGGCCCGAGGAAGCTGGGTCATTGGTCCAAGGTCATAAAACTAGTAAGCATCAGAGTCAGGATTTGAGTCTAGGCCATGTGGACCTGAGACTGTGCTCCTACCCATCATTCATCCTAGGATGCTCACCTGCCCCTAGTGGTATTTTGTTTGTTTGGAGGTTGGGGGGGAATAGAGGGAGAGGGAGAGGGGGAGGGGGAGGAGGAGGGAGAGGGGGAGAGGGAGAGGGAGGGAGAGGGAGAGAGGGAGAGAGGGAGAGAGAAGAAATTGCTGTCATCTACTGTCACTGCCCAAATGCCTGTAACAACCAGGGCTGGGCCAGGCTGAAGATGAGAGCCTTGAACTCAATCCAGGTCTCCCACATGGGTGGTAGAGACCCAATTACTTGGGCCATCAAGGCTGCTTTCCAGGGTGCACATTAGCAGAAAGCAGGAGTCAGGAGCTAGAGCCAGGACTTGCACGCAGGCACTGTGATATGAGACACGGGCGACTTAACTGCTAGGCCAAACACCTGCTCTGTGCCTCTAGTGATTTCTAATTCCATTCCTGTATTAGATATATTTGAGGTAAAGGTTCTACTTCTTGTGAGGCTTACATGTGAGACCCTAATGGTACCAAACTGTGCTCACTTTCTATGTAAATATTTCTCATCTGGAAGCTTCCTATGTAACCCTCAGAACCTTCTGTCCAACTTGTTCCTCTGCAGAGAGAAAAACAAAACCAAATAAACAAAAGCTAGTGCAGAGTTTCCACTGCTGATTGTTTTTTTTTAAGTTCTTCAACCAACCACTTTCCCCATGCCATTGAGAATCTACTGTCACCCTAACAGGGCTGATACGACACCATTTCCTGTTTTCTCTGGAAACAGCCCTGTTTCAGCTGGTACTTGCAAAACTATCAAATTAAGTTGTACTTTAGTTTTTTATTGAGATGACTGTAGATTCCCATGTAGTTTTAAGAAATAATACAAATGGATTCCCTGGACCCTTGACCTGGCTTCCTGCAGTAATATCTTGTAAGATTATAGTGCAACCTACTGATTGGTATCTTGACACTTATATAATCCACAAAGCTTATTCAGATGTCCCTAGCTTCACTTGTACTTGTGTGTGTGAGTATGTGTGTATTTACACACCTTATTAGCATGTATCCACCTCCAGAGTCAAGTTGCAGAGCAGTTCCATCACCATGAGCATCCTTCCTGTTGCCTTTTGTAACTATATTCACCTCCCTCTATAACTATGGATTTCACGAACCATAGATGGGGGACATTTCAAAAAAAATTTTGTCTATGCTGAATGTGTATAGACTTTGTTTCTAGCTATTATTCAATAATATAGTATAACAACCACTCCCATGGAATCTATGTTGCATTAGTATTGTAATCTAGGGATGATTCAAAGTTTATGGGGGGATATGTGTAGGTTGTATGCAAATAATCTGTCATTTTGTATAAGAGACCAGAGCATCTGTGGGCTTTGGCACCTTTGGGGGTCCTGGAACCACTCCCCATGGACACTGCATAGCTACCAAGGTGGTGACTGAAAGGGTCCTATAGTCCTCAGTTGGGGGAGCATGCCATTTGCGAGTTCAGTTCTGACTCAGCGTGAGCAATAGGCCCGGGGTCACATCCCAGACACTCAGAGCTGGCCCAGATGCCCCACACTAGGTCTTCAACGGTAGCAACTCTCAGAGATGCTCTAACTTGGCCGGCAGCTGTTTCTCAAAAAAAATTTTGTTTTACCCCCTGCCACAAGTTTTTCCTGGCCTAATGGAGCCAGAATTGCCAGGTTTCTGATGCTGATTGGCTGCTTGGCCAGAACAAGAGTCTCGATTTTGACATTTTGGGGGGAGATACAGCAACTACAGGAAAGATTTGAGAGCATCAGTTTAGATGCCAGGGCCCAGATAAGATATCCACACAGGCTTCAACCTCTACCTATGTGCCTCTCAGAAGCCTATCGATATTGGACTCCAGCATCCTAGGAAGCTTTGAGGTTTGGTTTCCCCCTCGCATTTGCAAGGGCACACACAAGGGTACATGAAAAGTTTGTGACAAAATGGAATCAAAAGTTTGGAGTGAGTGTCTAGCACAGCAGTTGGATGCTGCCCCAGAAGCCCACATCCCATATCAGAGTATCTCGGTTGGAGTCCCAGCTCCAGTCCTAATTCCAGCTTCCTGCTAACACGCACCCTGAGAGGCAGCAGGTGATGGCTCACATAACTGGCTCCCTGCCACTTGCTAGGGAGATCTGGATTGAATTCGCAGCTCCTGGCTTTAGCTTGGCCCAACCCTAGCTGTAGTGGCATCTGGGGAGTGAACTAGCAGATGAGGTTCTAAAGCGGGCTACAGATCTTGGTCTCTCTTTCAAACGAATAAGATATAGAACTAAAAATTTTAAACAATGCTAAAATTATTCTAAAAAAAGATAAATCTATTTTGGTGCAAAAAAATCCATGCATAGAGGTTTCCACAAAGTTCATGGAAAATGTGTATTACAGAAAAACTATGCAGGGATTTAAAATTTTTTTCACCAACATAGACTCATCTTTTAATTCCATTTTCCATGAACTTTATGAAGCACCCTCATACTAGTGAACTGGAATAAAAGACAACTTATCTCCTGTTTCCCTCTTCAAATCTGGCTGTTCCTACAGAGAAAGGCCAAGGCACAGAGTAGGGCTGGAGCTCAATGCTTTTTTTGCTTTTGAAGATTTTTATTATTTATTTGAGAAGCAGTTACAGAGAGAGAGAGATGGAGGAGGGAGGGATGAAGGGAGGGAGGGAGGTAGAGAGAGAGAGAGAGAATCTTCCACCTGCTGGTTCACTCCCAAAACAGCCACAATGACAGGGGCTGGGCTGATGTGAAGCCAGGAGCTTCTTCCGGGTCTCCCATGAGTGCAGGGGCCCAAGCACTCGGGCCATCTTCCACTGCTTCCCTAGGCCATAGCAGAGAGGGTCAGAAGAGGAGCAGCAGGGATATAAACCCACGCCTGTACAGGATGCTGCTGCTGCCGGTGAAGGCTTAGCCCACTACACGACAGTGCTGGCCCCTGGAGCTCAGTACTCTGAACAGAGGTTGCAGAGCATCTGATATGGCCTCCAGTGTTTACATTTGGGGAAACTGAGGCTCAGAGTCTCACCCAAAGTCACAGAGCAACTTAGCAACAGAACCTGGACTAAAGCCCTGGTCCCCACGGCCTGCACTCTGTTTTCTGAGCAGAGAGTGGCTTTAGCCTTGGGCTGTGGAGAGCAGTGGCAGGCATCCAGGAGAGCTGGATGAAGGAGTGAGCTTCCGCCTGGGTGCCCCGGCTGCCAGGCAGCATTTCCTAGACTCGGGCCGACAAGAACCTCAGATACCGAGCACTCTACCGCCCAACCCTCCTCAGCACCAGCAACACATCACCGAGGTCCAGGCCCAGTTTCTGTCACAAGCTGCAACCCACTCTCTTCAATGGGTCACCACAAATTCAAGCCGTCACTAACATGGCACAGTCCACAGGTCCCTACCCAGTGGGGCCCCATGTTGCCAGGATCTAGCTCTGCATGTGCACTGGGGTGGGTGGCACAGTCTGAAATCCTATAAGCTGAAGACTCCCACTGATGGTCTTTAAGGAATACTGGATCTGCTCAAAGGAACTGAAATGTCAAAGCCTGGGAAAGCCAAGAAAGGAGATGGGTTCTCTTATGAGACACTAAGAGAAAACGTGTTGCTTGGTGTAATTTTGCCTGACATCTTGGGTATCACTGTTTTGCAAAAATAGACAAAGCAAGGGGCCAGTGCTGTGGCGCAGTAGGCTAAGCATCTGCCCGCAACACTCATCCCATACGGCTTCCGGTTCAAATCCCAGCTGCTCCACTTCTGATCCAGCTCCTTGCTCATGTGCCTGGGAAAGCAGTGGAAGATGGCCCAAGTGTTTAGACCCCTGTACCCACATGGGAGACCTGGAAGAAGCTCCTGGCTTCTGGCTTCAGCTTGGCCCAGCCCTGGCTGTTGCAACCATTTGGGGAGTGAACCAGTAGATGGAAGATCAATTCATTCTCTCTCTCTCTCTCTTCCTCTGTACCTGTAACTCTCACTTTCAAATAAGTAAATAAATCTTAAAAAATAAATAGACAAGGCAGCAAGCATACACAGAATGACATTAAAAATTGTGTTTATACTAGTAAGTTGGATTTTCTTCAGGAAAATAAAAAGCAAAATATACTCATAATTTCCTTATTCAGATAACCCATGTCATTGTTTTTTCTCAAACACAGGCTAATGCTATAGTTAGAAAGTCAAACATTGCAGAAGGATTTCTCTCCCCAATTCCTTGCCTAGCCTATTTTTTTTTCCTTGCAAAGGTAACCATTAACTGTGTTACTGGTAAGATTTCAGATAACACTGAAGCAAGATGTATGCTTATCTCTTTTCAAACTCTTCCAAATAGGGAGTTGCACCAAGTGCTTTTCTGTACCCTGCAAAGCTTTTCCTGTGGAGACTGGTCTCTACAGGCACTCTCAGAGCCATTCCATTGTGTGCAAGGGCCACACAATTCCAAAAGGGATCGCGTGGAGAATTTTTCCATTAAGAGCTGGAAAGTGTCTCAGAGATCTCAGAATCCTGCCATTGGCTTTCATGAATCAGCAAACCAAGAGGCAAAATTCCATGGCCCCACGCACTCAGGGAGCCAGACAGGACATGTGTGCAGTTCCCTTTGCACTAAGCCGTGCTCCCACTGTGTTCTTAGAGAAGGGGCTACCCGCAGAGAGCTAGGGAATGTTAGCCTTCAGAGGTCACTTCTTGCATTCTGCTCATCGCTGTCATCTCTAACGGCGGCAATGAACTCGCAGACTTCACATTTCCACTTCAGATTTCTCAAGACCTGGTGGCTGCAATTTACACACTCTGGAGCAAGGGAGGGCAGAGAAGAGGAAGAAGGAAGGGGGGAGGGAATTTTGTAGTCTCTACATTGATTAGAAATTATGACTCATTCCTCTTTGTCCACACAAACTTATGTTGCCTTCCTAGTGACACGGGAGGACCTAGGGCCAACTATGTCCTGGTCACAGAACACAGGGCAATTTCCCCCTTAACCACCTGGGATGGCCCCAGGATGGGAATCCTAATCACACAAGGCACCATAACAGTACAGAGGTGTGAAACTCCAGAAGGGATGACTGGAGAAAGTGGCCCTCAACATGTCAAGGCTCATTCTGGTTACAGTGATGATGCATATTCTGTGCTGCTTCAAAGGACAGGATATGTACAGACTGTTAGACATTTCAGAGAGGCAAATTTTAATACCTAATGAAGAAATGCTCAGAGATGGAGGTTGTGGGGCGAATGGGTAAGACTGCAGGTTTTGAAATGACAGATCTGGAGGGCGAGAAGCCTACTACACAAGTATGGGCAATTGTATGACTCTACCATTCCAAGGTCTAGTGTTTATTTTAAATAATTAATTTTATTTATTTGAGAGGCAGAGATAGACTGATTGATAAATATATAGACATCTTCTATCCACTGGTTCACTTCCAAAATGCCTGCAACAGTTGGGGATGGGCCAGGCTAAAAGCCAGGCCCCAAGAGCTCAACCTGCGTCTCCCATGTGGATGGCAGTGACTCAGCCGCTGAGCTATCAACTGCTACCTCCCAGGGTGTGCAGTAGCAGGAAGCTGGTTTCGGGAATGAAGCCAGGACATAAACCCAGACACTCCACTATGGGAGGTGGACATACCAAGCAACATCTTAACTGCTACACCAAATACCCACCATACCCCCCACCCCAGGTTGAATTTGTTTGATAAAACTGTATATATCAAATGAAATTATACACTAGGGGGTCTTCAGAAAGTTCGTGGACAATGTGTATTATGGAAAAAAAAACTATGCATAGATCTTTTTGCACCAAAATAAATTTATCTTTTAATTCCATTTTCCATGAAATGGAAATTTTTAAAGTACCTTTGTATATTTAAATTCACTGAAGGTAGAAGCCTACGCCCGAGGTCTAGCACATACAAGTTACTCAGTATTAGTAGAATGACTGAATTTATTGGATACTTAACATGAGACAAATGACAGGATAAACATTTTCATTCACTTCAAACACAACTGTGAAACATCCATTGTGAGTGCCAGGATTAGAGCTCATCATGGAAGCTTTTTTGCCATTACTATTTGTTGTTTGGTGTTCAATTTAGGTGATGGTCAGTATCTCTATCACTAGAAATGCCAAGTTCTTGCTGGATGACAAGTTGGTAATATTGATAAGGAAATTCATGCACCTGTGTAAGGCTTATGATCATATGCAAATCTGCAATTGTAATTCTGATTTTATAGAACTCTTGAGCTAACCACTTAGCACCACTTCACACCTCTGCTTCCTCCGTGAGAATCCTAATTGCATTTAGGTGCTATTTTTTCAGTCCTTTTGGCAGAAAAGAGAAGGGGAAGAAGGGTCCATCTGGACCCAACCCAACCTGGGATTCTTCTAGCTCAAGTCAACCTTTCTTAGCAATATTAATCCTGCTTCCTTTCTCAGAAAAACTTGGGAGGTGTTGGTTTGGGATATTACTGGACATAATATCATTCCAGGGTTGATGCAAAACTATATATATATATATATATATATATATATATATATATATATAGACACACACACACACACACACACATACACACACACAAAAGAGACCTACTTATGAATAATTTCAAGGCCATATGAGTAACACCAGGAAGGCTGCATTCCCTTCAACTTCTGTTGCAGTATCTTTGACCTTTATCTGTCTAGTACCGTGTTCATGCTAGAGCTTGTGGTGGCTGCTCTGTGGGCGGGAATAGGTCCCACTAGTCATCCAGGTGAACGTGAAAAACTATGCTAACAGGGACATCTCCTTAGGGAATCAGGAAATCTCTGGTTGGTTGGTTGAAACACTCAACTTCCATCTTACTTGTCTGGAGCAGGCACAGGTTGGTGGTGAAAGAGAAAGCTGGAAGGGGAAATCTTCCCTTTTGGAGGTCACTCAACCTGCGACTTTTCTGTCTGCACTGCAGCCAAGTCTCCTTGTCTTGGACAGGGCACTCTCCTGTACTTTGGTTGTAGGAACTCTGGTTTCAAGATGTCCAAAAGAGTTTTTGGCTAAAATTCACCAAAATCATTTCCCTTGCAGGTGGCCTAAGGAGCTCTGGAATCCACTCTAGGAACAGCCCAAGGTCTAAATTCAGAATTTTCTCCACAGCCCCTTCCTTGACAGCATTTTACAAGTTTCAGCTCTCAGATCCTTCCTTGGAAGATGGTCTTAGAAGTCACATGTACAAGGTCCTTGAGATCCACTGGCCCAGGTGCTACCCATGATCAACAGTGGCTTGGTCAAGCTCTCCCATGCAGATGGCAGGATCTTAGCCAAGTATCTTAGCATGAGGCCCCACTGTGTTTCCCCCCTCCACCAATCTTATCCCCCAGAAACTCATCTTCTAGCTCCTTCTTGTCTCTATCTAGCTCCTGCCCTTCGCACCATGGAAGCTTCTGCATCTGTAATCCATCCATTTCATCACTGGATCTCTGGTTCCACAGCAATTTTTGTTTAGCACCATTTGTTTCTAGACCACACCTCAGAGGCTGCATCCAATTTTGTCCACCTTTGACATCTGCATTCAGTCAGTGAGGTGCACCACTCGTGCAGCTGCATAGAAATCTATCTTCAGAAGGGTCTTGTACTTTGCTTAATGCTCTGCTGTTGCCTTCTTGAAATTAGTAATACTTTAATCTTTGAACTTGCGTTTTATAAGTGAAGTCTGATGGGACAGTGGAGCACAAGCAGGGGAGATAAGGTGAAATACCATTCTTTGTGGACTCACTCACACAGGGCATTCACAATGCCCTATGAGCACAGAATTCCAGTAGACCCACAACAGGTGAGAGTTAACCAAGACTCAACACAAGTACCAGGTAAGGATATTATTTCTCTAAATAAGCAAACATACTGGCAGTCCAGAGAGGTCATGCTTTCCACTTGAACCAGAAAAAGGCTTAAGATAGAAAGCAGTTGTATTCTAAGAAACTCAAATGGCCTAAGGAACCCTATCATATAGTTCCCTGGATTAGCCAACCACTTAGGCTAAAAATGATGATAGAAGGCAAGGGTAGGATAACCCATTGTTCCTTCCCCCTGCCTGTTCATAAGAAAGCCTGGTAAAAAGTGTACATATAAAAGTACATGCACAAGAAAAGACAAGACACTGTGGCAAAAAAATGTTCTACATGAAGGATCTCTGTGAGAGAGACCCCAGTGGAAATAAGGAGCCATCAAAGGATATACTTTTCTCTAAAGGGAGGAGAGAAGTTCCACTTTGCTTATGGCCTTGTCCAGATACTGACAGACTTTGTGGACTCAAAAGGCTTCCATAGCCTAGGCAGCTCATGTCTAGAGCCTCAGGTGATCACTGACGTCATATATAAGTGTTAATTGTTAAATCAACAACAAGAGTCACTCCCCATGCAGGACCTCTGTCCTCAATGAGTTGTATTGAGAGTTAACTGTAAAATCAGTTCTCAGTTTTGTGTATGTGTGTGTATGTGTGTGTATGTGTGTGTGTGTGTGCAAACTGTTGAAATCTTTACAATCCACAATGGCTGGAGCTGGGCTGATCTGAAGCCAGGAGCCAGGAACTTCTTCCAGGTCTCCCACATGGGTACAGGGCCCAAGGACTTGCGCCATATTCCACTGCTTTCCCAGGCCATAGCAGAGAGCTAGATTGGAAGTGGAGCAGCCGGGACTTGAACCGGTGCCCATATGGGATGCTGGCACTGCAGGCAGCAGCTTTACTCACTGCGCCACAGCGCCAGCCCCAACTTGTACTGATTTTAAACAGCAAATAATAATAATAAAAAAAACCACCATATCAATTCAAGAGACAAAAATCATTAAGAAAGGAAAAAAATCTCATCTTCTAGAACCTTTAATGATACCTTTTCCCCAATTTTTGAACAGGGAGTAACTCGCTTTCATTTTGTATCTGGACCTGCAAATTATGTAGCTAGCCCTGACCCCATAGTTTTAAAACATGTCCATAGGCACTGAGAAAGCTGGGTTCAGAAGGCCCCATCCCTGGCCTTTTCCAGTGTGATTTCCTATGCCCCTGTCCAAGGGTGGCAACTGAAATCAGTGGATATCATCTGCCTCCCCACCTTGTTTCCATAACAAACCAAAAACTCCCCAATATAGTTCTAAATAAAAAGAAAGATGGAGGCTAATGAAGTGGTAGGAGCTTATCCAAGGTCATGAGGAACGCCACAGAGAGGCACAAGCTACTAGCCCTCAGCTCCCATGCCATGGACTGCTGGCCTACATCCCACGGTTGGCACTGGAGCCTCAAATGTCATTTGAAAATAGAGAAAGTCATTAAGTATTGCATCCCTTTGATCACACCCCAGCTGGGGCCACCACAGCCCCACAGGAACAGATGTAGGGCAGCAGGCTCTGTCCTTCCCCGGGTTCTGCAATGACCATCCCAAGGCCCCAGGGAGTCATGTGTCTTAACCAAGGTCAGAAAGAGTTGGCAAACAGGCCTCCACATGCTTCCTCTGTAGCTTTGGTAAGGATCACATTCCTGTATCTCCCTGGGGGGATCACAATATCTTTTCCAATTATTGCAACAGAATTACTTGAAATTCTATAGGAACATTTCTTTCCCTGAGTTTCCTGGAAAATGAGATGTGCGAAATCATGTCCAGGGACTATGCACAAATGGGCCAGATTTCTCCCAAACAAAAGGACATCCAAGTTAGAACAGACCACAACCTGGAGTACCTTGTAAATTGCCTGTACACCCTTCATGTGGTTCCCTCAAGCCACCCAAAGAGTTTCTTGACTGACATCTCTTAGTGCTTTCTAAGTGCTTCCTTGTATTCTTTTGGGCCTTCTGTGCAGAGTACAAGGGTCTGCTGAACCTGGGTTTCCTCCGGAAGCCTCACAACAGCCTCTGTTTGGAGCAGAGAAGCTCTGCGCAGCACAGAGGAATTCTGGTACTTCTGGGCTAATCCATGTTCTTTCTAAGCCCCAGACCTCTCTCCCTAGGCATGGCTCCATGTGGGAGGGCAGATCTTTTGAAGAATTATCTTCCAACTGCTCTTGCCTGGAGCCCATCAGGCTGCTCACCTAGCTCTGTAGCCAGGATGGCAGGGTCAGCTGCCTTTGTGCCAGAATGAACTGGCAGCTGCTGGCCTCCTTCCCCTGAGCAGGGGCCCTCACGGGCAGTGCTGTCCTGTTCAGGAGCAAATGACAGTGAACACATCTTTCCTTCCTTTCCATTCAAGATAACGGTAAACACATGTTTAAAAATGTACACAGCCATTTAAAATAATCTTCACAAAAATATTTTAATGAAGTGCAAACACGCTGCTGGCATAATGCTAAGTGGGGCTAACAGCAAGATGTATGATTGTATATAGAGGGTGACCCCAGCTTGGTAAACAGTTGATATTTACGGACAGGAAAACATGCAGGAAGGAAAGACACCGCAATGGGTCTCTTTAGGTGATGGGATTACAAGTAATTTTGTATTTTGCTCTCTAAATATTCTGGCGTTTTCTTAAAGAAAACACATGCTATAGATTGTGATTACTTTTGAAACCCAACAAGAAAGGACACTTTCCTATTAGCTGGGACTTCTGAGTTAGCAGAAACCAGTTTCACTCACTGCCCAGAAAGAAGCCAGCAGCAGCCTTCTGCTTGTCCCCAGAGTGCCTTGCAGGTGGGACCCCACCTCCCAGCTGCTGGACTTTCTGTTCCCACACAGGATACAGATTTCAGCTCTGCTAATTTTGTTCAGCTTATAATCGTGCATTTCTTTCTTATGTGAACCATAACAACATTGGGAAGTATGCAGTCCTATCAGAGCCGAGAAGCAAGAGATTGGATTTCTTTCTCCTGGTTACCAGGGCTCAGAGGTCCCAAAGGCATTTTTAACCCGAGACTCAGCTCAGGGGGAGAAAGAGGCCCAGAGGACGCTGCCTTTGTATAACAAGGTGTGCCGACTTGCCCTTGGAGGTGGCTGGCTCTGGGACCTTGAGATTTTCCTCTGCAAAGCCGAAGGTGGAAGTCATTGTTTTTATTTTATATACATTATAAAGATGAAAAAGACAATGTACCTAGCATGCCTAAGTGTGCACACAATAAAGCACTAATAAGTGGCGGGCGCTGGACAAAGTAGCAGAGGTGGAAAAACCACTATTGCAACTTTGCATTCACTCACTGCCCAAGTTCTCTCAAGTGTGTGCAGGGTGGGGATGGAAGTGGAGGAGCTGTCCAGACTCAGCCCCGCCCTGACTGGGCTGGCCTGCCCAAGGACACATCTCTGGTTTCAACATGGAAATGTAACCACTTCTGGGGTGGAGGGCAGGCAGCGCTAGCCACTGGCTGGCGGCCAGAGGCAGGGTGAGGGGGAGCCCTAGAGTGCTCACGGCTTATACTGAATACAAGACTCAGATCACTGCATTGGCTCTCCAGAGTGCCTCTTCCTCCACACAGGCCTGCTCTGCCCTTTAACTATTACTGGGCAGCCGCCAGGATGCCTGAGACTTATGGGAAATACAGGGAATCAATCCATACCTCCTAATGGAATGAAAAACTGTCTTCTGTACTGCCATGTTTGCTGCCATTATTACCAGTGCTGCCACCAGCACCGCTATTTCTACCATTGACAAGGTGCCTCCCTTGGCCTGAGTTTCACCTGGGTACAGATGATACTGAACATGGCCTTGTGGGAGGGTGCTAGAGACCTCACAGGGAGGGACAGAGTAGAATTATCAGAACTTACATCCCACAAGGGCCTGGGTACCAGACACATCCAGTGGGTCACACCCTCCACCCTCCTCTGCTCTAACAGTCCCTGGCAAGTTCAGGCAACTTCAAGCGTTAGGTACTAGCAGAATGGCCTTTTATTCGGTTAGAGCAGCTCAACAAAGCCAAAACCCCACCCAGTGGGGTGGGAGAAGATGAGAGGGTGCTTTTCAAATACACGACCACTCTTCCTTTTTGAAAGACTCTAAATTTTCCTGTGTCCAAGTTAAAAAAAAAATGTAGGCCAGACTTTGGCACTCATTCTCAACGTGAACTCTGGAATGCACACCTTAGCCTAACAGAAGGGTCCCCCTCTCTCCCACTCCAAGCCTCAGGTGGGACCCAGGGCAGGCAGGAGGGCAGGAATGCGGCAGAGCTCAAGCCCGTCAGCCAACGGCAACCAGGAGCCCCAGCAGAGCTCAGAGAGAAGGGGCATTTTGGAATCCATTTTGCTCAAGATGCTGAAGTCATTGTGGCAAACTCCGGTTTGTTACTGGGACGGAAGAACTTGGGTTAGGGCCTTACTCACGGGATGTGGTTAGTTGGGGGTGGCAGGGGCCACTCTGGTATCAATGATATCTTGGGAGAGCAGACAGGTGCACTGGCTGTCCTTAGGACCCGCCCGCAGGCCAACGCCTGGCGAAGGGTGGGTGGTGGGGCCCACCCTAGGCACTGTTCCTGCATTTTGGACCAGGTCTGCTGGCGGGCGGGACCAGCAGCTGTCGTCGTCAGACCAGCTGAGTCCCTTTTCTGTCCAGTCATTTGTAAGTGAGATTTACGATACATGCAAAGGAAAGGGGCGCCATCGGAAGGCAGAATGCGGAAAGTCACACTTTTCCCGAAGCGTCCCCCTCCCAGGCTGACCTCCCCAGAGCGGTGCGGTCGCAGCCGCGGCGTCTGCACCGCGGGTGCGCCG
This sequence comes from Oryctolagus cuniculus, assembly GCF_964237555.1. Lineage (NCBI taxonomy): Eukaryota > Metazoa > Chordata > Mammalia > Lagomorpha > Leporidae > Oryctolagus > Oryctolagus cuniculus. Next base: position 16,677,536 of record NC_091451.1, on the reverse strand, counting down.
CAGTGGTCCGGCGGGACGCGCAGGACCGAGTCCCGGCGCTGGGCGGGCGGAGCGCAGGCGGCGGGGCGCGGCGAGACTCACCTGCCAGGCTGTTGTAGCAGTCCACCTCGATGGCCTCCACCGTCTTGCTCTGCTCGTCCGACAGGCGGCCGAGCTTGGGGGTCCCGGCCGGGGAGGCCGTGCGCGAGTCCCGCTCCCTTTCCCCGGGGGGCGGCAGCAGCCCCTTCAGCTCCAGCAATGCCCGGTGGTATTTGCCGATGGCTTCGCGGAATTTCTTGTCCTTGTAGCACTGCGCCCCTTGGCTCTTGAACTCGTGCGCGCGCCGGATGAGCTCTGCGGACTCGGCCGCCGCCCCAGCCTGGCCCCGCGCTGGGGCCCCGCCGCCGCCCGGGGCGCAAAGCGGTGGCGGGGGCCGCTGCCCCTCTCCGGCCGCGGGCGGGCTCGGGTTCCCCTTGGCCCCGGCTGCCGAACCCTTCCTCTCCATCCGGCCGCCGCCCGGGCGTTCCGCGCGTGTCGAGATCCGCCCGCCGCTACCGCCGCGCCCTCTGGGGTTTAAAAGCGGCGGGCGCCGGTTCCGCGCCTGGCAGGCTCGGCCGCGGCCGTGATACCCCGCGGCGGCCGGTGGCCCCGCACTCCCATTCTCCTCGCCAGCTGCCGGAGGCTGCTCTCTGCTCCTCCCGCTGCTCCGATCGCCCGCCCCGGCTCGCCTCCCTCCCCCACTCGCGCGCTGCCCGCCCTCCTCCCCGCCCGCCACCTGCCCGCCGCGGCAGCCCGGCCCTCGCGCGCCCAGGGGCTCTCGGTGCCGGGGGACCGCGGGCCCGACTGGGGTGGCGGCGATTGTCGCTGACCCGGAAGAAGCTTGGCTCGCCGAGGGGGTGGGGGAGGATTAATGACAAAGGCGGCCCCGCTCTTTCCCATTCAATTCAATTCTCGGAGACGCGCCTGGTCTGGAAGAGCCTAATGGGGGAAGGGGCGTGTGCGTGCGTGGGTGGGAATGGGGGTGAGGGCGGTGGCGAGGCAGGGCGTGCAGACTCGCTCTCGATGGATTTCTGGAACGCTCACAAGCAAGGTGCGGCGAGCACACGGGGCGTGGGCACAACCCCTAGCTCCCCCTTATTTGCAGCAAGGCAGTACTATTTTTAAGGGGGGCAGGGCCTCCCTTTCATGGACGCAGGTGGTCGCTGAGGTGTATTTGGGTGTGTGGCTCCCGAAGCGCCCAGAACATGGACGTGCTCTGCCCTTCGCCGTGGGGCGTCGTGTACCAGGAGCCTATATGTGCTTACTGTGAGGGGTGTGTATGTGTGTGCACACGCACGCACGCGCGCACAGCTGTGCACAATGAATCACAGATATCAGAGATGGAAAACACCTGTTCCTTTCGGTCATCAGGCTTGGCGTGCATAGGGTTCTGGTTTCCATTTACAGGATAGTTCGTGCCCTTGGCCAGCAGGCATCATTCCTTCATTCATTCTTTGAGTCCACCCTGAGTGGCAGCTGTCTGTTGAGGATTTGCTAAGGCCAAGAGGCAGAGATGAGCAAGTCACCCCTGTACCCCTAAGAGATTGACCATCAACACAATCCATGATAGAGTCAAGGCACCAGGTAGAGACTGGGAGGGTCAGAAACGGCCCTGGGGCGGGGGTGGGGAGGGCCGTTTTGGAGGATCCCAGGCATAACAGAAAATAGCAGTTGAAGGCCTTGAAGGAAAGGTAGGATTTGGGCAGGAGGAAATGGAAGGAACCGAAATCCGGCAGGGGTCCTGATGTTTAGTGCATAGAAGATTGCTTTTGAGGCCCAAATAGAAGGTGTGGGAAATGATAGGGTTGCATTACACAGGCTGTTGGATGGAGAGTAAAGATTTGACTTTGGAGGCAACCAAGAACACTGGCATTTCTTGTGCCCCACCCCCCATGCTAAGAAAAAAAAAATGCTCTAAAGCAGCAGTTGTCCAAGTGTGGTTTCCAGACCTGCAGCATCAGCATTGCCTGGGAAACTGTTCAAAATGCAAATTCTCAAGTCCGACGTAGACCTACTAAATTGGAAATTCTGGAGATTGGTACTGGCAGCCTGTACTTCCACAAGCCAGCCCTCACTTGGTACAGATGTGTTGCTGCCACACCTTGCTTATTCAAATGGTGGCACTTGCTCTGGTAGCATCACTCAGGCCTCCTGGATATGTGGGACCTGCAAAATCCCAAATCTATTGATCCAGAAAATTCATTTTAGCAAGATTACCAGGTGATTTGTATGCCTCCTAAAGTGGGATTTTGGAAAATACAGAGCAGTATAAAGAAGAAAGCCCTAACCCTATACTGACACCCAGATACAGTCTTTGTTAATATTTTAATGTAATTCCTATCTTCTGTATTGCATCTTTATTTGTACAGAGTGCTTTTTAAAAAAAATTATTGATTGATCTGAAAGAGTTACAGAAAGGTTGAGACAGAGAAAGAGAGAGAGAGAGAGAGAGAGAGAGGTCGTCCATCCACTGGTTCACTCCCCAAAAAGGCACAATGGCCAGGGCTGAACCAAGGCGAAGCCAAGGGCTTCTTCCAGGTCTCCCACGTGGGTGCAGGAGTCCAAGGACTTGGACCATCCTCCACTGCTTTCCCACACACATTAGCAGGGATCAGGATTGGAAATGGAGCAGCTGGGACTTGAACCAGTGCCCATATGGAATGCTGGTGCTGCAGGCAGTGGCTTTTACCCACTATGCCACAGTGCCTGCCTCCAGAGTACTGTTTTAATCAACATGAGTGGTATGGGACAATATTTGTATACACATTTTGTTTCCTGTTCTTTGCATTTTCCATTATATGTGATTAAATATTATTTTAAGGACTCATTTTAATGGCTATGTATATTCCATCATATGCTAATAATAAAATCAGACAGATTTTATTGTAAATAGTACTGAGATAATAGAGATAATAGATACCACTTATATATAGTGCTTACTCTGTGCCAGGCATTGAGCTAAATACTTCACATATAATAATTCCTTTAATGCTCATAGCAACTGCTGAAATAAGGGCTGGGTAATATCCCTATTTTGAACACTAAGTCAACTAAGATTTCATTGCCAGTAAACAGTGGAACTAGGGTTTATTTATTTATTTTTAATTTGACAGGAAGAGTTATAGATAGAGAGAGAGACAGAGAGAAAGGTCTTCATTCCATTGTTTCACACCCCAAATGGCCGTAACGGCCGGCACTGCACCGATCCGAAGCCAGGATCCAGGTGCTTCTTCTTGGTCTCCCATGCGGGTACAGGGGCCCAAGCACCTGGGCCATCCTCCACTGCCCTCCCAGGCCACAGCAGAGAGCTGGACTGGAAGAGGGGCAACCAGGACTAGAACCCGGCGCCCATATGGGATGCCGGTGCCACAGGCGGAGGATTAACCAAGTGAACCACAGCGCCAGCCCCAATTATTCTTTAAAAATTTGTTAAAAATATTTTTGAGAGCCAGAGAGTGCTTCCACCCGTTGATTTACTTCACTAAATGCTCCCGCCAACTAAGGAACTCAATCCAGGTCTCCAGGTCTCCTGCATGAGTGGCAAGAATCCTACCACTTGAGCTGTCACCACTGTCTCCAGGTTCTGCATTGACAGGAAGCTGGAGTCAGGAGCCGGGGCCAGGAATTGAACCCAGGCACTCTGATGTGGGACACAGGCATCTTTTTTTTTTTTTTTAGATTTATTTATTTATTTATTTGAAAGTCAGAGTTACACAGAGAGAGAAGGAGAGGTAGAGAGATATAGAGGTCCTCCATTTGCTGGTTCACTCCCCTATTGGCAGCAACGGCCGGAGCTGTGCTGATCCAAAGCCAGGAGCTTCCTCTGGGTCTTCCCATGTAGGTGCAGGGGCCCAAGGATCTGGGGCATCTTCCACTGCTTTCCCAGGCCACAGCAGAGAGCTGGATCAGAAGAGGAGCAGCCGGGACTTGTACTGGCGCCCATATAAGATGCCGGCACCGCAGTTAGCGGCTTTTCCTGCTACGCCATAGCATGCGCCCCAGGACAGAGGCATTTTAACTGCTAGCTTAAACGCCCACTGCAGATCTGTGCTTCAAATCTAAGTAATCTTCAGAATCTATCTTCTTCATTCTCTTTACACTTGTTTCTAACCCCAATTTTTTTTTCCTTATGTAAAATTATTGTTTCAATTTTTAAGAAAGACTTGAAACATATCGTCAGTTTGGTTCACAGAAAGGTTGTACTAGCTGTGGTCTCACCAACAACGTACTGGTTCCACAGCATCCAACATCAAGGGTGAACTTCAAAAAAATATTTTCTGATTTCATAAATAAAACATAGATATCAAATTAACTGGGATTTCTTTAATTATCAGGATGAACATTTCTCATATGTGTAGTTGCTGTTGATATATGAAGGACTTTTAGTTGAACACAATTTGAATAAAGTACACCTGTATTTTAAAGTGGTTCCTTTTTTTAAATTTTTTGACAGGCAGAGTGGACAGTGAGAGAGAGAGACAGAGAGAAAGGTCTTCCTTTTGCCGTTGGTTTACCCTCCAGTGGCCGCCGCGGCCGGCGCACTGCGCTGATCCGATGGCAGGAGCCAGGTACTTATCCTGGTCTCCCATGGGGTGCAGGGCCCAAGCACTTGGGCCATCCTCCACTGCACTCCCTGGGCAAAGCAGAGAGCTGGCCTGGAAGAGGGGCAACCGGGACAGAATCCGGCACCCCGACCGGGACTAGAACCCGGTGTGCCAGCGCCACAAGGCGGAGGATTAGCCTAGTGAGCTGTGGCACCGGCCAAAGTAGTTCCCTTTTCTCAGGGCCTTTTTTTTTTTTTTTTTTTTTAGATTTATTTATTTATTTGAAAGGCAGAGTTACAGAGAGGCAGAGACAGAGACAGAGGCAGAGGCAGAGAGAGAGGTCTTCCATACACTGGTTCACTCTCCAATTGGCCACAAGGGCTGGAGCTGCAGCAATCCTAAGCCGGGAGCCAGGAGCTTCTTCTGGGTCTCCCACACAGGTGCAGAGGCCTAAGCACTTGGGCCATCTTCTGCTTTCCCAGGCCACAGCAGAGAGCTGGATCAGAAGTGGGGCAGCTGGGTCTTGAACTGGCACCCATGTGGGATGCTGGCACTTCAGGCCATGCATTAACCCGCTGTGCCATAGCGCTGGTTGGGCCATCTTCTACTGCTTTTCCAGGCCATAGCAGAGAGCTGGATCAGAAGAGGAGCAGCTGGGACTGCAGGCAGCGTCTGTACCCGCTCTGCCACAGCCCCCGCCCCTCTAAGGGCTTTAACATCTTGGATCTCATTTGAACTTCATGTTAGCAGCAGAGAGAGCAAGTGATTCTCTCATCACAAAGGGCGTTTACAGGGGTCTCTAACAAGACATCGTGTTAGTGCAGTTGTTCAGGGGCTGTGGGCTCAGATGGGCATGGGCTGGAAGTCTAATTCTGCTACTTCTTAGGCAAGTTGCTCAACTTCAGAAAACTCAGATTTCCTCATTCATTAACTGAGGTTACTACTTTCTTCATGGAGCTGTTGTAAAACACATTGTAACTGCTCAACAGATGGCAATTTTAATTATTACTCATTAAATTCTGTCATTATGGGATCCCATGACACTGTTGTGGCAGAATTCCAGATAATACACAAATACACGCCAGCTCCTGGTCCCCTTTACTCTATGATATTCTATCAGGTAGATCACAGGGAACAAATTGGGGTTGGGAGCCACTGCATACTGCCTCTCAGGTAGGAAGGGCTCCAGGGGCAAATACTGGCCAGAGAGCCAGGCCTAGGATCTGGCGACTATCAGAAGTCAGACACGATTTGGGTCACGTGGTTGCAATCATTTAAAGGTGAGAAGTATGAATGTGCCCACATTGCTCTTTGTTTTCCTACCGTGTCCTGGCTTAATGGTACAGTGTCTCAATCTTAGATTTGGGGTTTGAGGGTACGGCTGCGTGAAACATGTGGCCCACTTAAACACTACCCTGTGGAGGAAGCGAAACTCAATCCAAAGGCATAGAGCTAGCTCTGATAAAAGAGAGCTTAAATGGGGCAAAGAGGGAATGTTATGGGCGGAGAGATAGATTGAGACGAGACTTTTACTCTGCCCATCTGTCCTGCTCAGCAGAGCTATGTGTAATGTCTGGAATTGTTTTGTTTGCTTGTTTGTAGTACACTTCTGTCTATTGAAGGCACTCATCAGTAAGTGCGTTCTGGCTTCTCAGAAGAGGCCTCCTCCCTTCGAATGGAATTAAATAGGTGCCAACAAGCATTCATTAACTGTTGACCATATGCAGAGCATTATTTTAGGAAGTGAGCAAAGATTCAAATGACAAAAAATTTGAGAGTCAATTTAGGAATCAGAGACTCAGTGCATCTCAAACATTAACCTGTGTATGACCAATTCTGTTAATCTAGGTGGGGCCCAAGTTTCTGCTTTTCTAACAAGCTACCCAGCAATACTGATCCTGTTGGCCCATTCTTTTTTCAATTAAATATTTATTTATTTTAATTTCATTTGAAAGGCAGAGAGACACAGAAAGAGAGAGAGATTTCACCTTTTGGTTCATTCCCCAAATGTCTGCAACAGCCAGGGCTGGGCCAGACTGAGGCCAGGAGCTGGGTCTCCCACTTGAGTGGCAGGGATCCAAGTAGTTGAGCCATTACTGTTGCCTCCCAGAGTGCATTGGCAGGAAGCTGGGTTGGAAGCAGAGGAGCAGGTCTTGAACCAGGCACTCTCATAAGGAACGTAGGTGTCCTCAATGGTGACTTAACCACTGTGCCAAACGCCTGTCCCCGCCATGGCCCGAGTTTCAAAGGTCAAGTGTTAGAGGAAAGGGAGGCCCCACATCTCCCATTCTCTCCTAGTTTTCACGTTTTCCCAGAGAGGAGTTGTTGAGTAGATCAGTCATATTCCAGGAAATTCACTGATTCACATTTAACAAGAGCAGAGTGATGATCCTCCAATCAGCTTCCTCTCCTACTTCGTGTTGCAGGAATAGGTGAACGGATCAGGGCCTTCTGTTGGAATCTGGCCATCCTTCCTCAGGTTTCTCTTCCTCAGGTGCATAGCAAGTGTACCTTTTCTTACTTGGATTTCTTGTCTGATGTGGTAGAACAGTGGGCAGGAAGATTTTAGTGTGTCATGGGGAGGGAGAGGTGCTTGTGGGCCTTTTGTGTAGATCCTTCCTCTAATTTTTTTCTTTTGGTATCTTTTCTGGAGGGGAGGGAGTTGTGAGGGTTTGAGAGGTAGAAAGACAGAAACAGAGCTCCTATCTGCTGGTTCACCCCGAGATGTCCAGGTTGAGCCAGTGCTGAAGCTAGGAGCCAGGAACAAAATCCAGGTCTCCCAAGTGGGAACCAGGGACCCAAATACTGAGCCATCATGCTGCCTTTTAGGGTATGCTTTAGCAGGAAGCTGGAGTCAGAAGCCAGAACTGGACATGGAGCCCAATGTGGGATGCTAGGCTAAACACTGGCTCCCAAATTTTGTTTTAAAAAGAGCTTCACACTAAGAAATCGGGCATTTATTCAGGTGGTTGTACTATTTTGATTTCTCACCTGAACGTCACAGGGAAGAAGGATGAACAAGCTGCAGCAGGTCTCTAGTCTTCTCAGTCCCTTGGCCCAGTGTCATCAAAACCTCTCCATTCCTCATAGGCCAGCCCTGAGCACGCATCAGTGAGTCCATGCATGGAATAGCTCTTTACTGCTGAGATACGCTGGAAGATTTCTTAGAGAAGATGTGTGTGGCACTGTTTTGAAGGAAGGGACTTTGCGTGCCAAACAGCTGAAAGCACAGTGTTCTGCTGGCTTTTACGAGCCCCAGACGCTGTCTGCCTTGGTCTTGATATTCTTTATGCAGCTTAGAGTCTCTGACCTCTTCACTGCCCATGATCTTAGAAGACTGAAGCTCTCTTCCTTTGCACACTCACTCTTGGATCTTGCATACCTTCCAGGCAGATGGCTTGTTCTGCCTTGTCTCTTCCTGTAGCTCGATTTCTTAAGCATATGTAAGACATGTATTTGAATCTCCTTTATACCAATCTAAGCTTTTCAGGGTCTGGCCACCTGCCAACAAAAGCAAAGCTATTTTGGAGATGTGTTTCTAATTGCATCGAACTCCACAATTTACCTGAGAAAATCCCAGCACTTTCCATCATCAGTCTCTAATCCATATTCAATTTTGAAATATTCCTTTATGGAAAATTGAGATATTTTATTTTATTTATTTATTTAAAGATTTATTTATTTATTTGAAAGAGTTACACAGAGAGAGAAAGAGAGGCAGAGAGAGAAAGAGAGAGAGAGAGAGAGATCTTCCATCCACTGGTTCACTCCCCAGATGGCTACAATGGCCAGAACTGTACTGATTTGAAGCCAGGAGCCAGGAGCTTCTTGCCGGTCTCCCACGTGGGTGCAGGGCCCCAAGGACTTGGGCCATCTTCTACTGCTTTCCCAGGCCATAGCAGACAGCTGGATTGGAAGTGGAGCAGCCAGGACTTGAACCAGCGCCCATATGGGATGCCGGCACAGCAGGTGGCGGCCTTACCCGCTATGCCACAGCGCCAGCCCAAAAGTGAGAGAATTTAAACTACCTCACGCATACATGTAGCTAGCATAAGGTTCTTATTTTCATGCATCCCACCTTCTGCCCCCTCCACATCTACCCTAACAACAACTTTATAATCCCATAGCCTAGTTCAGCCTGGTCTTAGAAAAATAGTGCTCCACCTATCCCTGCTGTCTCCTATCACTGAATTCATTCTCCAACCTCCCCATCTCCAATATTGATTGTCACCTTTCTTGGCAGCCATGGTGTTAGTTATTTGAATCTATTGGCATTCCTTCCAAAGGAGACTCTTCCTTGCTCTGTTCCATGTAACCTGGTACAACTGTCAATCACAGGCTGTCTCATTTCCAGCACTGCCCCCTCTTTCCACCTGCTACCACCTATTTCAAGCTTGAGCCAATTGCATTACCCTAGCATCCTTCACCATAGTGATGGGTTTAGGCAGAGGCATGCAAACCGAGTAGAGATAATCAGAATTTCCTCTGAGATTTCTATGTCTGTTCCCAGACATTAGGAGAGAGCAGGCCAATGCTGCCGCTCACTTGGCTAATCCTCTACCTGCGGCACTAGCACCCCGGGGTTCTAGCCCCGGTTGGGGTGCCGGATTCTGTCCTGGTTGCTCCTCTTCCAATCCGGCTCTCTGCTGTGGCCTGGGAGGGTAGTGGAGGATGGCCCAAGTGCTTGGGCCCTGCATCCGCATGGGAGACCAGGAGGAAGCACCTGGCTCCTGGCTTTGGATCGACGCAGTGCGCCGGCCGTGGCAGCCATTTATGGGGTGAACCAACAGAAAAGGAGAACCTTTCTCTCTCTCTCACTGTCCAACTCTGCCTGTCAAAAGAGAGAGAGAGAGAGAGAGAGAGAGAGCGAGCGCAGTCCTTTTTCCATCTGGTTACTTATTCTTATTTGGTTATTTATTTATTTGAGAAACAGAGAAACCTCTCCTCTGCTGGGAGAAATCTCCCAAATGCTTGCAATGGTGAGAGCTGGGACAAGCTGAAGTTGGGAGCTGGGAACTCCATCCAGGTCTTCCACATGTGTGTCAGGAACAAAACCATTTGAGCCATCACCCACTGGCTACCAGGGTGTGCATTAGCAGGACTCTGGAATCAGGATTGGAGCCAGGACTTGAACCCAGGCACTCTAATATGGGATGCAGGTGTCCAAGCTGATATCTTCACTGCTAGACAAAACACCACTCCTTCTGTTTAATTTTGGAAGGATAATTTTGGCAGATACAGTGTTTCTGATTCAGTTTTTCCTTCAGTATTTTGAATATGCTTTTCTATTCCCTTTTACTCTGCTGAGAAATACATTTATAATCTTACAGAAACTCCATTTTATGTGACAAATTGCTCCTCTCTTGCTATGTTTTAACAAAAAAAATTCATTTTATTTATTTGAAAGGCAGAGTTACAAAGAGGCAGAGGCAGAGAGAGAAAGAGAGAGAGAGGAGAGAGATTTTCATCTGCTGGTTCACTTCCCAAATGGCCATGATGGCCAGAGCTGGGCTGATCCGAAGCAAAGAGCCAGGAGCCTTTTCTGGGACTCCCACGTGGGTGCAGAGGCCCGAGGACTTGGGCCACCTTCCACTGCTTTCCCAGGCCATAGCAAAGAGCTGGATTGGAAGTAGAGCAGCTGGGACTCAAACTGGCGCCCATATAGGATGTCAGCACTGTGGGTGGCAGCTTTACCCGCTTGTGCCATATTGCCTTTGACTTTAGGTGTTTGATTATGTGTTTTGGTGTGAATATTTTAAAATTTATCCTGATTTGAAGTCTTTGAGAGTTTTTTTAACCTAGAAACCTTTTATTTAAGGTATACAACTTCATGCATTTCATATATACAAATTTATCAGCATAGTGATTCTTCCCATGCTACCTTCTTTCCTTCTTTCACTCCCACCTTTCTTCCTCCTCCCTCTCCTATTCCCATTCTTATATTTTACAAAGACCTATTTTCAATTAACTTTATACATATAAGATTAACCCTATACTGAACTCAACAAAATAATATATATAATATAGTATATAATATGTAATATATATATATATAAATCTGTTCCTCAACAGGTGAGAGAAAGGGCTGTTCAAAATCATCGCATCTCAAAATGTCAATAAGAGTCTTAACATTTTAAGTAGTTGATTAGAAAGGCACAGAGAGAGAGAGAGAGAGAGAGAGAATCTTCCATCCACTGACTCTCTCCCCAACTGCCCACAGTTGCCAGGGCTGGGCCAGATCAAAGCTAGGAGAGCAGAACTTGATCTCCATCTCCTATGTCAGTGGCAGGGACACAGTTACTTGAGTCATCACCTGGTGCCTCCCAGGGTTCACAATAGCAGGAAGCTCGAATCAGAAGCAGAGCCAGGACTCAACCCAGGCACGCCTATATGGGATGTGGGTGTGCCAAATGGCATCTTAACCTCTGCCCCAAATGCACACCTCTCTTTGAGTTTTTGACTATGTTTTCCATTCGTATTTGTATAGTTTTTGGCCATCATTTCTTTTTTTAAAAGATTTATTTTATTTATTTGAAAAAGTTACAGAGAGAGGTAGAGACAGAGAGAGAGGTCTTCCATCTTCCGATTCACTCCCCAGATGGCCACAATGGCTGGAGCTGTGCTGATCTGAAGCCAGGAGCCAGGAACTTCTTCTGGGTCTTCCATGTAGTGCAGGGGCCCAAGGACTTGGGCCATCCTCCACTGCTTTCCCAGGCCATAGTAGAGAGCTGGATCGGAAGTGGAGCAGCCAGGTCTTAAACCGGTGCCCATATAGGATGCCGGCACTGCAGGCCAGGGTTCTAACCCACTGCACCACAGCACCGGGCCCTTGCCATCATTTCTTTAAGTAAGTTCTCTGTTCATTTTTTTTCTTTTTCTGTGATTTCCATAAGATGTATATTAGTCACTTGACAGGGTCCTATGAGTCGCCTAGACTCTCTTCACATTTATTTATTCTTTTTCATTTTGCTCCTCTGGTTTTAGAACTTCACATAATCTCTTATTTCTTCTGCATGATCAAGGGTGCTGTTGTACCTCTCTAACAATTTTTCAGTTATCTTTTAAGCTCCAAAATTTCTGCTTGGTTCTTTTTAAAATCATTTCTATCTCTGTTGATATTCTCATTTTGTTCTTGCCCCACTTTCATGATTGTATTTAGTTGCCTCTCTGCCTTCTCTTTAAACTCACTGAGCATCATCATGATAGTTATTTTAAATTCTCTGTCAGGGGCTGGAGCTATGGCACAGTGGGTTGAACCACCGCCTGCAGTGCCAGCACCCCAGATGGGAGCCAGTTCGAGTCCTGGCTGCTCCACTTCCAATCCAGTTTCTGGCTAATGTGCCTCAGAAAGCAGCAAAAGATGGCCCAAGTGCTTGGCCCCTTGCATCTACGTGGGAAACCTGGAAGAAACTCCTGGCTCCTGGCTTGGCATGGCCCAGCCCTGGTCACTGAGGCCATTTGGGGAGTGAACCAGTAGATGGAAGATCTCTCTATCTCTCCTTCTGTCTCTCTGTAACTCTACCTTTCAAATAAATAAATAAATCTTTAAAAATATTTTATTCATCAAGCAACTCATAGATTGCATAAGAAATGGATTGATTACTGGAATTTTATTTTGTTCAAATATTTATTTATTTATCTGAAAGTCAGAGTTACACAGAGAGAGAAGGAGGGGCAGAGAGAGAGGTCTTCTGTCCACTGGTCCACTCCCCAGTTGGCCACAATGGCTGGAGCTGTGTCGTTCCAAAGCCAGAAGCCAGGAGCCAGGAGCTTCTTCCGGGTCTCTCACGTGGGTGCAGGGGCCCAAGGACTTGGGCCATCTTCTGCCACTTTCCCAGGCCATAGCAGAGAGCTGGATTGGAAGAGGAGCAGCCGGGACTCAAACCGTCGCCCATATGGGGTGCTGGCACTGCAGGTGGCAGCCTCACTCACTACGTGACAGCGCCAGCCCCTGGAGTTTTGTTCTGATACTTTATTTGGGCCGCATTTCCCTGTTTCTTTGTATGCATTTTAGCATTTAGCAGGATTTGTGTCCATCTTCCCCATTCTTTGGTTTCACGCTGAGAAGACCTTTCCCAGACTTGTTGGAGAGCCGAGGATGGCCAAACCTTTTCTGATCTCTTGCTCCTCCTAGTGTCTTCCTCTGGAACTGTAGGTTCAACCTGCCATTCACCTGTTGTCCGTGGCAAGATTCTGTCCTGGTCCTGTCAGCACTCTGTCAGGTGAGACAGAAGCTATGAAACCAAGGTTTGATAACCGAATAGGGCATTTGAGGCCCAACAAGAGAGATCTCTGAGTAGGTGGCTGGTTCCATGTGCCTCAAATTACATTGACTGTTATAAATGTTTGAATGTATAGCAGCTGTGGAATGTGGGCTCATAATCAGGACCCCTGAAGATGGCCAGGTTTGCTCTCTCTTCTCTTACATCAAAGATCCTTCACATCTGCTGAAATGCATCCAAATTCCTGCAGATTCTGCTACGGTGGCAGCAATCTGTCACCAGTCAAGCTAATTATCCCTTATTTATTTCTTTTCCTTACATTTGGCCCCAGCCTTCACACATTAGGCTACTGAGGCTTTGTCAGTAAACTCAGGACTGATGGGTGGGACCAGAAGGGATATAGTTGGGTACAAGAGAAAAAAAATTTAGATGAGCATACAGTTTTATTTCTACACGATCTCTTTCATTGGAAAGGAAATTACCTGAGCTGTCAAGACCAGAAATCCAGAGCTATTTGACATTTATCCAATAAGTCAAAGTTCAGGCTCACTGTACGGATTAAGGGGCCAGCATAAGTCTACCATCAGGAGAGAGACATGTGAAAGAACACATTATGCCACTGAGGGAATTCATTAATAGTTCCCTGTCCTTCTGCACTGCTATCTTCTCTTCCAATCTTCCTTGACTTTCTATTTTCCAGCAACTAAGTTGCATTACAGTTGGTAGATTTTCTCTGTCTTCATCAAAACCCTTCTGTTCTGAGAAGTAGCAGTATTGCATTGTTTTGAGTTAGCTGTTATTTGATTCCCAAATTAGTAGCATCATCATGGTGGTGTTAGCATGTGGGAGAAAGGTGGGAAAGTTTGGAGAAGAGTTCAGAATCCGAATGAATTGACCCAAATTGGGGGCTGGGAGAGCAGCTGAAAGTTATTGTGCAGATTGAGGCCTACGAGACAGCTAGAGCTGCAAGCACACAAAAGTAGGCCAAGTGTTCAGGTGCAAGTCTAGTTCATTACCTGGGAGACTTTGGGGAGTACCATGCTCAGGATTTATTTTAAAAATTTTTGTTTTTTGACTATGGTTGCCTGTACCAATCCTCTTCAGTAATAATTTTTGAAAATCCAGAGAAAAGTGAAATTTTTATTTATACTGCAGAGGCAGAGAAACAGAGACAGATAACTCCTATCTACTACTGGTTCACTCCCCAAGTGCCCCCAATGGCTGGAGAAGGGCCAAGCAGAGCTGGGGACTGGGAACTCAATCTAAATCTCCCAGATGGGTAGCAGGAATCTGATTACTTGAGCTATCATTGATGTCTCCCATTGTGCACATTAGCAGGAAGCTAAATGGGGAGTGGAGCCAGGACTTTAACTGAGAAACTCCAATATGGGAAGCAGCTGTTAAAAACTGGTATCTTAATCGCTAGGCCAAATACCCATTCTGGTTTTTTTATTTTTGGCCCCAGTAAATCTGGGCTCTAGAATTCCTCTTGAGCACTAAGAAGGTAATCCAGCTAGCCATGTTTCTGGAAGCCCAAAGAGGCGCCGGTAGAATACTGCTTAGTGAAACAGAGGCTGCTGCCGGCAAAGGTGGCTTCTGCTGTTTAAGGACACACTAGGCTCTCCCAAGATGTTCATTTTACTTGAAAATAGATATACAAAGAGATTTTTCCATCCACTGATTCAAACCTCAAATGCTCAGGGCTGTGGGCCAGGCTGAATCTGGGTCTCCTATATGGGTGGCAGGGACCCAAGTACTTGACCATCACCTGCTGCCCCCAGAGTGCATAGGAGCAGGAAGCTGGATTAGATGCAGAGGAGCTGGGACTTGAACCAGGTGCTCTAATACAGGATGTAGACAGCCCCAAGGACACCTTAACTCTGTGCCAAATGCCCACCCCTACAAAACCTGTCAGTTCCCCACAGCTCTCCATTCCTCAATGCGGTTTACAAGGATCTTGTCCCTCATTTCTGCTCTAATCTTCTCTCTCCCAGTCTTCTATATATTTCATGCTCCAGCTGTTCTGAACATTTTTTTTTCTTATTCTCTCTTGCCCTTTTAGCTTTGGTTCATATTCCTCTTTTCACTTATTTTGTCTTCCCTATTATTTTAAAAGTTTTTTACGGGCTGGTGCTGTGGCATAGTGGGTAAAGCCGCCGCCTGTAGTGCCGGCATCCCATATGGGTGCCAGTTCGAGTCCTGCCTGCTCCACTTCTGATCCAGCTCTCTGGCCTGGGAAAGCAGTAGAAGATGGCCCAAATCCTTGGGCCTCTGCCTCTCTGTAGCTCTGACTTTCAATTAAATAAATAAATCTTCATAAAAAACTTTTTTATTAATATAAACAGAACAGATTCCATGTATTTTTTTAGTACAATTCTATTTCCCTCCTTTCCTCAACTCCCCTCCTTCCTTCCTTTCTTATTTGTTTTTTTAAATTTTTTTGCAAAGACATAATTTAAATCCACTCTATAATCACAGGCTTAATGCACCACCAACCATAATAATCAATAAATAAAAGTTCCACAGGGGCATAAACAAGAGCTAAAAACAATCAAATCACAAGATGTCCATTTCATTCCTATACATTTTTTTTGTATTCAATGTTAACTATCACATGTCAGAGAAAACATGTGATATTTGTCTTTTTGTGACTGGCTTATTTCTTTTCCCCCCATCTATATATCTATCTTTATTTTCTTTTCAGATTTTACTGGTGTATAATTGGCAAATAAAAATTGTACATATTTAAGATGTACAATGTGATGTTTGACCATCCATGTTGAAATATCACTACAATTAAGCTAATTAGCATAAATATTACCTCACATAGTCACATAGTTTTTTTATTTTTTCAATTTTTATTGATATGAAGAGAATAGACTTTATAGGTATAATTCTAAGAAGACGATTCTATTTCCCTCCCTAGGTCTCCCTCTCTCAGCCCCCCTCCTTTCTTCCTTTCTTATTTTTAAAATTTTTGCAAAAATATAATTTCAATCCAGTCTATAATCACAGGCTTAATGCACCACTAAGGATAATATTCAACAAGTTTATAGGAGTGTAAACAAAGGCTAAAAACAACAATCAAATCAGAAGATATTCATTTCATTCCTAGACATTTTTTGTATTCTGTATTAACCACCACATATCAGAGAGAACATATGACATTTATCTTTTTTTAATTTATTTTTTTTGACAGGCAGAGTGGACAGTGAGAGAGAGAGAGACAGAGAGAAAGGTCTTCCTTTACCATTGGTTCACCCTCCAATGGCCCCTACGGCTGGCGCACTGCACCAATCCGAAGCCAGGAGCCTGGTGCTTCTCCTGGTCTCCCATGTGGGTGCAGGGCCCAAGGACTTGGGCCATCCTCCACTGCACTTCTGGGCCACAGAAGAGAGCTGGACTGAAAGAGGGGCAACCGGGACAGAATCTGGCACCCCAACCAGGACTAGAATCCGGGGTGCCAGTGCCACAGGTGGAGGATTAGCCTATTGAGCCGCGGTGCCAGCCGACATTTGTCTTTTTAGGACTGGCTTATTTCACTAAGCATAATGGTTTCCAGTTGCATCCATTTCGTTGCAAAAGACAGGATTTCATTTACTTCATGGCTGAGCAGTTTTCCATAGTATATATACATATATACACCACATTTTCTTTATTCAGTTTTCAGTTGATGGACACCTGGGTTGATTCCATACCTTAGCTATTTGAATTGAGCTGCAGTAAATATGGGGGTACAGATATTCCCTCGTCTTCTGGTTGGCTAATGCCTTCTGGCTTCTCATCATCTCTGCTTAAGCATCCTTTTCTCCAGGAAGCCTCCTCTTCCTCCACGTGCTTGGTGCTATCTCCTTACACTCTCAGACTTCATGGCTTCCTCCATCACAGCTCTGATTACCATGTAGTTTAATTATTGGAGTTTTCCTCTGTGTCTAGACTTAAATTATGAGATTGTGTCTTATTCATAGTGATTTCACCATAACTGAGCCTGTTGTAGTTGGTACAGGAGGTTGCATGGTAAATATTTTTTGAATGAGTGAATGAATAGCATGAAAATATCCATATATCCACAGCTCTTTTCAGGTTAAACCACTCCTATATCATGTCAACATGTAATCAGAAACTTCAAGATCTAAAGTTCTCTCTTGGCCTGTATTTTCTGAAAACCCATCACTGGGAATGATGGTCTCCTTACATGCCTGGTGCAGTGGATACAACTAATAGAACAGAGGGAGTGAGCCAAGTGCTTGATGGCTCTGACTGTAACCACAGCTTGAGATGTCAAAGGTTTCCATCTCTTACAATTTAAAGAACCCATAAAATCATTGGGTTTCTTATGCAAATATCTAGAAATGACATTTGACAGCCTATGCTTGCATTATATAACCAACAAATATTTATTTACATACTCATGTGTTGTCCTCTGCCTTGGACAACCAAAACTTGCCTTAAGGAGCTTTTATTCTTGAGGTTCACTTAATTCTCTGTCAAATAAAACTTGCTGAATCCTTCATTACTGATCTTAGTGTAATGTCAGAGGGAAAGACCATATTAGACTTGTAGATTTTGGTCAGCATGTGGATTTCTGGAAAGTGGATTTGCTTATAACCTGGAGAACGGAAAATTCTCCCTGTGTCTGTGGCCCTTGTATGGGTTCTGAAGAGACCATAACTAAACTGATAAAGAATATCTTTCCAGGAAATTTATATATTTTTGTCTTTTCTCTCATTCCTTATATGAGCTCAGCTGAAGTAATTTATGGTAGAACTCAGGAATTTTTCCTACTCCAAGAGGGAGAATACAAGTGGAAAAGGAAATGTAGCTGGAAAATGGAAAGTTCAGAAACCAAGGCAGCACAGGTGTCATGAGGGAGCCGAGCGAGAGGACTGCTGCGTGGGACTTGACAGTCTTCCTCAGGAAGGGCAAGGCACAGAGCTGCAGATGGATTGGTTCATTTTCATCTCATTTAAAAGGCAGGAAGAGAAAAAAAGACAGAGACGGGTAGAGACAGAGATCTCCCGCCTGCTTGTTTACTCTCCAAAGTGCCTGCAACAGCAGAGGCTGGGCTGGAGCTGCAGTCAGGAGCCTGGATCTCAACCGGGGCTCCTACACGGGTGGCAGAGACCCCTGTACTGGAGCTTTTACGTGCTACCTCCAGAGTGCACACTGGCAGAAAGCTAGAGTTGCAAATGGATTCAGGTCGGAATCCATGACAGTCCCATCTGGGATGCGGGTGTCCCAAGCAGCATTTTAACCAATGTGTCAAGTGCGCCCCCGGCACCCAATAGTCTGTCTTTTACATAAACCTTATCGAAGGGAGGGAGTAGCAGGAAGTCTCACACACTGCAGATGGGAATGTAAAATAGTACAGGCACTTAGATAATCTTGTATTATATTCTAAATCTGAGTATGCTCATAGACATACCCCATGGCCCAGACACCCTACTTCCAGGTTTAAACCTTAGAGGAATGCATGCTCAGAGACACGGAGGCACAGGTTCAAGAATGTTGTACCAGAATTATCCAAAATATCCTAAAATTAAAAACTCCAAGTGTTTATCAATGGCAGAAAGAATAACTAAATTGTGGCATATTCATCTAATCAAACACTATTCAGTGATGAAAATGAGCAAATTACTGCTGTAAGCATTTAGATCAGTTTGAAGCAAAGTTGAACCATTGAAAAATCTAGATGTGAAAAAAAGACATCTTTTATGATCTCAGTTGTATAAATCATCTCCCTTCCTAAAGGCAGACTTAATGAATGGTGTTCAGGAATTCATCAGTACATGGTAAAAATATAAAGGAAAACAGGAATACCATTATCATTTAAGTCTGGACCTTATCACCTTCAGAGAGGAGAGGGGCAGTTAGGATAAAGAGATGTCAGTATAGCCATGCTTTATTTTTGTAACTGCCTATTGTGGTAGTTAGATGGTGTTCATTTTTGTAATCGTTAACTAATATATACATGAAATTTTTGTAACTTTCCTGTGTGTGTGTGTGTGTGTCTGTATGTATGAGAGAGAGAGAGAGAGAGAGAGAGAGAGAGAGGGAGAGAGAGAGAGAATCCTCTTGCTTACAAACAATATGGTAAAAAGTCAGCCTTACATAGCTTGGAGGAAGTCAGGTTTATAGCCTAAGAGTATGAGCCAGCTGTTGAATTCACATCAGCTGCCTGACTTTGGGCATTTTAGCCTTGCTAAGACTCAGTTGCCTATTCTGTAAAATGGGACTAGTAGTAACATCCATCTCATAGGCTTATCATGAAAGTTCAAGTGAAATTATTTATATGCTCTTTATCCTAGTGCCTGATGTTTGGTTCAGTACACAGCAGTGACACCTAAAAGACAAACATTTATTGCTAAATAAATTTTTGCTTTGCTTATATAATTTGTTGGGTGACTTAGTCCGTTCCTGACACTATAATAAAAATCCATAAATTTGGTAACTTATAAACATGAATTTATTTCTCACAGTTCTGGAGGCTTGCATCCACATGGGCAAAAGCTGCAGGAACAAAAAGGGCCAAGCAGCTTTCTAAAGATTCTCGCTTTAATTAATTGATTTTATTTTAGAGGCAGAGGGAGAGAGACAGATGGAGAGAGATCTTTCCTCTGCTGATTCACTCCCCAAATGCCTGCAACAGCCAGGGCTGGACCAGGCCAGAGACAGGAGCCTGGACCTCAATCTTGGTCTCCCATCTGGATGGCAGGGGCCCAAGTACTTTAGCCATCAATTGCTGCTTACAGGATGCACATTTGCAGGAAGCTGGAATGGAGAGCAGAGCCAGGACTAGAAACACGCACTCCAGCATGGGATGTGGGCATCTCAAGTGACCACTTTTTGCACTTCGTCAAACACTCACCTGTGAAGCCTCTTACATATTGAGGCTCTGCCATGGTGATCTAATCACCCCTAAAGGCTCACCTCTTCATCCTATCACATTTGCAATTAAATGTCAACATAAACATTTTGTGAGACACATCCAGGCCACAGGGTTCGGCCCCTGGACCTGAAAATTCATGTTCTTCCCACCTGCTTGTCTCCTC
Organism: Oryctolagus cuniculus; assembly: GCF_964237555.1. Lineage (NCBI taxonomy): Eukaryota > Metazoa > Chordata > Mammalia > Lagomorpha > Leporidae > Oryctolagus > Oryctolagus cuniculus. The sequence goes on along the minus strand of NC_091451.1, from coordinate 16,657,700 downwards.
TAACACTCATTCCATCCTAGTCTCAAAATTCTGAAACTCATTCCAGCACCAACTCTAATGTGTCAAGTCCAGAGTTTCATCAAAATCAGACATGGGTGAGACTCAAAATTTATCCTTGCCAATTGCTCTCCAGTTATGAACAAGTGAAATCAAACATGTGATATACTTCTAAAATACAATGGTGGCACAGGCCTAGGATAGTCATTCCCATTCCTACAGGGAGGAATAGGAAAGAAGAATGGGATAATAGGACCCAAGGGAGTCTAAAACTCAATAAGGCAAACAGCATTCAATCTCAATTCATAGGATATTTTTCTTTCATTATTTATTTTTATCTGGGGGATGCAGGCAGGAGAGGTGGAAAGAGAGAGACATGTGGACAGAGGCAGCATTCTCATCCTTTGGTCTACTCCCTAAATGCCTGCAATGGCTGGGCTGGGCCAGGTGGAAGCTGGGAGCCAAGAATACTGTCCAGGTCTCCCACATGGGAGGCAGGAACCCAGCTATTTGACTCATTACCTTCTGCCCCTCTGAGTACACATTAGCAGGAAGTTGGAATCAAAATCAGAGCCAGGACCAAACCCTGGCATTCTGACATGGGCTGTTGTCCCGTCTGGTGGCTTAACTGCTAAGCCAAACATGATTTTCTTTGACTCCATGTTCTGTCTTCCAGATGCACTGGGATGGGGGTTGGGCCCCTGAGGCCCCCAGGCAGGCCCATCAACCACCGTGGTTCCCCAGGGCACAGCAACTTGGGGTCTGGAGCCTGCGGCTCCAGGCTGGTGTTAGTTATGTGCTGGTGTGGTTGTCGTTACAGATTTGGGATCTCAGGAGCGGCCCTCCCTCATGACTTCACCAGCTGTTTCCCTGGTGGTCCCCAGTGGTCTGCAGTGGTTCTACCTCTTTGGCAGTTCTCTGCCTGGGCCCCAGAGTTCTCCGCGGGCATCATTTGAAATCCACATGGAGGCAGCCTTGCTCCCTCCCCCCAGCTCTTACACACTGTAAGCCTGCAGAGTTGGCATGGCACAGATGCCACCAAGGCTTAACACTGTGCATACTGGAGGGACAACCCTGCTTGTACCTGGGTACACTTGAGCCACAGCTGAGGTGGCTGAGGAGTGCTGTGCCTGGATATGTGGAGCAGAAACCTGGGGCAGTTCTGGGATATGTGCCCGGAGTTACCTTGGGTGCCCAGGGCCATTCATCTGGACCCATTCTTCCCCAGGTCCTGGTATTTGGCCCTGTGAAAGGCGGGGCAGCTCCCGTTTTCCCGAAGATGAGCCTGTGGCTTCCTTTTAACAGTAATAATCTTCCTATCAAAGAGTTGGTTGGCTACATCTTCAGTGTTTTCTCCTAAAATGGCTTTTTCCTTTTTAATTTTTTACAATCTGGCAGGTCTGATAATTTTCCAAATCTTCAAAATCTGTTTCCCCTTTCATCTTAAATTCCATCTTTATTTTTTTCTTTTTGCATTTTACTTTAAGTAGTCAAGGGAAGCTATGCAGGACCTTGAATACTTCGCTTAGAGACTTCTTCTGCCAAGTATCCTAGTTCATTGCTTTTAGGTTTGGCTTCGCTCAAAGCACTAGGGCACAGATGCAACTCAGCCAAGCCCTTCACCTTTGCAACAATGATGACCTTTTCTCCAGCTTCTAACACTTTGCTCGTTACTGAGACCTTCTAAGAACAGCCTTTGTGGTCTACATTTATAGCAACATTTTGATTATCGTTAGTTAAACCATATTTTGGAAGATTCAGGCTTTCTCTACAGTTCTCTTCTGAGTCCTCACCAGAAACACCCATCATGCTCACAATGTAGACTTTTCTGGCCTGCTCCTCCAAACTCTTTCAGCCTCTGCCTATTACTCAGTACCAAGGCCACTTCCACGCGACTTAGGTATTTTTTCATAGCAATGCCACACTTCTTGGCATGAATTTTTTTTCTCCTTTTTTGACAGGCAGAGTGGACAGTGAGAGAGAGAGAGAGACAGAGAGAAAGATCTTCCTTTTCCGTTGGTTCACCCCTCAATGGCCACTATGGCCGGCGCACCGCGCTGATCCGAAGCCAGGACCCAGGTGCTTCTCCTGGTCTCCCATGCGGGTGCAGGGCCCAAGGACTTGGGCCATCCTCCACTGCACTCCCAGGCCATAGCAGAGAGCTGGACAGGAAGAGGAGCAACCGGGACAGAATCCGGCACCCTGACCAGGACTTGAATCCGATGTGCCAGTGCCACAGGCGGAGGATTAACCTATTGAGCCGCAGCACCGGCTTGGCATGAATTTTTATCTTACTTTGTTCCTGATGCTGTAACAAAATACCACACACTGGGTAATTTATAATTAATATTGTTAAGATGTCCATCACTCTGTGGCACAATCTACAAATTCAACACAATTCCTATTAAAATACTAATTACTTACAGAGGTATAAAAAAACACTCCTAAAATTTGTATGGCACCACAAAAGACCCCAAATAGTAAGAAACCCTGAGAAAAGAGACAAAGCTACAGGCATCACAATACCTTATCATAAACAGCATAGCACGGTCATGAAAACAGACACACAGGGGTGGCATCTGGCATATGGATTACGTCATCACTTGGGACATACACATCTCATGTCCGAGTTCTTAGGTTCAAGTGTCTGCTTCCTCAATTCCAGATTCCAGCTAATGTGCAGCCTGGGACACAGCAAGTAATGGCTCAAGTATTTGGGTCCCTACTCTCCACATGGGAAACCTGGATCGAGTTCTGATCCAGCATTTGGGGAGTGAACCAGAAGATGGAATTAACTCTCTGTCTCTTTGCCTTTCAAATAAAAATTATGAATCAATTAATGTTGTTCAAAAACATATAAGCCAATGAAACAGAATACAGAAACCACAAATAAACACATATATTCACAGTCAACTGATTTTTCACAAAGGGTACAAGAACACACATTGGAAAAAGGTCAATCGCTTCAATCAATGGCATTGTGAAAACTAGATACAGGTCTGCAGAAGAAAGAAAACTAGACCTTCCTTCCTTCCTTCCTTCCTTTCTTCCTTTCTTCCTTTCTTAAGATTTATTTGTTTTAAATTCAGAGTTACACAGAGAAGGAGAGGCAGAGAGAGCGAGGTCTTCCATCTGCTGGTTCACTCCCCAGATGGCCGCAACAGCCGCAGCTGCATCAATACAGAGCCAGGAGCCAGGAGCCTCCTCCAGGTCTCCCACACTGGTGCAGGGACCCAAAGACTTGGGCCATCCTCCACTGCTTTTCCAGGCCATAGCAGAGAGCTGGTTCGGAAATGGAGCAGCCGGGACACGAACCGGCGCCCATATGGGATGCTGGCACTACAGGCAGCAGCTTTACTCGCTATGCCACAGCGCCAGCCTCCCCTAATTTTTACTATACACAAAAATAAACTCAAAGTGGATCAAAGACATAACTGTAAGTCCCCCAAACTGTGAAAATACTAGAAGGAAAGAGAGGAAACTCTTCAGGACATTGTTCTGGGCAAAGAATTTTTTTTGAATATGACCCCAAAAGCACTGGCAACAAAAGCAAAATTTGACCAATGAGATTACATCAAACTTCTGCACAGCCAAGGAGGCTACCAACAGAGTGAAGAGAGGACCTACAGAATAGGAGAAAAGATTTGTAATCTATTTATCTGACAACAGATTAGTATCCAGAACCTATAAGCATTCAAACAACAGCAGAAAGAAAGTAGTCTGATTTTAAAATGGGCAAATTACCTGAATAGACATGTCTCAAAAGAAGGTATATAAATGGCAATTAAGTTTATAAAAAAATACTCGCCAGTAATCATCAAGGAAAAGCAAATCAAAACCATAGTGAGATATCATGGCTATCATTTCAAAGACAAAACAAAACAAACAACAATAACAAAAGCAAACCAAAAACCCCATCCAGAACATCCAGAACCAGAAAACAAAAAAGCAAATGCTGGTGAGGATGTCAGGAAAGGGGAACTCTCATATACTGTGAGATATGCAAATTAGTCCGGCCATTGTAGAAAACAGTGTGGAGGTTCCGCAGAAAATGAAAACTAGAACCAAGTATGACCAAGTTGTCCCACTTCTGGGTATAAATTCCAAGGAAAGGAAGTCAGCAGGTAAAAGAGATAGCTTCACTCCCGTATTCACTGCAGCATTATTCATGACAGCAAAGATATGGAATCAACCTAGGTGTCCATCAACACACGAATGGGTGAATGGACTCAACTCAAATGCCCATCAACCAATGACTGGATAAAAAAAAGTGGTATATGTACACTATGGAATATTACTCAGCTGTTAAAGAGAATGAAATCCTGTTTTGTGTAACAAAATGGATGCAACTGGAAACCATTATACTTGATGATATAAGCCAGTCTTTCCCCCAAAACAATTATCGTGTTTCCCCTGATCTGTGGTAACTAATACAGTACAAAAAATGTAATGTATAATTATTTGCATTGCAGTCTCTATAAAATTATTCTTGTACACCAACTGTTGAGAAGAAATAAGTTAAAGTTTAAATGAACTTAATTATTGTCTTGTAACCCACAGGAAGTATTTAGTTGGTTCTATTTCATTGACGGAAATATGAATAACTAACCAAAAAAACTTGTATTTGGGTGAGATGATCATTTTTCCATTCAATTATTGTTTATAGCAATTGTGTATATTCCCACTAAACTAGGATCATCTTGCCTTTTACTTGTTAAACTTCTTATTTGATGAAGTAGTAAGCCTTTACAATGTAATGTAAATTTAAAATGTTATCTCAAAAACTAAAAAAAAAAAAAAAAAAAAGAAAGGAAGAGAGAAGGAAGGAAGGTGAGATGCAGGGAGGAAGGAAGGGAATATCATTATGTCCTTAGACTTGTATCTCTAAATAATATTGAATCTGTTTAAAATTATAATAAAAAATGAGAGAAAAATAGAGCAGGTGCTGAGTAAACTTTACTCCTGGGTGGATTATTTGTGTAGTAAAAAAGTTGAAGGGGCTGGCACTGTGGTGTAGCAAGTAAAGCCACCACCTGCAGTGCTGGCATTCACATATAGGTGCCAGTTCAAGTCCCGGCTGCTCCACTTCCAATTCAGCTCTCTGCTATGGCCTGGGAAAGCAGTAGAAGATGGCCTAAGTCCTTGGGTCCCCGAACCTGCACGGGAGATGCAGAAGCAGCTCCCGGCTCCCGGCTTCAGATCAGCGCAGCTCTGGCCATTGTGGCCAGTTGGGGAGTGGACCAGCAGATGGAAGACCTCTCTCTCTCTCTGCCTCTCCTTCTCTCTCTGTGTAAACTCTGACTTTCAAATAAATAAATAAAAAAAAAAAGTACTGAGAGAAGGCCTGAGTTTTACTTGTAATCCTGCTACTAACTAGCTTTGCACATTACTTCCCCTTTCTGGCTGCTAATGTTTTCATCTGTAAAATGAGAAAAATGAGCCTGATGACATTTAAGGCTTTTTCCTGTTCCAAACTGCTCTGCCTAATGCTAATTGTTCTATTTTAAGCTACAAAGGGTCCTTGAAACTTTTATAGGAGTTTTGTATATCAGCTAAATAGAATGGATTAAGAATGCTGCCCCATTCTTTTTTTTTTTTTTTTTCAAAAAGATTTATTTATTTTTGGAAGTCAGAGTTACACAGAGAGAGAAGAAGAGGCAGAGAGAGAGAGAGAGAGAGAGAGGTCTTCCATCCGCTGGTTCACCCCCTAAATGGCTGCAATGGCGAGAGCTGAGCTGGGCTGATCTGAAGTAGACTTGGGCCATCTTCTACTGCTTTCCCAGGCCATAGCAGAGAGCTGGATCGGAAGTGGAGCAGCTAGGACTCGAGTTGGCACCCATGTGGGATGCTGGCACTGCAGGTGGTGGTTTTTACTGGCTATGCCATAGCACTGGCTCCAAGTGCCATTATTGAGCCAGTTAATTCTCACTGAACAACTCTAAAGAACGAATATGTATCAACCAATTCCTAGGTGCTGGACATCGAACAAAACTAATATATTTTACCCTCATGGAACTTAGAGTATTCTGGAGGGAAAATAGGGGTTAAAAAGTAGACAAAGGAAAATATTTACAATCAGTGACAGGTACCATAAGGGAAAAACAAACCCCCACACAGGGCAGGACACTTACAGAGGGAGGCTGCACTTGGAAGAAGTAAGTATCACAGAGAAGTTAATTCAATAACATTCAACAAATGTTCATTGAGTTCTTCCTATGTTTTAGGCACTACGCTTGGTGTTAGAATAGAGCAGGGAAGAAAACAAAGTTTTGGAAATGAAAAGGAGGCAGAGAGAGATTAGCGGCTGTGTGTGTGTGTGTGTGTGTGTGTGTGAGTGTGAGTGGTGACTGGAATAGAGGCGCATCTCAGGCCAAGGGGAAGATCCTGCAGTTAGCAGCGATGTCTTCCAGGAACTGAAAGCAGACCCCCCTTGCTGGAGCAGAGAGACGGTAGTGAGCGTGACTTGACTCAAGAGGTGGACAGGAGCTACAATACAGGAGGTCTTAGGCCATGCAAAGGCATTATGGAGATTTAAACGAGGATGGTCTATGGAAAGTACCCAGTGTGGATTTGAACTGCGCTGGCTTACTCTAGCATTTCCAGCTGTGCTAGGCCAGCAGGTTGCCTGGTGATGGGGCCCTGATTCAGGTAGCTTTGTCCTTGAATCTGGAAGTGCAAGAACTTCTGCAATGTCTAGAGTGTGGTTCCCTCACAGGGCTGCTGTGATACTAGCAGGACCATGGCTGTGATGGGTACGTGTGCATCTCTTGCTTGAGGGATGGGGCTGTGGCCTGTCTGAATCCTTAAAATTAAAAAAAAAAAAAAAACAACAGGAGGGCCAGTGCTACAGCGTAGTGGGTAAAAGCTGCTGCCTGCAGTGCCAGCATCCCATTTGGCCACCACTTTGAGTCCTGGCTGTTCCACTTCCAATCCAGCTCTCTGTTATGGCCTGGGAAAGCAGTAGAAGATGGCCCAAGTGCTTGAGTCTCTGTGCCTGTGTGCGAGACCTGGAAGAAGCTCCTGGCTTCAGATTGGCCCAGCTCTGGCTGTTGCAACCATTTGGGGAGTGAACCAGTGGATGGAAGATCTCTCTGTGTCTACCTCCCTTTGTAACTCTGCCTTTCAAATAAATAAATCTTTAAAAAAAATTCAGGATCCATAAAAGAAGAGGTCAAAGGATTGGAAAAAGAGAGGTCTGAAAAAGCCCTGGTAAGCATATTTGGGCAGGTTTTCATTATTCCACAAAGGACGTTTTTGCTTAACATATGATTACTGCCACAGGAACTGGTCAAAGAAGAGAGACAGAAAACTTGATTGTTACAATGGGATGTGAGAGGTGCTGCCATAGAGATGTGCCCCAGCTATTACGGGAGCATCCAAGAGAGGAACCTAGCTCACAGGAGTGAGGGGAGGGTCTGGGAAGAATCCCAACTCTGGAATGGAGACAAAGTTGGAGAGTAAAGTAGAGGCCAGATTGTGAAGGACATTGTAAACCATGCCGAGGAGTTTGGACTTCATCTTGAAGACACGGGAAAACCAGTCCACAGTTTTCAGCAAGGGGGTGATGCATTATTATTTCAATATTGAATAATAATAACTCACATTTGTCAATCTGCTTGTTTTTGCTGTGTGTCAGACACTCTTTTGGGATCTGAGAAATATCACACACAATGACTCAATCTCTTCTGGAATATTTTGAGTTAAGAACTATTATTAGCACCATTTTGAAATGAGGAATCAGCAGCACAGATAATGCAGGAACTTTTCCCAGGCAATGTTCCTACTTGACAACTAGTAAGTGACTGAACTGAATCCAAAACCAGACTGTTAGTGTCATAGAAAAGTGCTCGATTACTACGCTATCTCCCTGAATCCTTGCCACTGCAAGGGTGGTTCCTGGGGCTGGAAGTATTAGCATTGCCTGGAAGCTCGTTAGAGATCCTCCCAAGACCTGAATCAGAATCTGAATCTAATAAGAGTCTCCAGGCGAATTGCATGCTTACTGATGGCTGAGAAGCACTGGCTAGCCCACATGATTGAACTGGGCCAGCTGATGAACTGCACACCAATCACCCCATCTACAGAGGAACACTGCTGCAGTTTCAGTTGCCTGGCAAGTGTCAAGATGCAAAGAGCAACCCCATCCCTGCTGCCGACTCATTTTTCACATTTCAGTAGAAAGAAAGAATAAAGGTTAAAAAAATCACATTGGGTGGGCGCTGTGGCACAGTGGGTTAAGCTGCCACTTGGACTGCCTGTATTCTATATTGGAGTGCTAGTTGGATTCTTGGCTACTCTATTTTCTTTTTTTTTTCTTACTTTCTTTTTCTTTTTTTTTTTTTAATATTTATTTATATGAAAGGCAGAGTTACAAAGAGAGAAGGCGGGGGGTGGGGGTGGGGGAGAGAATCTTCCACCCATTGGCTCACTCCCCAAATGGCTGCAATGGCTGTGGCTGGGCCAGGTGGAGGCCAGGAGCCAGGAGCTTCTTTCAGGTCTCCCATGTGGGTGCAGTGGCCCAAACACTTGGGTTATCTTCTGTTGCTTTTCTAGGCACATTAGCAGAGAGCTGGATCAGAAGTGGAGTAGCTGGGACTCAAACTGGTGCTCATATGGGATGCTGGCACTGCAGGTGGAGGCTTAACTTACTGTGCCACTACACCGGCCCTGGACTCCACACCTGGGAAAGCAGTGGAAGATGGCTCAAATACTTGGGTCCCTGCCACCTATTTGGGAGACCAGGATGGAATTCTAGGCTCCTGGCTTTAACCTAGCCCTCCCCTAGTTATTGTGGGAGTGAACCACTGAATGGAAGATCTCTCTATGTATCTTTGTTTTTTTTTTTTTCTTTTCTCTTTCTATTTCTTGCTGTCACTCTGCCTTTCAAATAAATCAATCAGTCTTTTTTTTGGACAGGCAGAGTGGATGGTGAGAGAGAGACAGAGAGAAAGGTCTTCCTTTTGCTGTTGGTTCACCCTCCAATGGCCGCCGCGGCCGGCGTGCTGCAGCCGGTGCACTGCGCTGATCCGATGGCAGGAGCCAGGTACTTATCCTGGTCTCCCATGGGGTGCAGGGCCCAAGCACTTGGGCCATCCTCCACTGCACTCCCTGGCCACAGCAGAGAGCTGGCCTGGAAGAGGGGCAACTGGGACAGAATCCGGCGCCCCGACTGGGACTAGAACCCGGTGTGCTGGCGCTGCAAGGCGGAGGATTAGCCTAGTGAGCTGCGGCGTCAGCCTCAATCAGTCTTAAAAATAAGACCATATTGTGCAGGGCATCACTGTGTTGACTAATACAAGATGTTTGCAAGTAGAAGGCGGCCTAACAGCTGCCACATGGAAATCTTTGGGCTACATCTTAGACTGAGGAAGGGGGAGCTTCTGTTCTCCAGAATCAATGTTAGCTACTGTTTGTAGTCATCACAGTGATGAAGATTTGAGGAAATGATCAGCGAGCATTTCTAGGACTGAGGGGCTGAGGAAGTCCCTCCACCTGTGTTTAATTTAGCATTTTTAAAAACTGCCTATTCTAGATGACCTGACCTCCTAGATCCTGTCTAAGACTTCAAGGTGAAAGAAGACACTGTGTCAAGAATTTAGTAGGTGAGGCAATGTTCTGGCATAGTGGGTTAAACTATGGCCTGTGACACCAGCATCCCATATGGGCCCCAACTCATGTCCTGGCTGCTCTCCTTCCAGGCCAGCTCCCTATGAATGTGCCTGGGAGGCAGCAGAGGATGACTCAAGTTCTTGGGCCCCTGCCACCCACATGGGAGACCCTGATATCCTTCCTGGCTGCTGGCTTCAGCCTGGTCCAGTCCCAGTCATTGCAGCCCACTGGGGAGTGAACTAGTGCATGGAGGATCTCTTTCTCTCCATCTTTGTAACTCTGCCTTTCAAATAAATAAATAAATAAATAAATATTAAAAAAGAATTTGGGGGCTTAGGGAGGGGTTAGCTGTCAGGACTCAGCCCCCCCCAGAGAGCAGTGTGTCTGCATTCCCAGCCCAGGAACCTCCATCCAGAAGCCTCTTTATCTGACCTTATCTGAGATACTTCCCAGGTAACCTCCATCAGGACTTTGTTCCTGGGGGTCTTGCCTGAGGCAGTTTTCTCTATTTGGGATCAGTATTTTCTGCTCCAAGCCCTTCCCTCTGTTCTCATGGGCCATAGGTCCACAAAAGGCAGGAACCCTTTTCCAGGGCTCCCTGGTGGTAGGATGGTTTCTGACATCTGTGCTTCCATTTGACCTCTGCCTGGTACCATTCCAGGAGGAAAGATGAAACCCTGGGGAGCCAGTGCCTACCCTTGTGCCTCTTGCTGGAACTGTCCCAGAATATTAACAAGAAATTTGATTACAACGTTCTGCTTGGCTTGCTGTCCTAACTGTCCACCTCAGCACCTGGAATCTTGGCACACATCTGTTTGGTTTCCCTGTCTGAAAGTAGGTATAGGACTATTCCACCCAACACCCTTCGGTTAAGGGCTCTGGGCTCCTGAAATGAGAGCTTTTATTATATCGCGCGTATTCTAGTTTTTCTTTGAATTCTAGAAAGATTAAATTATTTCAAGAAAAGCAGAATGGATAATTCAGATGCACACGAGGATACATTTGATAGTTTATAGAAACCTCTAAAATCAGGTATTTTTTCTTGGCATACAGAATAAAGTGACTAATTTCGGACAGATGGAGCATGATTATGATTAGCTATGCGTAGATGTGGGACACTAAGCAATGACCCACTTCATAGCTTTAAATTATACAGATGAGGCTCTTGGCCCCATGGTTGTTTAATTATTTTCTTGGAAGATTTTGCACTTCCTTATTTAGGAAGCCTAATGAATTTTACAATTACTCTTTCCTCTGAAGTCACAAGTGATGATTCCCTGTCTGGATTGGTAAAGAACTCACAGCCAGAAATATTATTGGTGTGTAAGAAACTCAGGACAGAGTTCTCTCACTAACCCCTTAACCACTTTTGCGTATACTCAAGAGCTGACTGAAGTGCTTGCACTTGTGGGCCTGGAGAAGGAATGCTGCACATTTTTTTTTACCCCTGCAAGGTTTATGTCTGTATTACTTTAATAGTCCCTGCCTTAATTTAGTTCACTTCATCACTCATCTGGATTGTTTGGAATCAATATTTAATATGCATCTAATTTACTGTCCACACTGACATCTGAATTCTCATTCTCCAATATTAAACCTCCATCAACTAATTAGTCCCTTCTGGATCAAGTCAAAATTCCCAAACAAATAAGGTGTGTAACAAACTGAGCGCAAGCATCCCCTCCAGCCTCATCTGCCGGCACCACCACATTATGTGCTCAGGGCACAAAGAAAAGGAAATGTGCTCATACACTGTTCCTCTTTGAACAAAATCCCTCCCACCTGTCATTCCATAACACCTACTAACCCAGCTAAAGCAAAACGACCATTCTCTTCCTTCTACAAGGAAAGTCATACAAGCTCAAATTTCAGTCATTGTGTTTCACGCCTACTTCAATTTTCGGTTGCTGTGTTCAGTATGTTAAAGGCAGAATGGCAAAATTAAACAGTGGGTGTTGGCAGACTTGGGCTCCACTGATGATCATGTTTATAACTTTCAGTGACTTATTGAACTTCCTTAAGCTTCTATTTCTGCTATTTAAGTTGGCGATTTCATAGTAACTACATCAGGTGTTGGGAGGATTAACTGTAGTAATTTTTCTTTTTTTAAAAGATGTATTTATTTGAAAGGCAGAGGAGAGAGAGTGAGAAAGAGAGAGGGAGGGAAGGAGGCAGAGAGGGAGAGAGGAAGAGAGGGAGAGAGGGAGAGAATGAACAGGTGGAAGCCAGGAGCTTCATCTGGGTTGCCTATATGTGTGGCAGGGGCCCAAGCACTTTGGCCATCTTTGCTTTTCTAGGCATATTAGCAGGGAGCTGATCAGAAATGGAGCAGTCACGACACAAACTGGCACTCATTTGGGATGCTGGCATCACCAGCATCAGCTTACCTGTGGCAGCCCCACTGTGACAACTTTTCTAAAGTGTGGAGGGCTGTTCCTGGTGTGTCATGGTATTCAATGTGTAAACTTCAACTATTATTTCTATTTTTGCTGACATTTTCTTTAACTCAGTTATATTTTAACTTTGTTATATTTTAGCTTAACTGACTTGTATGCCTAGAATTATATTAGCTTGGTGAACTGAAAGATCTATGTAATGATATTACCAACTCTACTTCATTTATTCCTTTAATATTTATCACTGTTATATGGCATGGAGTGTGGCTGAACAAATTATACCGAACTGTAATGTGGCAAAGATCCATGAAATTATAATTATATCAAGAACTATTAAGCCAGGATCAAGTTTTTGTATTTTGGGAATTCTTAGAGTTGTTCAGGTATTTTTAGTACTGAGTTTGAACAATAAGCAACATTAACATCACCAAATAGTTTAAAGACGCGTCTTTTGTAAAACTCTTCTACCTATGTTTGCTATACATGTATGGGGAAAATACTTTCATTAAACTTATACACACAAGGTTGATTTTTAAAAATATTTATTTATTTTTAATTTTAATTTTTTTGACAGGCAGAGTTAGACAGTGACAGAGAAAGACAGAGAGAGTTATAGACAGTGAGAGAGAGACAGAGAGAAAGGTCTTCCTTCTGTTGGTTCACTCCCCTAATGGCCGCCACAGCTGGCGCTGTGCAGAGGCAAAGCCAGGAGCCAGGTGCTTCCTTCTGGTCTCCCATGTGGGTGCAGGGACCCAAGCATTTGGGCCATCCTCCACTGCACTCCCGGGCCACAGCAGAGAGCTGGACTGGAAGAGGAGCAACAGGACTAGTACCTGGCACCCCAACCGGGACTAGAACCCGGGGTGCCGGCGCCGCAGCGGAGGATTAGCCTAGTGAGCCACGGCGCCGGCCAAAATATTTATTTATTTCTTTGAAAGGCAGAGTTACAGAGAAAGAGGGAGAGATTTTCCATTTGCTGATTCACTCCCCAAATAGCCTCAATGGACAGGGCTGGGCCAGATGGAAACCAGGGGGCAGGAGCTTCATTTGGGTCTCCCATGTTGGTGGCAAGGGCCCAAGTACTTGGACCATCCTCTTCTGCTTTCCCAGGTGCATTTGAAGGGAGCTGGATTGGAACTGGAGCAGCCCAGAATAGAAGTGGTACCCACATGGGATGCCAGCGTTGCAGGTTATGACTTAACTTGCTGTTTCATTGGCCCCCAGTTGTTTGTTTTTTTTTTTTAAAGATTTATTTATTTATTTGAAAGGCAGTGTTACAGAAACAGAGAGGGAGACACTGTTTTTTTTTCAAAATACCATTTTGGATTTATTCTAATTTCAAATTTGACTTATTTCAATTTTGACTATGAATTGAAATCAAATTTCTTCCCATTCTGTTTCAAATAACCACAGGTATTGAAATTTCTAATCTTGCTTTTGAGATCTGACAGACTCTCATAGCTAAGTACAGTATTCTGGTAGGAGAGGTAAAATATTTACAGAAGAAAATCGGAATGACTTGTTTCATCTTTGAGGCTATGCAAGTGTACAAGTGTATCTTATATTAAAATGCAGATTTAAATATGTGGAGAATAGAAACCTTCTCCCATCATCCCACACTTTCACAGCAGCTTTATTGTTCGCCTTCTGTAAACCTGTAACACCTATGACATCACTTTTTAGTTTGTGTTACAGTATTGGTTTACATGGCCATTCTGTACCCATCACTCCCCACCCCATCCCACCCTGCACACAGTAACAGCTGAGAGACTCAATAAATGAAAATCCAGGAGACAAATTGTTTCTTTGACATATTTGTCCATGAATCACAAAGCAGTTCTCAGGTTTGTATATAGCATATATATTTTTAAAAGCCCCAAATGGGGGTTGGCATTGTGGTGCAGTGGGTTAAACCGCCTTCCACAGATGCTCCGCTTCTGATCCAGCTCTCTGCTAATACGCCTGGGTAAGCAGTGGAGGATGGCCCAATTGCTTAGGCCCCTGCACCCATGTGGGAAACCTGGAAGGAGCTCCTGGACTTTGGCATTAGCCTGGTGCAGCCCTGGCCGTTGTGGCCATCTGGGGAGTGAACCAGTGGATAGAAGACTTCTCTCTCTGTCTTTTCCTCTCTCTTTGTAACTCTTTCACATAAATAAAAAATAAATCTTAAAAAAATCCCTCAATGTTAGCACACACACAATTTGTTTTTACATTTCACATGAGTATTATGTGCAACCTGATATTATATGCATTGATACTCTTCATCTGCATGTAACTGCAGAATAACTTATGGCATGGACTGCTGTGTGAGAAAAAACTGTTTTACCAAGTCTACTTTTTTCTGTTATTAAGGTTTATTTGATCTAATACTCATGTGTGAAGTGACATTGAGTCTTAGTCTTTTTATTTTTATTTTTTATGTATGTATGTGTGTGTGTGTGTGAGAGAGAGAGAGAGACAGAGAAAGAGAGAGAGAGAGAGAGAGAGAGAGAGAGAGATCCCATCTGTTGGCTCGCCTCCCAAATGCCTGTGATGGCTGGGGCTGGGTTGGGACCAAAGCCAGGAGCCAGATATTCAATCCAGGTCTCCCATGTGGGTGGCAACCACCTGAGCCATCACTGGCTGTCTCTCAGGGTCTGCACTGGCAGGAAGTGGAGTCAGGAGCTGGAGCTGTGAATTGAATCCAGGCACTCTGATGTGGGTCACTGGTGGCTTAACTGCTGGGATACCTGCCTACCCTGACTCTTACTCCTGACACCCAGAGAAAAATCACATTATATGTCAAATTTACATAAAACCATAACAAAGATAGAGACCTGTTCATTTAACAGAAAGTGGGCAAACCCATACATTTTCCTCTTCCAATAAATATATGGTAAATGTTTCTACATAAAATATATTCTATATATGGGTCTAAGAAAATAAAATTATTTCTTTATGTTCACATATTACAGGTTTAGAAAGAAATAAAATGTAAAGTGTGGGAAACCTCAGCAGGAGACAATCACTGGAGAACACAAAGAGCATAATAACTAGGAGAGCAGGGAGGGCAGGTCTTGGATCAGGGTTACCAGGCAACCAATCCCAGGAGAAAGTAACATGACAGGGGACAGGGATACAGAATCATCCAGTCGTCCAAATTCCTGGACAATTAGGTGTTTGAGAAGAACTGGAAATGATTCATGGAGGCTTAAGCAAATTTTCTAACAGCTCAACAGAGAAAGGATGAAGATAATGAGACTCTTGGCTAACAAACATTATTAACTATTTCCCGCCTTCTCTCTACTCACATATTCCCCTGCAACTAAAATCCCATTAACCACTAATTACCAGCATCTGCAGAATAATATACTTTTCCCTAAGTTCTTCTCTTATTCTAATCTTGCTTTTACATGAATAGAATTTTCCAGACAAATGCCTCTGTGTGTGTATGCATGTGGGCACATACACATTTGCTTTTCTATGTATTTGGCTGAGGGTGTGAGACAGAAAGGGAAGAGAATACAATTCAAAGTTTCCAAGTAGAACAATTTCCAAAGGACCATGTAATTGTGGAATCTGGGAGAATCCCACTGTTGTAGGGGTCCAGTGTATGGGGTGGTGGTTTGGGTGGACAGATAAAATTCAAGAATAGGCTGGGGCAAAATGAAATGATATAAATTTCATCCCAAGGGCAAAAAAAAAAAATAGAGTCAGTAGAGATTTTAGAGCAAGAAAACATGATTGAAAGAAAAATTACCCTAGCAACAGTGTTCATGCAAGAAATAATGAGTCTTAGAATTAAAGACAAAGCAGTAGAGATGCAGAGGAGCCACCTGATTCAAGAAGGCTCCTGAAAAGCACGCATAAGTTTTGGTGCAGACTGTATGTTGACAGTGAGGAAGAGGGAGAGGCAAGGTTTCTTATTTAGGAGTGAAAATCTTTCAGTTGGGACCAAGAACAACAGGCTGGAGCCATCCAGTAGGCAGATGCATACATGTTCCTGGAGCTCAGGAGAAAAGTCTGAGTTAGACTACTTTGGCAAGCCAGATGACATAGATGGCACTGCAACCACAGGGAGAACGAGGTCTTCTAGGGGAGGAGAGAAAAGCACTAAGATGAACTAGAAGAGGGATGGGACTGTGGATGAGAGAACGTGCTTGGGTAAAACAGGAGAAGAGAAGGAAATACAAGGGATGAGGAGGGATGGGTGTTGGGGTGCAACAGTTAAACTGCTGCTTGGGATGCCTGCCTCTGCTTTGCTTCCTATCCAGCTTTCCTGCTAACGCGCACCTTTGGGAGGCAGCGGATGATGGTTCAAGTCTTGGGTCCCTACCACCCATGTGGGAAACTCAGATTGAATTCTGGGATCCTAGCTTTGACTTGTTGGGGGCATTTGGGAACTGAGCCAACAAATGGGAGATATCTTTGTCTCTGTCATACTGCCTCTGAAGTAAATAAATAAAACTTAGGGGGAAAAAAAGGAGACAGGTAAGAAATGTTCTGAGAGACAGCCAGGGTGCTAGGGGAAGCAGTCCTATGGAGACAAGGAAAAGACACTCTTGAGAAATTGGGGGTTTCTGATGTTGCTAGCTTCTGCATCCCACATTGAAAGGTGTATTTCCTTCTTGAGCATAGATGGGTTATGATGCATAGAGCAAATCTACACAAATATCAAGGACAGGTATCATGTATGAGGGGTCTCCAAAGAGCTCATGGAAAATGTGTTATGAAAAAACTATGCATGGATTTCCAAACATTTTCTGCACCCAAATAAACTTATCTTTTAATTCCATTTCCCAGGAAATTTTGGAGGACCTCATAGACTATATATTCTAAGCACATGGCAATTAGATTAGAAGCTAATAACAAAAAGATAAATGTTAAAATTCCAAAGACAATGGAAAAATAAGGAAATGGGAAGAGTGGCTGCCTGGTTTGAATTGTTTACATTGTGTACATGGGTCAGGAAGTGGGAATATTGCACTGTAATACTGAAGTTGAAATATCGTACTGCACTCCATAAAAATGTAAAAATAGTGCATGCCACCTCTCTTTTCTTCCAAACATGTTCTCCTTTGGTTTCTTACTATTGCTTACCATTCAACTGAAGCTATTCTTGTTGGGGACACCCTATTTACCAAATTCAATCCCTGCTTCTTGCCTCGTTTGTATGCTTGACACTGTCCAGTGCTCCTCTCTTCCTGAAACAATTCTGCTTTGCTTCGATGCTCCTACAGATACCTAAGCACATGAGCAGCTCTCAGCTGGGGAGTTTCGTGGGAAGCTGCTACTGGTTTCCAATGCACAGGAAACCTTGATTTACAGGCTGTCTCGCAAACACTTCACACACAACACAGGCTAAAAACATAGATCATTATTGCCCTTTCATTTCACCTAGTTACTTGTTATTCCTTCTCTGATTAATGGCACCTTGTTTGATAAATCAGTAACTTGCGAAATATTTTTAATTCCTCCATCTTACTCATCATGTTCATCTATTAGTTACCAACTCTGTTGTGTTTCATCTAAGTATCTAACTACATATCACCCTGCCCAGCCACTTACCTTTATATTAGTGTAGACATCATTGAGTTTGCAACAATCTTCTTCATGTATTCTCGGCTTCCAGACTCCAACTCACCATCCTCAAATAAACTTTCTAAAAACAGAAGCTTGATCACATTTCTTCCATTGCCTGCAAGACAAAGATGGAGATCCTAGGTCTGGTTGACCACGTTTTTTATTGTTTACAGATCCTGGATCTGTCAAAATTCTTCCTAATCTCTCTTCATAAAACACAAGGAAGGAGCTGGTGCTGTAGCGTAGTGGGTAAAGCTGCCGCCTCCAGTGCTGGCATCCCATAGGGGCGCTGGTTCGAGACCCAGCTGCTCTACTTCCAATCCAGTTCTCTGCTATGGCCTGGAAAAGCAGTAGAAGATGGCCCAAGTCCTTGGGCCCCTGCACCCGTGTGGGAGACCCTGAAGAAGCTCCTGGCTCCTGGCTTTGGATCAGCACAGCTCCGGCCATTGTGACCACTTGGGGAGTGAACCAGCGGATAGAAGACTTTGCTCTCTCTCTGCCTCTCCTCTCTCAGTGTAACTCTGACTTTTGAGTTAAATAAATAATTTTTTTTTTTTGACAGGCAGAGTGGACAGTGAGAGAGAGAGACAGAGAGAAAGGTCTTCCTTTGCCATTGGTTCACCCTCCAATGGCCGCTGCGGCCTGCGCACTGCGGCCGGCGCACTGCGCTGATCTGAAGCCAGGAGCCAGGTGCTTCTCCTGGTCTCCCATGGGGTGCAGGGCCCAAGTACTTGGGCTATCCTCCACGGGCCACAGCAGAGAGCTGGACTGGAAGGGGGCAACCGGGAAAGAATCCGGCGCCCCAACTGGGACTAGAACCCAGTGTGCCGGCGCCACAGGTGAAGGATTAGCCTAGTGAGCAGCAGCGCCGGCCAAATAAATAAATCTTGTTAAAAAAAAATAAAACACAAGGAAACAAGACCAGCACAACAAACAGCTTGATGTTTCACACTCCTGTTTATGGGATATGCTATTCCCTTTTTGAAAAGGCCTCTCCACCAGGCCCCCAAATCAGTTCTCCTGAAAAATTTCCTCCTGGAAACATTCTCTTTCACAACTCTGTTCTATGCTACTTCTTCTTCTTCTTCTTCTTTTTTTTTTTTTTTTTTTTTTTTTTTTTTGACAGGCAGAGTTAGTGAAAGAGAGAGAGACAGAGAGAAAGGTCTTCCTTCCGTTGGTTCATTCCCCAAACGGCCGCTACGGCCCACGCGCTGCACCGATACAGTGCCAGAAGCCAGGTGCTTCCTCCCAGTCTCCCATGCGGGTGCAGGGCCCAAGAACCCGGGCCATCCTCCACTGCCCTCCCGGGCCACAGCAGAGAGCTGGATTGGAAGAGGAGTGACCGGGACAGAACCGGTGCCCCAACCGGGACTAGAACCCGGGGTGCTGGTGCCGCAGGCGGAGGATTAACCTAGTGAGCCATGGCACTGGCCTTGTTCTATGCTACTTCTGTCAGGACACTTATTATTTTATGCAGAGCACTGCAAGTACAAATCCCAGTTCAAAACTGGAAGTGGACAAAGCCATATACTTTTATCCCACGGAGATTGAAGCATTCTGAATTCCCAGTTAAATTTATAAGCCCCTCTCGCCTTGGCCCTGGGCTGTGTTTTGATTCTGGAGCAGCCTCCAGATTATCCAAGTTTTGCAGAAGATGTAAGCACCCACCCTTCCTTGCTCCTCCCGGTTCTGTCTTGTTCCGGATGCTGCCATCATTTTGCTTTTGCAGAGCCACACTGGAGCTTGAGAATCTGAGGTTTTCTGCAGCTTCCTGTACCGCACAGAGTCACTCTCTAACTGCAAACTACCTGGAGAGCACCTACTGCCTCTCTGGGCATTCCTTTCTCTTCCTCTTGTTGGCATTTCACTTTAGAAGCATTCCTGTCTTGTGAGCACGTTTTGCCTCAGAGGCATGAAATGTGCAATTGGCTTATTTTAAATAAATGGCAACGATTCTGGAATTCTGTTAAGTCCTGTCCCATTTGCCACTTGAGTCAGGGTGAAAAAAGTAGATCCAGATTTAGGCCAGTAGTTCCAAACTCCAGTCACTCATGGGCTATACCTGAGGGGCTTTTAAAACTGGAGATGTTCCCAACTCCCAACTATCTCTGTCTCTATAATTTTTAAATATTTATTAACTTATTTGAAAGGCAGAGTTATAGAGAGGTCTTCCATCTGCTGGTTCATTCTCCAAAAAGGCTATAATGACTGGACCTGAGCCGACCTGAAGCTGGGAGCCAGGAGCTTCTTCCGGGTCTCCCAGGCGGGTGCAGGGGCCCAAAGACTTGGGTCATCTACTGCTTTCCCAGGCCATAGCAGAGAGCGGGATCAGAAGTGGAGCAGCGGGACTCGAACCGGCACCCATGTGGGATGTCGGCATTGCAGGCGGTTTTTTTACCCGCTAAGCCACAGCGCCGGCCCCTCAAATTGGAGCTGTTCCCAACTCCCAATTCTATGACATCGGAATTTGGTTTTTGACAATCACAGGAGATCAAGGTGAAATTCTCGAATCCTTCCATGATAAGCCCGAGACTGGTCTTCGCTCAATCTCCTCTTCCTTTAAATTTCCTAATTTTTTTCCCCACTATCCCCCGCCCCCCCCCCCCCCCCCTTTGGCTCTTCTCGGGCTCTGGGGTGCCTCCCCAGCCTCAGCCTGTTCCTCGCAGCAGCCTTTGCATCCCCCGCCCCGCCCCTCTCTCACCTTTGGGTCACGCCCATCTCCTTTTCATGTCTCTTCCTGTCCGCTCTTCCAAGCTCCACCCCCGTCTTCCGTAGTTTTTGTCCCTCCTCACCATCCGTACTATCTTCAACCAGCCGCTTCCGTCGCCCTAGTCATTACGTTTACTCTGCGCCGGAAGAGGAACCCGGGGGTGGTTAAGAACGATGGCGGCGGTGGACATCAGAGGTAGCGTATATTGTTATTCTTTGTTTTCTGGTTTCCTACGAATTGGTCTGGTGATTTATAACTTACGGAGGGAGGCAAGGTTCCAATTCTTTTGTGAGGTCTCGCAATCTTTTCTAAATGGTTTGTGTGGACAGCCTGAGGCTGTAATCTGGGGAAAGTTGCCGACTCTTGCCGGTTTCGGAGTTTTTTAAAAGCGTCGTAGCGAAAGGTTTGGAAAAAGCTCTGGGGTTTGTGCCCCAGACCTAGAGCATTGCCGTGCACACATATCCTTGCAGCAACATTGGGCTTATTTAGATGTGAGAGAATGGCTTTTGGGCAGAGAGGAGAAGGATTAAGGAGACGATTTGATTCACCCCTTAGCACTTGATAAAGAGGCGGTTTATTCTTGAGATCACACCCCACGGATCCCTGGGCGTAAATCCCTAAGATCTATTGCAAGTTTTGTTTTTGAATCCGGAACGCCTTCCGTCAAACACCCAATTCTGAGTGTGCTTCTCCCCCCCGCCCCTCCGTCCGGGTCACCTACATGGGTGACAGGGACCCAATTACTTGGACCATCAGCTGCTGCCTGCCACGTGCATCTGCAGGAGGCTAGCTTGGAAGTGGAGGTGCTGCTAAATCTGAGGTGCTCCAGCGTGTGATGTGGGCATCCCAGGTGGTGGTTTAACCTGCGCAATGCACACATGTACAATGTACAATGCCCACGCCTCTCATAGTTCTTTTTAAACACTTAAAATTCATATAAAAGGAACAAATTTCATGTGTTTCATATATATAATTTTAAGAGGATAGTTCACACTCTACCCCACCCCCCTCCCCCGCTCCTACCATCCTTCTTCCTTCCTTTCCTTTCTTTTAGTATTTTACAAAGATACACTTTCAATTTACTTTGTAATCTCAAGCTTAACCGTCCACTAAATAAAGAATTCAACACATAGTGAACATAGTGAGTGGAAAAATCACTGTTCATCTCACAGCTTTTTTTTTTTTTTTTTTTTTTTTTTGACAGGCAGAGTGGACAGAGAGAGAGAGACAGAGAGAAAGGTCTTCCTTTGCCGTTGGTTCACCCTCCAATGGCCGCCGCGGCCGGCGCGCTGCGGCCGGCGCACCGCACTGATCCGATGGCAGGAGCCAGGAGCCAGGTGCTTCTCCTGGTCTCCCATGGGGTGCAGGACCCAAGCACTTGGGCCATCCTCCACTGCACTCCCGGGCCACAGCAGAGAGCTGGCCTGGAAGAGGGGCAACCGGGACAGAATCCGGTGCCCCGACTGGGACTAGAACCTGGGGTGCCGGTGCCGCTAGGCGGAGGATTAGCCTAGTGAGCCGCGGCGCCGGCCCATCTCATAGCTCTTAATGTTACTTTAGTATCTGTTGTCATTTTGAGGCAGCAGAGGAGTGTGGGCTATACACCCTCAGCTTGCCTGGATTCAAATCTCAGCACCACCGTTTAGCAGCTAGGCGATCTTAGACAAGCTACTTAGCCTCAGGCTTCAGGTTCTTAAAATGTAAAATTGTATGAATACTGCCAGACTCTTGAGTTATTGTGTAGTAAGGAGGTTAGAACAGGGCCAGGTATACATTCAGGGTTCAAAAGTTATAAAGGTAGGACCTCCCTTTGCACTGATTTCATGTTATACTTATCCTTGTTTTCTTCTTTGAGTGGTTTACTAAAAGAAATAATTCATCTGATAAAACTGCTGATCAAGAAATTTGTGAAAATTAAAATAGCTTGGTGAGGAAAACTAGAGGGAGAACTCATTAACAATCACTTTGGACAGTTGACATTTATGATTCCTTCTGATTTGGGGAGCTGTATTCCATATTTAAACTCAGAATATCCAAGCCAAATTCATTATCATTACTTTCTAAAATGAATTGTTCTCTGAGTTTATGACTGGCCCTTAAGGAAATTGTCTTTCTTTCCCCTTGAAAAATGTTTTTTATCTCCTTGTCTCTGTGTACTGCTATTGCCTTCTACAGCTCATCACTTCATTCCTGTATTTAGTGACTTTCCATAATTGTTGATAAATAGCATCTATAATTAACTATTTGTCTCAGTAGAATATTCTACCAATGCTGAGCTGATCTGTAATATTATAATCCTATCATCAGTGACTGATTTTGACACAATATAGGCATACAAGGTAATTAAAAATTCATGGAAAATGGAACTAAAAGGTAAATTTATTTTGGTTCATGAAAATTTGGAAGGCATGCATATGAAGAGCCTTCAGAAAGCTCATGAAAATGTGTGTTATGAAAAATTGTGCATGGACTTCAAGGTTTTTTGCACCAAAATAAACTTAACTTTTAATTCTGCTTTCCATGAGCTTTTTGAAGTGTCCTCATAGTTTCTATGAAATGCTTTTATATATCCATTCCTAAGGAAATAAAAGATATGTAAGTACTTTTACTCTAGATAAAACTATATTAATAATTGGATAATAGTATTTAAAGCTGAGAGTGATTGTCTGTAGTTACTTTTTGTTTGAAAACATTATTTCCTGATCTGCTGTACAAGAGTACTTTAAAAAGTTCATGGAAAAATGTGCATTATCTTTTAATTTCATTTTCTGAGAACTTTTTGTAGTTCTCTCATATTTTTGATTGTGGCATAATCCATTTATGATGATCTGTCTAAACAGTCTGTGAATTATTTTGATCATCATCACTTTATCTATCTTATCCTTTATAACATACAAAACACATTTTACCTTTATATTATTACTTTTTGCCTTTTGATTCATTCATCTCAAAACTGCTTGTCTCTTTGAATTAGGTTTGACTTCTCATAGCTGTCGCTCCCCCTCTTCGTGGAGGAACGACACAGGACCCTGCGCTGTTCTTTCGTCTGCTCGGCCCTCCCCGGGTTTGCTGCTGGTTCTTCCCGGGTTGGCTACTATCCCTTCCACCTCCGTGGAAGGGCAGTTCCCCCTGGCCGCATTCCCCACTTCCGCAGGGGAGCGGCACACCGCCGGCCGGCTTTCTTGGGGGCTGCACGGGTTCCCTTAGATGTTCCCCATAGATGTTCCCGGTGCATGCCGTCTCTCTCCTCCTATATAGTCCTCTCCACCAATCCCAACTCGGCTGCCCACACGCCGAGCACGCCGCTCTCCTCCAATCAGGAGCAAGTCCTACAGTTAATTGGTTGAACTGGAGGCAGCTGTGCGGAAGCTGTTTACTTCTCTCCCAGCGCCATATTGTGGGAGAGCAGATGCATAGAATAAGTCTTAATTCCAGTAACAGTCTAGTCCGAGCTGCTCCCCACAATAGCTGCCCAAGTATTTGTAGTATAAGAGAGATTGAAGTTTTTCAAGCAGTTATATAGATATTTTAACTTACACATAGTACAGTTTAGTAAATACAGTGTTCTGAAACATCATCACAGTCAGTAGCCAATAAAAACTTATTAATTAAAGATGTCTGGGAGGGGGCAGCTCTGTGACATAGCAGGTGAAGCTGCTGCCTGTGGTGCCAGCATCCCATATGGGCGCTGGTTTGAGTCTCGGCTCCTCCACTTCTGATCTAGCTCTTTGCTATGGCTTGGGAAAGCAATAGAAGATGGTCCAAGTCCTTGTGCCGCTTTACCCGCATGGGAGACCCGGAAGAAGCTCCTGGCTCCTGGTTTTGGATCAGCCCAGCTCTGGCTATTGCTGCCATTTAGGGAGTGAACCAGTGATAGAAGACTTCTCTCTCTTTGCCTTTGCCTCTCTGTAACTCTGCCTTTTAAATAAAATAAATAAATAAATAGGTATCTAAGAGCCAGCATTATGGCACAAATTAAGCTGCTACCTGTGACAACGACATTTCTTGTGGGAGTGCGGGTTCGAGTCCCAGATGCACCACCTCTGGTCCAACTTCCTGCTGATAAGCTTGGGAAAACAGTGCAAGTACCCCCAGCCACTCATGTGGGAAACCAGATGGAGTTCCAGGCTTCTGGCTTAGGCCTGGCCCAGCCCTGGCTGTTGTAGTCATTTGGGAAGTCAACCAGTGGGTGGAGTATCTCTGTCTCTATCTCTCTCTCTCTATCACTCTACCTTTTGAATAAATAAAGTCTTTTTTTAAAGGTATCTAACTCTGTTTTTCATGTTTTCTTTTTAGTTCGAGATATAATTCTCTAATATAATAAAGTATGTATGCAATTAAACTAAACTGTTTAGGTTTTCATCAGTCTCATTTATGGTAAATGGCTTCCCAGCATATTTCTGTGCCTCTTAATGATATCAAATTGGTAGCTATGAATGTTTTCTTTGTTATGCATGCTGTTTGAACATTTTGAATTAGTTTCCAGTATATGAAAACTCATGCTTTGCAATTTCTAAAAAAACTATTTAGATTTCAAAGCTTAAGAGTTCTTTACTTAATCACAGAGACAGAGAGGGATCTTTCATCCCCTGGTTCACTTCCCAAATGCATGCAATAGCCAGCACAAGGCCAGACTGAAGCCAGGAGGCTGGAACTCCATCCAGATTTCTGATGTGGGTGGCAGGGGCCCAAGTTGTTGAACCATCATCTGCTGACATCCCAGGGTGTGTATTAGCAGGAAGTAGGATTGGAAGCAGAGCTAGGACTGGAACCCAGGCACTACAGTATGGGATGTGGGCATCCCAAGAGGTATCTTAACCTCTGTGCCAAATGCCTGCCCCCAGTCAAATTATTGTTTTTTTTTTTTAAATTTATTTATTTATTTGAAAGTCAAAGTTACACACACACACACACACACACACACAGAGAGAGAGAGAGAGAGAGAGAGAGAGAGGTTTTCCATCCTCTGGTTCACTCCCCAATTGGCCACAACAGCCAGAGCTGTGCTGATTTGAAGCCAGGAGCCAGGAGCTTCTTCTGGGTCTACCATGTGGGTATGGGGTCCCAAGCATTTGGGCCATCATCTACTGTTTGCCCAGGCCATAGCAGAGAGCTGGGTCAGAAGAAGAGCAGCCAGGACTAGAACCGGTGCTGATTGGGATGCCGGCATTGCACTGCAGCTTTACCTGCTACACCACAGCGCCGGCCCCTCAAATTATTCTTTAAATGTGTAGTATACTTCATATGTTCATACCTCTGTGTATGCGTTCCTCTCTCTCTTCTTTAACATGCATTGCTAAAACTTTCCTCCTCAGTCCTTGAGAAATCATTTACGGTCCCCAAGGCAGAGTATTCTGTTTCCTCCTCTGTGCTCTGAGAACACATTTACCCCTGGCTTTATGTAGCAGTTGTGTAGTGTTGTCATTGCTTTCTTGGCATACTTCTCTTTTCAGTTAGTCAGTGAGAGTATGTAGACAAGGATCAGTGTCATCCTGATTTATAATGCTACTACATTGGATGCATAATAAATATTTGTTGGATTATATTCTTTCTTTTTTTCTAATAATTTATTGTTTTCTTTCTTTCCTATAGATAATCTGCTGGGAATCTCTTGGGTTGACAGCTCTTGGATCCCCATTTTGAACAGTGGAAGTGTCCTGGATTACTTTTCAGAAAGAAGTAACCCTTTCTATGACAGAACATGTAATAATGAAGTGGTCAAAATGCAGAGACTAACATTAGAACACTTAAAGTAAGTTATTTTAAAGAGGTAGCATCTTTGCCAACTGCAGAATTTGCACTGAATGGTTATTTAAAGCTGTGGATCATTTAGTGCTGAGTAAAGCTTGAGGAAGAAAAATTGGAATTTTGTTTGGGTTTGGAAGAATTTTTATTTGCAAGAGAGTTATTAATATTTGGGTCTTATCAGTCTTTTTTTGAATAGCTTCATAATGTCCATTTAAAATATAACGGAATCAAACTGGCACTCCAGTAAGGGATTTCAGCACCATAAGTGGCAGCTTAATTCCCTGTGCCACAGTGTTGGCTGCTCAGTGGTGGCTTAAATGGCTTTTGTTATGAGGTCGAGAGCAGCTATTAAGACAACTTACTGTTTCCTTTAAACAGTTCATCAGGTCAAAATATTTTGGGGAGCAAAGATAAGATTTTTTGATGTTTTGAGGTTGGGTAGAATTTGTAGTTGAATCTTCATTTTTTGATTACTTATGTGTATTTGTCGATCTTGGTTAGGAAGCATCGTGGTACTTTGCCTTTTTGTACTTTTGTGACTAAAAATACTCAGATTTAAGTTCATGATGAATATTTTGATGTCTAAAAACCAAATCTTGTCTGGCGCCGCGGCTCAGTGGGCTAATCCTCTGCCGGCACACCGGGTTTTAGTCCCGGTTGGGGCGCCGGATTC
This sequence comes from Oryctolagus cuniculus, assembly GCF_964237555.1. Classification (NCBI taxonomy): domain Eukaryota; kingdom Metazoa; phylum Chordata; class Mammalia; order Lagomorpha; family Leporidae; genus Oryctolagus; species Oryctolagus cuniculus. The sequence continues at coordinate 16,631,005 of NC_091451.1, read as the reverse complement.
TGTCCCGGTTGCCCCTCTTCCAGGCCAGCTCTCTGCTGTGGCCAGGGAGTGCAGTGGAGGATGGCCCAAGTGCTTGGGCCCTGCACCCCATGGGAGACCAGGAGAAGCACCTGGCTTCTGCCATTGGATCAGCGCGGTGTGCCGGCTGCAGCACGCTGGCAATGGCAGCCATTGGAGGGTGAACCAATGGCAAAAGGAAGACCTTTCTCTCTGTCTCTCTCACTGTCCACTCTACCTGTCCAAAAAAACAAAAACAAAAAATAAATCTTACTCTTTGTGTACATTTTTGCCTGGGAAAATAGCCCATTTTATTCAATAGACAAGTTTTAACACAAAACATACGCAGTTTTAATCCTACTCGAAGTGTTACACTTTTATACAGTAATTTGAATGGCATATAAAATTGTTTGTAGGCGTGCATAGATCTGTTGGTTTCTGTGTTCTGTCTCAGTCAGATGGTTGGAGTTGAATACATTCTTTTACATGCCCAAGAACCCATTCTTTTTATCATTAGGAAGCAACAGCGGCAGTCCCCAACTCAAGGTAAGATATGTAAACTTTGGGCATTATTATCTTCATAAACTGTCGTGCTTTGTTTACTTCATGCCCTATAAGTTCTTGTTTTAGGGAGATGGATTCTGTTTTGTGGATTCCTAAGACCACATACATATTCATGACTTTGCTGGGAGGATTCGCCCAGCTCACAGTTGTAGTCAGCGGCTAAGAATAGTTAACAGCTGTACAGTAAGGAAACACAGCCTGGTGAATAATAGAAAAGGACTGACCAAGTGTGGTCTTTAGGAATCTGTGTGCAGATTTCCTACTTTTGTGAAGAGCCACATTGAACATGCCCTCTGTTCAGCAGTGAAATGCAGCCACATGTAAAATGTCTGCTCTGTGTCTTGTAAGTCTCTGTTTGAGACTCTGAGTTGAGGATTTTTATTGAGGACTGATTATGAAGGCCTCCTGAGCCCACCAGAATTCTAGACTCCCTGAAAAAAAAAAAGGAGTCTACAGTAATTACGTGCTTTGTACAGTTTGGGCAGGTTGGTATACTAGGCATAGCTATCACTTAGGAAGTGTTTCAAAAGCCATTTTTTTAAAGATTTTTATTTATTTATTTGACAGAGTTACAGATATAGAGAGAGACAGAGAGAAAGGTCTTCCTTCCATTGGTTCACTCCCCAAATGGCCGCAACGGCCAAAGCCAGGTGCCTCCTTATGGTCTCCCATGTTGGTACAGGGGCCCAAGCACCTGTGCCATCCTCCACTGCCTTCCCAGGCCAAAGCAGAGAGCTGGACTGGAAGAGGAGCACCCGGGACTAGAACCCAGTGCCCATTTGGGATGCTGGTGCCGCAGGCGGAGGATTAACCTAGTGCGCCACAGCGCCAGCCAAAAGTCAAGTTTTAGCAGCTGTACACTTGTACTCCAGGACTTTTCCACAGTGCCCAAACAAAACTTTGCAAGCATTAACAGGGTAACTCACTGCACCAAAGCCGTCTCTTATTGTGAGCATAGCTGTTGGGGTTCCACTTGAGCCTCAAGCATCCCAAGTAACTTTTGTTCTTATCTCAGTCTGCTAAGTTGATTCTGTTACAAAATACTAGGCAGATAGAGTTATATCAAATTCAGAGGATCATTTGAGTATCCTTTTTGACACATTCAATCAAAAGTCTTACCTGGTTATACTACTAAATGAAAACTTACTTGAGACGTAGCACACTGATGAGTATGGAATCCAGATTTGGTTTTGTATTCAAGAGGTACACACTTACTCTAGAGATAAGTAGAACTTGAATCTTAGAATCAGTCAAGACCATGGACAAAATCATCCTGAAGAGAAGAGTCAACGCAGAGAAGCCAGGTAGTGTCATCCTAGTTGCAGCACCCTCAGCGAGATACTTAGGAGCAGCGCTTACCCCGGTATTGGTTTCAGAGAATGACTTACCAAAGAAACTGGTCCCAGAATCCAAGTTTAGTTTCATGATGGAAGATTTAGAGAAAAAGAGAAACTTAGAATAAAGACAAGACCAAGGACATGATTTCCATGGTGGGAGGGTTCAAGGTATAGAGGCTGTATGGCACTGGGCTCACTAGCAGCCGTCTTATTCCTTAGGACTCAGCACTGTGGCACAGAGGCAGGTTCAGTGTATCTGGTATACTCACCCTGGATCCCAAATCTGTTTTGCTGTAAGGTCTTATTTCTCAAAGTGTGATTGACTGATAACAATATTGGCATAGCTTGGGAGCTTGTTAGAAATGCATTATTGCTGCTGAAGAAGAACCTATTTTTAGCAAAATCCATTTGTATCTTAAAGTGGTTTAAAGTGATCGGATGTACTTTGAAATTTTAGAAGTACTGCTGTAAGGCAACAATTGGCACTTATTCTGTGATGGGCCAGAGAGTAAAGATTTTAGGCTTTTTGGGACTCTTAAGTCTCTGTAATAGCTACTCAGCTGTTGCCAAAGCAGCCTTAAATAACATGCAAATGTGAGTGAGTGTATGTGTTTTCCAGTGCAGCATTAGTTCTTTTTATGAGAATCTGTTTAGCAGTTTGGGTCCATAGCAGTATTCATAAACTTTTTTTCCCCTCTCTAGTTATCCCACTAGCTGATTATTATATCATTGCTGGAGTTATCTATCAGGCACCAGACTTGGGATCAGTTATAAACTCCAGAGTGGTAAGTGTCTTCACACTCTTTAAACACTGAAGTAAACTTAATTGAACAACTTCTAAGAGTCAAACAGGAGTTCTTCTCCCCATTATGAGCTTTATATAAGGGATCTCAATGTCTTTAGAGTTTGATACTTGCAGGGGCTTGGCTGTGGGACAGATATACCAAAGACCCAGTAAAATGGTAATTCAGATTCTAAAAAATAAGAAATCACTGTCTTTGCAAATGTAGTATCTTGGAAGTATTTACTTTGGAAATACTGGGTGACCTAATGAGAAATTTAGAATTTGTTCTCTTTTTCACAAGCTTACTGCAGTACATGGCATCCAGTCAGCTTTTGACGAAGCTATGTCATATTGTCGATACCATCCTTCCAAAGGGTATTGGTGGCACTTCAAAGATCATGAAGAGCAAGGTAGGTAGAACACATCGAGCCTCCTGAAACACCTTTAATCCTCTAGGAATAAAGCTGTTTTCTTGAGAAAATGGGTATTTATGTATCCTAGGTGAGTTTTACTTTTTTGTAGGATGGTGATGTTGCAGCTGTGATTCATGTAACTAGATGTAATAATTGTTCTTACATAGGAACAGATAAAAGTTTAATCTGTTAGGTAACTGGTAATCTTTCTTAAGGTGATTCAAGGTTTTAAAATATTTGGAACATAAGGAAGAAAAACAAGGATGAAGAATGAGCAAAGATGATGTTTCCTACTTACCTATCTTGGATTTTGGGACTGTCTATCCCTACATTTTTCTAAGTAGGGAAGAGGAATTGTTGTTCTCTGAGCCATATCTCCAGCTGACTAGTCTCTTTTCTGATCTTTCTGTGTTATAATCTGCCATGGTGCTGGGTCCCCTAGTTTCCATGGCTGCTAATTTGCTCATTTCTTCACCATGTTTTACCAACAGAAATACCTCCAGAAATGTGTTGATAATATTATATCTGTAGTTTGCATTTCCTTCTCTGAGAAATAACAGCTCGTAATAAATTAGTGAGGGAAAGTAGACTTTATATAGCATTCAGACCTATGAATGTGTTCTAGTTAAATTTACTCTTACATAGTAGGTCTAGGCAGCAACATCTGATGTAGGGAAGTTTGCCTTAGTTGAATAAAAATGGCCCCAACAGCTGTTTTCCCTACCCCAGTGAAATGCATTGATGCTTGTTTGGAACCCTTAATTTAGAGACAGTTTCCCAGTACACTGTCACTGCCAGGGGAAGTGCCACATGTGAATCATTGCTGTTTCGGGTTCTTTTCTTTCTCACTTAACGAGAAAGTCATTTTGTGTGTGTATGTGTAAATTTTAGTCTTAATAATTGAGCATGGTAACTTGAGTTTGTGAAGCTTGCATTTTCCATTTGTTCCTAGTTCGTTTTTTGGAAACAAAAAGCATTTAATTCGCTTAAAATATACAAAAGGTAATTTCAAACCAATAATCAAGATTGTGATTTAGGTAATTATGAAGAAGGTTAGCTTTGAAACTTACCTCTAACTATGCTTATATACTGAAACTAAAATATCTTTGAGACACATATATCAACTTTTTAAATGTTAGAAATTAACTTCATTTAAGGAGAGTTAGAACATATATATTATGGTTAGCTTGCTGGGAAATTGTCTTTGGCATAGCAACTGTTTGAAAAAATGAAGTTTTGAATATGTTCCTGGTGGGTAAAGATTTGTAAAATTTAAGACGCAAAACTAGGCAATGTTTTCATTTGGATTTAATATTTTAATAGATAAAGTCAAACCCAAAGCCAAAAGGAAAGAAGAACCAAGCTCTATTTTTCAGAGACAACGTGTGGATGCGTTGCTTGTAGACCTTAGACAAAAATTTCCACCCAAATTTGTGCAGGTAATGAGAGATATATAGTTAATTTTGATTTGACACTTTTTCCTGACATACTTATCTTTAGTTAAGAATTGTTTGAAGTATCTCTGAGTTAAAGGAAAGGTTAAGACAGACTTAATGGAGGAAACAGGTAAAGGGAATGGAATTAACATTGCTCTATGTTCCTTATTAAATCTTTACAAACTATGAGGACTGACTGTGCAGAGGTAATCTTCCCATCCAAAAGGCTGCTGAAAGTGTCACAGGTGGGAATGCAACTACGTGCTGCCCTTCTAGCCTGACGTAGTAGACACTTAAACTCCTTAAATCATGCTTTTGTAACAAAGAGAACATTTACGGTGTAGAGGGTTTGGTAAGATAAAGGAGTCAGGAATAATAATAGTTACACATACTGGTGGTTTAGTTACAGGTAATCACTGTGGGATTATGGGGGAGGGGTTCAGCAACAGTTGCAAATCCATCTGCCATTCTCCTGAACGGACTTTCAGAGTGAAGTAGTTCTGAGATGGAACAGATAGGCGTTAGCCTCAGTTCTTATGGATCTTTACAGGACTGTGCACATGCAATATCATATGTACTGTATTTCTTGGGTACTAATTAAGGGGTTTTTCAAGTGTAGTTATAAATTAAATGAGTTTTTTTATACCATGAGATGGCCTTACAACAGGCCTTCTCTCCCCTAACTGCACTTTAGTGAGAGGTATGTGCTATTGGAACGGTGATGTGTTATTGAAGGAAGCAAGGACACAAGTTAGAACACTGGGCAGAAAGCCAGTTTGGGGAAATCTCAGAAGTTACACTTAAGGATGGAACAGTGTCTGCTGAATGAACAAACGCATCATGAGTCACCACTATGGAATTTGAGAGGTTAGGTGTAGTTAACCATTCATTGACTGTGTGTATATGTATAGTGTAGAACACTATAGGATGTGACTTCTTTTTTAAAGATTTATTTATTTGTTTGAATGACAGAGTTACAGAGAGGCAGAAGCAGAGAGAGAAAAGCCTTTAATCCTCTGCTTCTTTCCCCAAATGGCCACAACAGCCAGAGCTGAGTTGATCTGAAGCCAGGAGCCAGGTGCCAGGAGCTTCTTCTGGGTCTCACACGCAGGTAGAGGGGCTCAAGAACTTGGGCCATCTTCCACTGCTTTCCCAGGCCATAGCAGAGAGCTGGATCAGAAGTGGAGCAGCCGGGATATGAACCAGTGCCCATATGGGATGCCGGCGCTGTGACTTTAGCTAGGTTTATCCCAAGATGGACGTCCTAATTAAATTTGGTCAGAAAGGTATGCCAGCCCATTCTCTTTCCCTATCTTAAGCCATATCCTACTAATTTGACATTATTCGTCAGAGAAGATTAGTCATGTATGTTAGGTAGGTAATGACATCATCCTAGTGTTCCACATAGTTCAGTGCTAGCCATATAAAAATCCCTCTCCCCTCAGCGTTATTGCATGCATTTGCTCTATTTTATTTTTAGAAGGATGACACACAGAGAATATGCACTCAAACACACACAAAGAAGGAGAAAGAGAACATGCTCAAATGTGCTTACTCATTACCCAGATGCCTGCAGCAGCCTCTGGCCATTGGGAACCAGGAACTCAATTCACATTTCCTACATGGATGGCAGGAACCCAAGTACTTGAGGCATCACCTGCTGCCACCTAGTGTATACGTTAGCAGGAAGCTGGAATGGTGAGAGAAGCCAGGACTAAACCCAGGCACTTCAGTGTAGGACTGTGGGTATCTAAACCTTCATTTTAAGTGCTAAGCCTAATGTCTGGCTCCCCCCACTTTTCTACATAGGAGAAATTACTTATTCTCTTATAATTCCCTTATAATACTGTATAATCCCTGTATAATACTTAAAACCAGATATTTTCACAGGACATGATGTGGCCGTTAGTGGTTCCCATGATCACACTCCTGTGTGGAGATTGCTAGTAGAGCTCATAGAATTCAAATAGTTGTACTCTAAGATTTATTTTTGTGATACACTAAGGGTCTACAGCCAGACTGAAAGGGAAAAAGGCACAGGTGGAGTCTGGAAGATTTCTCTTTGTGCAGACTTCCTTATATGTTCTGTTTCCATGAAGGCTACACAGAATCTACTTTTCCTTCAACAACAAAAACACAGCAATAGGTATATGATGTTTCTGTCCAAGGAAATCCATTAGTGAATGAGTGCCTGAGTTTTTTTGAGGAAGGGGGATTTGTCATATAGGTACCTTTTAATATATACTAAAATTGTACAGTCCCTGAAGGGAAGCAAACATTCATCGTAAACCATGTTCATTAGATAGTCTAGGCACAGTGAGCCACTGTTATCAGGGAATTGTGGGAACCTTCCCAAAATTCAAGTTCCTAGGTAAGAGCCAAGGGCCAGCCTTGCAAGTAGGCTTTTCTGAGGAAAAGAGCCTTGGAGTTTCTGTGTTACCCTCTTCTGCACAGTGAATAATAGTATGGAGCTCAGTTCTGGTCTTAAGTGTCCTTAGGCATTGGCAGCATGAATCTGGAACGTCTAATAGGAGATAATTTTGAAGTCTTTATTCATGGGAATAGGTAAGAAAGCTTAGCTTGGGCATCTAAATTCTGAAAGAAATTCAGCAAACAGATGGGAGTCCTTAACTCTAGAAATGAAGGAATTAACTTCTTTCTTCTGAAGTGACATGGAGCTCTATGAGTATTTTAATTGTATAAGGGGAGGAGCCTGTGCTGTGGTGTAGTGAGTTAAGCTGCCACCTGCAGTGCCGGCATCCCTTATGGTTTATGGTTCAAGTTCTGGGTGCTACACTTCCAATCCAGCTCCCTGTTAATGTGCCTGGGAAAGCCAGGGAAGGGTGGCCCAAGTCCTTGGGCTCCTGTCTTCAGCCTGGCCCAGCCCCGTCACTGCAGCCATTTGGGGAGTGAACCAGCGGATGGAAGACCTCGCTTTCTCTTTGTCTTTCCCTCTCCCTCTCTCTAACTCTGCCTTTCAAATAAATAAAGTAAATCTTAAAAAAAATGTATTGAGGAGTGGGCATTTAGCCTAATGTATCCAGATCTCACATCCCACATTGGCATGAACCTAGGTTCAGTTTCTGGCTTTGGCTCTTGACCTGAGCTTCCTGCAAACACCGACCTGGGGAGATAGTGGTGATGGCTCAAGTAATTGGTTCCTGCCACCCACAAGAAGACCTGAACTGAATTTCCAGCTCTTGGCTTCAGGCTTGGTCCAGCCACAGTGGTCACCTGCATTTGGGGAATAAACCAGTGGATAGGAGCTCTGTCTGTCTCCCAAATAAATAAGTAAATTTTAAAAAATTAAAATGCATATATATGTATACATGCATATATATAAATATATGTGTGTGTGTGCATTGTCTTTATGTATGTAAAGGTATAATAAATTTGAAGGTAGGTTGAAAGAAAGTCCATGGTATTGGCATCTTGTTTTTAAACCTGGGAGGCAGAGGATCATGGATTGAGAGTAGGTGTTAGGTTGTAAGCCTTGGGAAGGGGGAAGCGGGTATTTTAAAGCTTTTAACTTGGGTGATGAACAAGTGAGGTGACAAGGTCCAGTCAAGGAAATTGCTGTACAGAGTGCAGGCCTTGACCTTATTTCTGACCTCTGATGCCCCTGTCAGTTTTTCCTTTTATGCTCATAAGAAAATATCTTTCTTCCTCCTTATTTTTTTATACCTACCATCTTGAAAAGTTGGAGGGTTCAAAATGTTGTTCTCTTAAAATTCACGTCCCCTAAGCTGAGAAGCCTCTGGGGTCTTGTAAAGTTCCAGTTTTTCCTTCCATTCGATTCTATGTAGCTACTCTGTGTAAAGCACTGTAGCCTTTGTTCAGAGATAGAGGTCTTTGTTGGATGTTCAAAGATTTTTATGGTTGACTGTTCTAGTTTTAGGTTTGCATCTTTTCTGGAATGAAGGCTAATTGGAAAATGAAAAAAATTTTTTGTGGACATGAGTTGTAGTTTTTAAAGTCATATATAATGTAATTTGGGTAACGTATTATTTTAATAAATTATGAAGTAAAAAAAATTTTTCTGATCTAACCTGTTGCCTTTTTCTTCTCCCATTTTCCTCTACTTTTAAAAAATTATAGCAAAAGTCTGGAGAAAAGCCTGTCCCAGGTATGGTTCATCTGATATTAATCTATTGAAATAAGACTAATTAACCTGTTTATCTCAGTAACAGCTATTCCTGGGAGATGAGCTATGGTCACTTTCCTTTTAGATTGTCTCATTGTAGTTAGGCACTCTTAACCTTTGAGATTCACTGAATTGCCAACAAGGGATATATTATGATTGTGATACTGATTTTTAATAGCTGAATTTGAGTGAAAAGTAAGTGTTAAGTAGATTGTTTTTAGTTCAGATCTCAGTATGAAAAAAAAATAGTTCATCATGGAAAACAGGTGTTGTTAATGGGATAGAATAATTGGGTATCTTGTTTATAAATAATGTCTAATTTAAATGCCATATGTCTTTTTTCCCCCAGTATCAGAAATTTTTGTACATTAACAGGTTGTTAGATTTATAACTGGATTCTTACATCTGTCTGAAGAAACAGCTAAAGTTAGAACTTGAGATAAGCAGTTTAAAATAATTTTGAAAGAGTAAACCATTCATATAAACCTTTCTCTAAATTTATCTCATTCTTCTACCCTCCCTCCAAAAAAAAATTCTGCTTTTGTTGTCTAGTGGATCAGTCAAAGAAAGAGGCAGAACCTGTACCAGAAACTGTAAAATCTGAGGAGAAGGAGACTACAAAGAATGTCCAACAGACAGTGAGCACTAAAGGCCCCCCTGAGAAACGAATGAGACTTCAGTGAGTATTGGACAATAGAAGTTTGCAAGACTCCTTATCTGTTATACCTCAGTACTGTGGAAGGCTTTGAGCTTTAAGGTCCTTTTACAACCCTGTCATTTATCTGGAACGGACTTGTTTAAGAAAGAGTATATTCTCATTTTGCTTTCTGTGTGAATATATTTTTCCCTTAAGACAAAATAAAGGTATTTGTATATATAATGCTTATCATGATATTTTTCCTTTATTGATTTTAAGTTTTTCCCAATACACTTTGAAGATACCATGGATTAATTTTACAAGTAGTAACTAATCATATTTCCTTTATTATAAGTTGGATATTCTTTAGTGTTAAAAGAAAAACAGATACAGTTTGGAAGATAGGTGGAAAACTTTATCTACGTCACCCTACTATAAATACCTTAAAAGTGTTGGGACTTTTCTGTTCTTTTTTTTTAGGAGATTTATTTATTTATTTTTAAGAATTATTTTATTTATTTGAAAGACAGTAACAGAGAGGTAAAGCCAGAGAGAGGGGTGGGGGGTGGGTGGGGGGGAAGAGAGCTTCCATTCCACTGGTTCACTCTCCAAATGACTGAAACAGCCAGAGCTGAGCTGATCTAAAGACAGGAGTCAGGAGCCTCTTCTGGGTCTTCCATATAGGTAAAGGGGCCCAAGGACCTGGGCCATCTTCCATTGCCTTCCTAGCCCATAGCAGAGAGCTGGATTGGAAGTGGAGCAGCTGGGACTCAAACCGGTGCCCAAATGGGATGTCGACACTGCAGGCTAGGGCTTTAACCTGCTGTGCCACAGCGCTGGCCCTGTGACTCTTCTTTTAGGCATATTTTTCAGTGTGTGAATACTTTTTAAACCTTCATTTTAAATTAGTTTGTTCATAAAATTTTATTTCATTGCTATATATATTGTAAGAATTTCCCTATGTTAGTTTTTTATGGGTTATGTATTTTAGTGAATAAATAATTCCTATAGGTGATTATATCTCAAATTTTAAAAACTTTTCCTGGGCTGGCGCTGTGGCGCAGTGGGTAGAGCCACTGCCTGCAATGCCTGCATCCCATATGGGCACTGGTTCGAGACCTGGCTGCTCCACTTCCGATCCAGCTCTCTGCTATGGCCTGGGAAAGCAGTAGAAGATGGCCCAAGTCCTTGGGCCTCTGCACCTGCATGGGAGACCTGAAGAAGCTCCTGGCTCCTGGCTCCTGGCTTCGAATTGGTACAGCTCCAGCTGTTGCAGCAAACTGGGGAGTGAACCAGAGGATGGAAGACCTCTCTGTCTCTCTTCCTCTCTCCCTGTCTCTCTCTGCCTCTCCTCTCTCTGTGTAACTCTGACTTTAAAATAAATAAATAAATAAATCTTAAAAAAACTTTTTCCTGTGTTATATTTGAGTTTTTCCCTATTTGCATTATTTAAAAGCAGATTGTAGCTGTTACATTTGTGTGTAATAACCTTTTCAATATTTGGTATTGATTTGGTTAAGCATAGAATTCCAGTGGTCATAATCTGTATGTTTTTATTGTTCTTAGTCCATATGCTAAGTTGCTCTCAGAAGGGTTGCACAAGTTACCAGTCAAATGGCAAAGCATAAAAAAGGTTGCTACAGTTCGGGTGTTCTCTGAAGACCCTTCTGTTAGGGACTTGGTCCTTAAGCTTTCATGTTGATGGCTTAATGTTAAACATTCATGGGTTGAGGGTAGAGACTTTATCCAGTTGTGATTGCTGAAGGCGGGGCCTTGGGGCATGATTAGATTGGATTAAGTTGCTGAGGTGGGTCCCCTGCCATAAACAGACACCTGGGAATGGAGAATCCAGCTCCTTCCCTGGCTCTCCTTGTGATGACGCCTCTGCACGTGCTCTGTCATTGCCAGCCTCCGTCTTTGTTAGCTGCCAGACTAATGGGCCACTCAGTCCTGGAATGTGAATACCACTGAGTATTGTCATTTATGTTTTTAGTGCTGATTAAGTAGCAGTACAACATAATGTTACGTTGTTTAAAGAGGCTGACCAGTTTCTTATCTTTTTTGTTTTATGTAATATTTGATTTTCTGTGCATTTTTATATGTATTGTGTGAGATTTTTGTTTTAACTTTTTGGATATAATTTTAGGTATGCAGAAAAGTTGTAAGGCTATTACAAAGAATTTCTATGTCCCTTTTACCCCAACTTCTCATATATTAATGTTTATCGTATTTTCTCCTTTAGTTTCCTTCTGTCTCCCTCTAAGACTTGCTGTCATTTGCTGTTTATTCTCTCATATACTTTTGCCAATGGTGACAGTAATGTTTACAAAAGAAAATTATGCACTCAATTCAGGTTTTCTGTATCTTTAGTTGTTAGTCTTCTTTAATCTGGAACAATTCGTTAATCTTTATTTTTCATAACAGTAATATTTAAGAGTTCAGACTAATTATGTTGTTAAATGTCTCTCAATTTTAGTTTGTTTAATATTTTAAATTCTTAACTCACGGACTTTTCTTGGTAATACCACAGGAAAGATACTCTGGGGGGCACCTGCTATCCATTTTCCTCATTTTCTGGTGATGTTAATTTAATGGTGATCACTTTGTTAAGGTAGTCTGTCAGGTTGCTCCATTGTAAAGTTACTTTTCCTTTTGTAAGTTAAAAACATTCTGATAAATATATCTTGCTATTCCTCGAACTTTTGCCCACTAGTTTTCCATTGGTAGATCTTGCCTCAGTCCTCAGTCATTATTGTGATGTTCCCAAATAGTGAGTCTCTAATTCCATTCTTCTTTTTTTTTTTTTTTTTAAAGATTTATTTATTTGAAAGAGTAAAAGAGAGGGAGAAGAAGAGGCAGATAGAGATCTTCCATCACTTTCCAGGTGGCCGCAGCAGCCGGGTCTGTGCCAGGCCAAAGCCAGGAGCCAGAAGCTTCTTCTGGGTCTCCCACATGGGTTCAGGGGCCCAAGGACTTGGGCTATCTTCTGCTTTCCCAGGCTGTTAGCAGGGAGCTGGATCTAAGTGGAGCAGCTGAACTGTGAATTGGCACCCTTAAGGGATGCTGGCATCACAGGCATTTGCTTTCTCTTTAACCCTCTATGCCACAGTACTGGTTCCTCCAGTATTTTTTTTTTTTTTTTTTTTTTTTGATGTTTGTTGGCTTTGGTAATATAAATACTTGTCTATATCACTGTGTACTCCTAGATTCTTGTTTTATGTGTTATTCAATGGATCACATTTCTGTACTATCATTATTTGCATTGATGCTCAAATTGTCAAAAATTGGGCCGATGGGAGCTCCTACCTGATTCCTGTGTCCTTTGGATATGACCCCATCATTTACTGAATGTTTTCTTTGTGCTTTAGCACAGTAAGATATTCAAGATTTGTCATAACCCTGGAGCCAGCCATTTCTCTAAGGATCCTTCTTGATTTTAGTGGAGAATAGCATTTGGAGACCAAGGTCTCTGTTTTGGGTACGCTCATTGCTACTGAGATGTTGTTGCTTCTAGATCCTAGCAGATATACACATACTTCTGTGTGTATAAATGAACATGTTATATTTCTATACACATCTGTGTGACTGTTAACAAGCATCAATTCACTCTGCTATTTATAATTTGAGTTCACTCTTCTTTTCTGTATTGGTAACTTTTGCAAGTTGATGAGAGTTCAGGTTCCCTTTATGCACAGTATGTTTACTTATTTGCTTAATCCTAAGTAAAATGTAATTTTAGAATTTCTGAACTATGCCTCTGTAGAAAAGAATCTTTTAATTAGAGTTTAGTATTTGCTTAGAGTTCTTTTGGTCTTTAGCCTAAAGACATAGTTCAGTACTGTATTAAAAAGTTATTTGGGTTAATTTTTTTTCCCCTTGTCAAGGTGGTTGTTAGTTTATTAGAAGGTTCATTTCATTTGTTTTTGTTTGAAATTCCATTCATATGGTTTCCTTTTCATGTTTTGGGATGTGTGAAATATTAACATGATTTTCAATGTCAGAACTGTCCAAAAGAGATTTTAAGTTTAATACCTCTTCCTCCCCATATCTTTGCTTTTTTGCTTTCCGCCTCATTGCCACTTATTTTTTCAGGATACCTAACCTAATTAGTCTCTAGTTTACCTTTACTGTATTTTTTTTTTTTTAAGATATACTTATTTATTTGAAAGTCAGAGTTACACAGAGAAAGGAGAGACAGAGAGAGGTCTTCTATCCACTGGTTCACTCCCCAGTTTGCTGCAACGGCTGGAGCTGTGCTGATCCGGGGCTAGGAGCCAGGAGCTTCCTCTGGGTCTCCCACATGTGTGCAGGGGCCCAAGGACTTGGGCCATCTTCCACTGCTTTCCCAGGCCATAGCAGAGAGCTGGATTAGAAGTGGAGCTGCTGGGTCTCAAACTGGCGCCCATATGGGATGCCGGCACTGCATATAGCGGTTTACCCGTTAACACCACAGCATTGGCCCCACCTTCACTGTATTTCTTTTTGCACAAATGAGCATATATTTTCTTATTTCCTTTTCTTACAAAGAAGGTAGCATATTATATAAACTTTTGTAATTTGCTAATTTTTTAGTTATTTCAGTGTGAAAAATATTAACTCCTTGTTTGTCATACTTACAAGTATTTTCCCAACTCTTTTTCCTTTTTTTCTGTCAAAGCTCCTTTCCTTTCAGCTAAATTATTGTAAAATACATAAAAGTATAAAAGGTAATTGGGTAAAAATTGTACCCATGTAACTCACTATGAGGATTAAGAAATTGAGCATTAGGCCAGGTGTATAGCACAGCAGTGAAGACGCCACTTAGGATACCTGCATCCCATACAGGAGTACCTGGGTTTGAGTCCTGGTTTCTTTTGATTCCAGTTTCCTGCTATTATGTACCATGGAATGCAGTAGATGATGGGTCAAGTAGTTGGATCCCTGCCACCCACATGGGAGATCCAGGATGAGTTCTGTGCTCCTGGCTTTGTCTTGACCCAGCCCTCTCTGTTGCAGGCATTTGGGGAGTGAACTAGTAGATGGAAGGTCTTTCTATGTCTCTTTCAAATAAAATGAAAATGTAATAAAAGGGGGGAGGTGCACAGTGGTTAAGATCCTACTTGGGATGCCTGTGTCCCATACTAGAGTGCTTGGATTTTAGTTGAGTCTCTGCTTCAGATTCTAGCATCCTGTTAATGTGTACCTTGGGAAGCTTGGATTGGATTCTTGGCTCCTGGCTGTTGCAGGCATTTGGGAAATGAACCAGTGGATGGAAGATCTCTGTGGGTTTGTCTTTGTCTTTGTCTCTCTGCCTTTCAAAAAAATAAGTAAATAGAATGAATTATACCATATGGACCTTAAAAAAAAAAAAAAAGGAATTGAATGTTGTCCGTACTTTAGAGGCTCCTTCATACCCCTCCTAAATACAGTACTTGTCCTTCTAATCTGAAGTCACTTTTGTCCTCAGTTTTATGGTAATCACTTGTCTTTACAGTTTTATTTAACAACTGAAAATATCTGTGCTGTATTGCATTATACAAACATTACAACTTTTGGGGCCTGTGTTGTGGCACAGTGGGTTAAGCCTCAACCTGCAATACCAACATCCCATATGGGTGCTGATTGAGTTCTGGCTGCTCTTCTGATCCAGCTCCCTGTAATGTGCCTCGGAAAGCAGCAGAAGATGGCCCAGTTGCTTGGGCCCCTTCCCTGATGTGGGAGATCCAGATGGAGTTTCAGGCTCCTGGCTTCGGCCTGGCCCAGACCTGGGTGTTGCAGCCATTTGGGAAGTGAACCAGCAGATGGAAGACCTCTTTCTGTCTCTCCCTTTCTCTATGTAACTCTGCCTTTCAAATAAATAAATAAATCTTCACAAAAAGAACATTGTGACTTTTAATGGTGATTGACATTTGGATCGTTTGTGGTTTTGATGACTACTAAAATTGCTTTTGCAACTTTTATGAACTTGTTATAGGACATATTATGAATATTCCAATTTTGTGAATATCGTATGTGTGTTTTGGTGTGTGTTGCTGGCTGAATTGATTCCCATCCCAACCCAAAGTATATAGAAATCCTAATCCTACAAATCTCCAGTACTTCACAGTGTAACTTTAATTGGAAATAGGCCTATTGTGGATGCTACTAGTTAGAGTGAGGCCATGATGGAGTAGGGTGGGTCTCTGATATTACTGAGGTGTTTATAAAAAGAAAGTCATGTGAAGAGACAAGGGAGGCTACCATGTGAAGATGGACAGTTCAAGTGATACATCTACAAGCCAGGGAATGCTGTCTTCCCAGCAAATCAGATTCTAAGAAGAAGCGAGGAAGAATTCTGCAGGTTTCAGAGGAGATACGGCTTTGCCAGCACCTTGATTTTGAACTTCCTGCCTCCAGAACTTTGACAATAAACTTGTTTTAATCCACCCAGATTACTGTGCTTTGTTAGTAGGTCTGCTAAACTAACACATTTTGCATGTACCCATTTTGCTGTTTTATTGAAATGGATGGGTCATAAGTATGCCTTTATTCAACTTTAGTTGTTGAGAAAATGTTTTCCAAAGTGATTATACTGTTTATATTCCAGCCTATAATGTATAAGACTTTGGTTTCCATACCTTGTTGACCCTAGATAATGCCAATTAAAGAAAAATTTAGTTATCTTGATGAGTGTTTAGTGGTATCTGGTTGAGACTACAATTTACATTTCCTTTGATGACTTCTTGTATATCTGTTTTTGTGAAGTGTATTCAAGGTGTTTGTATGTTTTTTTTCCTTTGGGTCATCTGTTTGCAGAATCCTAAGAATTCTTTGAATGGAAGTGAGTTGTTATTTACAAATGTTGTGTTTAAATCTCTATTTTTCCCACTCTGTCTTGCTTTTTTATTTGATTGACAGTGGCTGGGCTGGGTGTTTGAGCTAGTGATTAAACCATGATTAGATCCCATATCAGACTGCTGGGTTTGAGTCCCAGCTTTGCCTCTGATTCCAGCTTCCTGCTAATGCTCATCTTGAGAGGCAGCAGGTAATGTCTCAAGTGGTAGGGTCCTTACCACCCATGTGGTAGATCTAGGTAGAGTTGCCTGCTCCTGGCACTGGTTTGACTTAGCCCTAGCTGTTGTAGGCATTTGAGAGTGAACCAGTGGATGGGAGCTATGTCTCCATCTCAAAAAACAAAAGACAAAAACCCTTAATTTTAATGTAGCTCAGTTTGTGTTTTCAGTATTTTCATTTTTCTTTTCTTTTTAAGATTTATGTGTAGAGTGACAGGGAGAGACAGAGATCTTCCATCTGATGGTTCACTTCCCCAGATGGCTGCAACCACTGGTGCTGGACCAGGCTTGAAGACAGGAGCCAGGAACTCCACTGGGTCACCCATGTCGGTATCTGGGGGCCTATTAATTGGGCTGTTACTGCTTTCCCAGGCACATTACCGATGAATTGGATTAGGAACAGAACAGTCAAGACTTGAACCAGCTGTCAGATTTGGGAAGCTGGCATCCGAACTTGCTGTGCCACAATGCTGGCTGCTCATTTTTTTCTTAATGATTGTGTTCTGAATGTTTTTTCTACACTGAGTTTTTGAAGATATTCTCCTGTGTTGTAGAAACCTTATTATTTTACATTTCACATGAAGGACTATAATACGTTAATTGGGACTGACTTGTTGATCAATTTGAGGAGAATTGGTGTTTAAACAATATTGAGTCTTCATTATCACAAGCATGGTTTAATTCTCTATATTTTTGTTTTCTCATCAAAGTGTTGCATTTTGAGAGTACTTCTTGCATGTGTTTGGTTAAATTTATCCCTTGGTAGAACATTAAAAATTAAAAAAGAATTGTTCAGAGTTAGAAAGAAAAACTCCCATTCATGGTTTCACTCTCCAAATACCCACGAAGCCAGAAGCCAGGAACTCAGTGCAGGTTTCCCACCTAGATGTCAGACCCAATCACTTGAGCTGTTATTGCTGCCCTCCCAGGCTCTGCATTAGGAAATTGGGGTCAGAAGCTGGAGCCTCATGTCAAACCCAGGTGTACAAATTCAGGACTACTGTGGAGCTCCCCTCCCTCTCTCTCCCTCCCTCCCTTCCTTCCTTTCTCTTTCTTTATCCCTCTCTCTCTCTCTCTCTCTCTCTATTTCCTTCCTCCCTTCCCCTCTCTTCTTTCCACCCCCCCCCCCTTTTAAAAAGATTTATTTATTTGAAAGGCAGAGTTGGGCAGGGTGTGGGAGATATATTTTCCATCTGCTGTTTCACTCCCTAAATGGCTGCAAGGCCAGGCTGCAGCCAGGAGCTTCATCCAGGTTTCCCATGTGGGTGGCAGAGGCCCAAGTACTTGGGCTGTCTTGCTACTGCTTTCCCACATGCAAGCAGGGAGCTGGATCAGAAGTGGAACAGCCTGGACTTGAACCAGTGCTTATGGGATGCTAGCATTGCAGATCGTGGCATGTGTCTTAAGCACTAGGCTAAGTGCCCATCCCATTTTTTTTTTTTTTACGTTATGAAAGTATTTAAAACGTGTTAATTTGTTTGCTATATTATATAGACATACATTTGATTTTTGTATAATTGATCTTGTATCTTGTCCCCTTACCAAATTCAGTTATTTATTCTGGTAGCTGCATTTTCTACATCCATGAATATGTCATCTCTGAATAAAAATAATTTTACTTCTTTGTAATTCATATACCTTTTTCAGTTGTAAAATATACAATTTATCATTTTGAGTTTATGCTTTGAGGGCTGGCATTGTGGTGCAGTGGGATAAGCCATTGTTTATGATGATGGTATGCCATGTTGGATTGAGTCCTGGCTGCTCTGCTTCCAATCCAGCTCCCTGCTGATAAGCCTGGGAAAGCAGTGGAAGATGGTTCAAGTACTTGGGCCCCTGCCACCCATGTGGGAGATCTGGATGGAGGTAGGACTCCTGACTTTGACCTGGACCAGCCCGGGCTGTTGAGGCCATTTCGGGAAGTGAACCAGTGAATGGGAGAACTCTCTCCTCTCCTGTTGCTCTTTCAAATAAATCTTAAAATAAGTATGTTTCAGTGAAATAATATTTATATCGCTATGGGACCATCACCACCATCCATCTCAGTTTCTTGCTTGAGCTTGTTTTTCAGAGAAAAGGAAGGCAACTTTGCAGCACTGTACTTAGTGCCAGACCAGCACAGGCAAGGGGAGGAGAGCTGCAAGGCACTAGTTGGAGTTAGATTTTTGAATATAAAGTATATGAAAGTATATATTGCTTGAACAGAATGTTCCTTTGTACCTTGTTTATTTGTTACTGGCAGGAAGAGTCAGGGCTTTCCTGCCCCCTTCCTGTATCCTGGACACTTCCCTGACTCTGGCTGTGAACATCTGGGCAGGCTCTTCAGGGAGGCAGTTTCTTTGGGGGAACTGCAACTTCCTACTGTCTCCTTTATTTGTCACACATACATAGAGGTTTTTTTTTTTTTTCTCTGAGCAACTCCCTGGTTATTTGTCAGTAACCTAAGTGAAGAGACTGATTCTATCAACAATGCTAAACTGAAGCTGTGCCCACTAAATAACTTCTTCCCCCCTGCACCTGGCACCTTCCATTCCTATTTCTGACATTATTCATATAACTACTGTAGTTCCTGATGGAATAGTTTAATTTTTCTCTATGGTTCATTTCACTGTAATGTCTTCAAGGTTCATCCATGTTGCAGCTTGTTTAAAACTTCCTGTTTAAGACTGAATATTGCTACACATGTACACACATGCAATACGTACATACATATATAGGTCACATTTTGTTCATTTGGATATTTAAGTTTCCATCTTTTGAATATTGTGAATAATGCTGTTAACATTGTTACAGAAGTATGTATTTGAATCCTTCAAAAAAAGTTGGGAATCTTCAGGAAGTCTGGAAAATGGATACTATGAAAGAGCTGTGGCCTTTGACTTTTTTTTTTTTAAATGAAAGTAAGTAGTTACAGTGCATCTAAACAGGATCCAGTTTGAGGCAATAAGAAGGGTAAGACATTAGTTTGAAAAGAGCCCCCATCAGAGCAGCATGAATTCTGCTAAAACTGAAGCAAGAACAAATATAAAATTTATGGTGTAGCTTAAGTGAAAGAGTGGCATATTCTATGATACTTCACTAAAAGTTTATGGTTGCAGTGTCCCAAAGAAGTCAGCAGTTTACAAATGGATAGCTAGTTTTAAGAAGCTGAAGATGAAATCTGCAGGAGTAGATAATCCACATCCATTTATGAGGAGAAAATTTATCTTGTTCATGCCCTAATTGAAAAGGATTGGTGGAGAAGGGAATTAAACTGGAAAAAAAGAGATGTCTGCACCTCAATGTTTATTGCAGCTCAGTTCTCAATAGCTAAGATGTGGAATCAACCCAAATGCCCATCAACAGATGACTGGATAAAGAAATTATGGGATATATACTCTATAGAATACTGTACAGCAGTAAAAAAAAAAAAAATGAAATCCGGTCATTTGCAACAAAATGGAGGAATTTGGAAAACATGCTGAGTGAAATAAGCCAGTCCAAAAGGGACAAATGTATGTTCTCCCTGATTGGTGACAACTAATTGAGCACCTAAAAGGCAACCTGTTGGAGTGAAATGGACACCTATGAGAAACAATGACTTGATCAGCCCTTGTCTTGACTGTCGAGGAACAACTTACTTTTTTATTTCTTTTAGTATAATACCATTGGTTGAACACTTTAATACATAATTATTCTTAGGCATTTAAAATTAACTGAAAAGTGATCTCTGTTAAATACAAGAGTGGGAATAAGAGAGGGAGGAGATATATGGTTTGGCACATTCTCACTCCGACTTACCTCCAGTGGTAGAGCTAGAAATGTGCCAGGGGATTCCAATTCAATTCCATCAAGGTGGCATGTACCAATGCCATATTACTTGTTAAAGTGATCAGTTGGCTGGCACCGTGGCTCAGTAGGCTAATCCTCCACCTAGCAGTGCCGGCACACCGGGTTCTAGTCCCGGTTGGGGTGCCGGATTCTTTCCCGGTTGCCCCTCTTCCAGGCCAGCTCTCTGCTGTGGCCAGGGAAGGCAGTGGAGGATGGCCCAAGTGCTTGGGCCCTGTACTCCATGGGAGACCAGGAGAAGCACCTGGCTCCTGCCATCGGATCAGCACGGTGCGCCGGTCACAGCGCACCAGCTGTGGCAGCCATTGGAGGGTGAACCAACGGCAAAAGACCTTTCTCTGTCTCTCTCACTGTCCACTCTGCCTGTCCAAAAAAAAAAAAAAAAAAAAAAAAATAAGTTTAAGTGCATAATTGATCAAAAAGATTAAGTGTCAGAGATTACAAAAATAAGATTAGTATCTGCAAATAATGAATGATAGAATTAAAAAGGAGAGAATGATCCTACAGGGGAAGCAGGATATATAGCAGACTCATAGAATGGCAAATGCCCTAAACAGCACTGCAGCCTCAATCAGCCCTTAAGGCATTCAGATCTGGCTAAAAGGCCCATGAGAGTTTTGCAGGCCTAGAAAGCCAAGACACTGTGGCAAAAACAAACAAAAAACAAAAACAAAACAAAACAAAAAACCCACAAACCTAAATGAAAGATCTCCATGAATTAGATCCCAGCAGAAAGAGTGGTTCATCGGAGAAGGAGGAGGTATCTTTCTCTGAAGGGAGGAAGGAACTTCCACTTTGATATGGCCTTGTCTAAATAAGATCAGAGTTGGTGAACTCAAAAGGCTTCCATAGCCTTGGCAGCTCATGACAAGAACCTCGGGTGATTACTGACGTCATAAATAAGAGTGTCAATTCTTAAATCAACAACGGGAGTCACTTGTACCTGCTCCCCATGTAGGATCTTTGTCCTTAATGTGTTGTATGTACTATGAGAATTAACGGTAAAACTACTACTCGAACAGTACTCTATTTTGTGTGGCTGTGTTGCTGCAGTCTGTTGAAATCTTTAGTTAGTATATACTAAATTGATCTTCTGTATATAAAGATAATTGAAAATGAATCTTGATGAAGAATGAGATGGGAGAGAGTGGGAGATGGAATGGTTGTGGGTGGGAGGGAGGTTATGGGGGAAAAAGCCACAACAATTAAAAAGTTGTACTTTGTAAATTTATATTTATTAAATAATAAAAGGATTGGTGGGGGCTGGTGCTGTGGCGCAGCAGGTTAATGCCCTGGCCTGAAGTGCTGGCATCCCATATGGGTGCCAGTTCTAGTCCTGGCTACTCCTCTTCTGATCCAGTTCTCTGCTGTGGCCTGGGAAAGCAGTGGAGGATGGCCCAAGTCCTTGGGCTCCTACACCGTGTGGGAGACCAGAGGAAGCTCCTGGCTTCTGGCTTTGGATCGGCGTAGCTCTGGCTGTTGTGGCCAATTGGGGAGTGAACCATCGGATGGAAGACTTCTCTCTGTCTCTGCCTCTCCTCTCTCTGTGTAACTACGACTTTAAAATAAATAAATAAATCTTTTTTAAAAAAAGAAAAGGATTGGTGATTAACAGTGGAAGAGATAGTCAACACCTAATACATGTCAGTTGGTTCAGCTTATACAATACTGACTTGAAAAGTTGACCAAACTCTCAGTTCAATAGATGCTAATACTGTTGCACTTTTTATCAGTAGAGGAGAGCAAGTACTTCAATGGAACTTTTAAACAGGATCAAGTTCCTGAAGCATTTCTTTGAAGGATTGGAACAGGACGTGAAACATAAGTATGATCCTGTAGGCAAAGTACGGTTAAGGCAATGGCTACCAAAAGGTGGAAGAGCAAAGGTTATGACAACACTTTTTTGGAATGCTTAGGGCGTTTTATTTGTTGGCTTTCTGGCGGGCCAAATTACAGTAACATCTACTTTATTAGAATTTTGAAAAAGCCAAAGCTTTAGCAAAAACTTGGAAAAGTTTCCAGAGGACAGTCATCCACAACAGTGTTCTTATTCTGTTATTAAATGAGTGGAATTCTGCAAAAGTTTCAGTGAGAAGCCATTAGGCATCCACCATACTGTCATGCCTTGGCTCCTTCTGACTTACTTTTTGTTTCAAAATCTTAAGAAATCTTAAGGAAACCCATTTTTCTGCAGTTAGTAATTTAAAAAAAGACTGCACTGACAGGGTTTAATCTCCAGGACCCCCAGTTCTTTAGGAATGGACTAAATTGCACATACCACTTACAAATGTGTTTTTTTTTTCTTCCAAGATTTATTTGAAAGAGTGATGGAGGGAGAGCTTTTTTCTATTAGCTCACTCCCCAATTGACTGCAATAGCACATGGCTTGGCCAAGTTGAAACGAGGAGCCTTGAACTCCACCTGGATCTCTCACGTGAGTATTTGGGCCATTTGCTGCTGCTTTCCCAGGCACATTTGCAGGGAACTGGATCAGAAGCAGAGCAGCTGGGACTCGAACCAGTATCTGTATGCGATGCTGGTGTCTTGGGTGATGGCTTAACACACTGTTTCACAGTGTTGGTCACTCCATGTCCCTTCATGTATTCCCAGAAGTAGTAATTCTTTTATTTATTTATTTATTTTTGGGAAGTCACAATGCAGTTTTCCATGGCAGTGGCACTATTTTATATTCCAACCAACAATGTACAGGGTTCCAGTTGCTACCTCACCACCACATGTGAGTTTTTTATTAACCATCCTAATGTTAGGTAGCATCTTACTGTGGCTTTGATTTGCATTTCACTCATGGATAGTGATGTTGAGATTTTATTTTTTAAAGATTTATTTATTTGAAAAAGGGGGAGAGATCTTCCATTTGGTTGTTCACTCCCCAAATGGCCACAACAGAGCCAGGAGTTCTATCTTGGTCTCCAGTGTGGGTGCAGGGGCCCAAGCACTTGGGCCATCTTCTGCTTTCCTAGACATATGAACAACGAGCTGGATTTTAAGTGGAGCAATTGGAACTTGAACTGGTGCCCATGTTTGATGCTGGTGCTGCAGATTGCGACATACCCACTGTGCCACAGTTCCGGTCCTGAGGCTTGTTTGCTTGTTGATTCCTGGTATATCTCCTTTTGAGAAATATCCATTTAAGTGCTTTGAATGAGAAAGTTGATTTTGTTTTGTGTTGAGTTGTAGGAATTCTTTATATATTTTGGATATTCCTATCATATATATTACTAGCAAATATTTGCTATTTATGAGGATTATTTTTTACTTTATTGATAGTATCTTTCATTTTAATTACTTTTTAATATTCAATATGATTTGCAGATACAAGTCTAAGAACATAATGATATTTCCCTCCTCCCTCCTTCCTTCTACCTTTCTTTGTTTTTGAGATAATTTTTTAAAATTTATATTACAGTAAAAAGGCTTAATATTTCACCAAGTAAGAAGTTTAGCAAGTAAAAAGACCCTAGCTTAATAGGAATATAGAAAATTGCAATAAACAATAATTGAATGTGTAAATGACCTTTTCACCCATATATAGTTTTTTGGTGAATTATTCATAATTTCTTTCAGTGAAATACAACCAATGACATTGAAACATCTAAATATTTTCTGTGTTGTTATGAGATAATTAAGTTCATTTACACTTTTTTTAAAAAGATTTATTTATTTTATTTGAAAGTCAGAGTTACACAGAGAGAAGGAGAGGCAGAGAGAGAAAGAGGTCTTCCATTCACTGGTTTACTCCCCAGTTGGCCACACAACTGCTGATCCAAAGCCAGGAGCCAAGAGCTTCCTCCAAGTCTTCCCACATGGGTGCAAGGGCTCAAGGACTTAGGCCATCATCTGCTTTCCCTGGTCATAGCAAAGAGCTGGATCAGAAGTGGAGCAGCTGGCACTCAAACTGGCACCCATATGGGGTGCCGGCACTGCAGGCAATGGCTTTACCCTCTATGCCACAGTGCCGGCCCCTCATTTACACTTTAAGCCATTTTTTTCTCAACAGTTTATGCACAGAAATAATTTTACTCAGAGTGCAATTCAGTTGATTATACATGATGTCTTTTTTGTATTCTATTGGTTGCCACAGATCAGGTGAAACATGGCTTATTTCATCATGTATAATGGTTTATAGTGGCATCTATTTTGTTGTGAAAGACAGGATTTCATTTTTTTTTATGGGTGAGTAGTATCCCATAGTTTGTGTGTGTGTGTGTGTGTGTGTGACATGTTCTTTACCAGTCACTGGCTGATGGACATCTGGATTGATTCCATATCTTAGCTATTGTGAATTGAGCTGCAATTACCATGGGGGAGTACAGATAACACTTTCATATGCTGATTTTATTTCATTTGGGAAAATTCCCTGTAGTGGGATGGCTGGGTAAAATGGTAGGTCTATATCAGATTTCTGAGGTGTATCATACCGTCTTCCACAGTGGCTGCACCAGTTCACATTCCCACCGACAGTGGAATAGGGTACCTTTCCTCCCACATCCTCAGCAGCATTTGTTGTTTTTTTGGTTTTTGTATGAGAGCCAGTCTAACTAGAGTGAGTTAAATCCTCATGTCTATTTTTGTGTTACTACCAGGCTGGTTTTTTTTTTCCTTTTTTTTTTTTTTTAAACCATGAAACTTTTTATTTAAGGTATACAAACTTCATGCATTTCATATATACCAATTTAGGAACATCGTGATTCTTCCCACCCCACCCTCCTCCCACCCATACTTCCCTAGATGTCCATCATTTGGTTATTGGATAAATAAAATGTGGTGTATATACATGATGAACTATTACTCAACCTTAAAAAAGAATGAAATCTTAACATTTGCAACAAAATGAATGGAACTGGAGATTATGCTAAGTGAAATAAGCCAGACCCAGAAAGCAAATTTCACATATTTTTTCTTACTTGTGATGGTTAATACACATAGATAGTATAATGTATATTTCATATCATTTGATATAAAGTTATAAATATTGTTCCACTGCGTCATACCATGTACGTGGCAATGTATTCTTCTTTCCCCATGTTATGATCATTGTCATGAATGCTTTAGTGTGATATTATTAGTTTCAAGAAAAATAGTATATATGTGTATATATGTAATCTCTACATTTGAAGGAATATGGCAAAATGTTAAGAAGAAAAATAATAAATTAGGGGAGGCACAGACCAGGGAGGCTGGCACCAGCCCCAGCAGACCAGGTTAGATGGGAAATCATGGGTCCACAGAGCTATAAATAGCAGTGGGAGGGAGAGCTTGGCGAACTGCTTGTGAAATTCCACATGGGAAAAAAGAGAAGGTATAGAGGATTAAACAGAGAGTTCAGGCACACCCCTACCCATCTCCCTCCACCCCTTTCCCCAACTGGACCTGCAGCAAGATGGGAGAAGCCATATTGTTTGTTTACATTTTCTAATGTAAGCAGGATACTCCTGCTTTTGGCTCCTGTGCACATGCCCATCAATTGCAGGGGCCACCTTACCACAGCCCCCAACCCAGGAATGAGGACCACAGCATTTCAGAAGAATTTAATCCTCACCATGCAAGCTGTACAGCAAGGAGAAGCCCTGAATTTCAAAAACTTGAGCCTCTTCTATCCACCATTGGGAAGCAAGCTGGGCCCCAGTAGGCAGGGCTCTATGCACCGTAGCTCATATCTGCCTCTACTACGATCGAGAAATGGGCTGGGCTCCAATAGGCAGGACTGCATGCTTCTATTTTAACACACAAATGCATAGCAGCTCATAACAGGGAAACTTCACCACAGGTGAGGCAAATCATAACAGGGAAATCTCCAAGGATTAGGGGTGCAGTTTGTTAAGCAAGTCAATATAACCCTGAACACATCATAGACTAAAAGTGGGGCATCCCACAACTGTGAGGAAAAGGCAGGTCACATTAACGGAAGTAAACAACCTCCTCTAACAACAACAACAACAAAAAAAACCAGAGGAAAGATACAAAGCCCCATGGGGACCTTACATCGGCTACCTCCTCTACCCTGAAATACTGAACAGAGCTCCAAGGCCATGTCAATCACAGAACTCTTGGAACTAATTAAAAGTGTAGACGTCCCACTCAATCACAAAGCCACAAAGAGAAAAGCAACCAGACTCTGTCCCCCCGCAAATACACAAATGCCAAAAACAGGAAAAACCCTAAATAAGAATAAGGAAGACGCTGTGAGCCCCCCAAAGGAACACTACAACTTTTCAATAATAAAAGGTGAAGATGAAGAGATTGAAGACATGCCAGAAATGGAATTCAGAAAATTAATTGCCAGAATACTTAGAAAAATCAGAAGCAAATTCGCGATCTAAATGAAAAGTGCTACCAAGAAGTTGAAATGTTAAAGAAATCAGAATGAAATACTAGAAATGAAGAATTCAGTGAATCAAATAAAAAAGACTGTGGAAAGCCTTAATAACAGAATAGGTGAGACAGAAGATAGAATATCAGAACTAGAAGACAAAGTTCTGCAAATATTACAGTCAGGCTAAAAAAAAAAAAAGAAATTAGAAAATTAAAAAAACATGGTTGGAGATCTACAAGATACTATCAAATGACCCAATATACAGATGCTAGGAGTTCCAGAAGACATGGAAAGAAAGGATTAGAAGGCCTTCTTAAAGAAATAATAAGAGAAAACTTCCCCAATCTGGAGAAAGAAAGAGACATTCAAGTGTAGGCAGTACGAAGAACTCCCAATAGACATGACAAGATCTTCATCACTACACATTGTAGTCAAACTCTCTACAGAAAAACATAAGAAAAGATTCTAAAATGTGCACAAGAGAAATTCCTGGTCATAGTCAGAGAAACTCCATTAGACTCACAGTGGATTTCTCATCAAAAATCCTACAGGCTGGGAGAGAATGGTGAGATATATTACAAGTCTTAGAAAAAACCTGTCAATCCAGAATACTATACCCTGCATTCCCTCATTTGTGAATGAAGGAGAAATAAAGATCTTCCACAACAAACAGAAATTGAAAGAATTTGTAACTACTCACCCAACCCTAAAAAAGATGCTCAAGGATGTGCTAACACACAGAAACAGGGACATCACTACTAAAGAAGATGAATGCAGAAAATGACCCTGTAAAGATACAAAGGAAATCCAAAATACACAAAATTAGGACTATTTACAGAAACATGGTAGGGCTAAATCAGTACTTAACAATAGTCACCCTGAATGTAAATGGTTTCAACTCTCCAGTTAAAAGATAGGGACTGGCTGAATTGATTAAAACAGAAAACCCATCTATTTGCTGCCTACAAGAAATACATCTTACCAACAAAGATATACACAGACTAAAAGTGAAAGGATGGAAAAAGATAATCCATGCTAACAGGAACCAAAAAAGAGCTCGTGTAGCCATCCTAGTATCAGATAAAATAGACTTTAACACAAAAACTGTAAAAAGAGACAAAGAAGGACACTATACAATGATTAAAGTATCAATTCAAGAGGAAAATGTGATTATTATAAACGTATATGCATCTAATTACAGGGTACCTGGCTACCTAAAAGAAATATTAATGATTTAAAGGGAGATATAGACTCAAATACAGTGGTAATGTGGGACTTAAGTACCCCACTTTCAGCAGTGGACAGATCAACCAGACAGAAAGTTAACAAGGAAACAACAGAGTTGATTGACGCTATAGACCAAATAAACCTAGCAGATATCTACAGAGTCTTCCACTCTACAATTACAGCATACACATTCTTCTCTCCAATGCATGGCACTTGCCCAAAGGAAATTAAATCAGCAAATAAAAGAGTTATCTGCACCTCATTTTTATTGAAGCTCAATTCACAACAGCTAACACATGGAATCAACCTAAATTCCCGTCAATTGCAGACTAAATAAAGAAATTATGGAGGGGCCGGCGCTGTGGTGCAGTGGGTTAATGCCTTGCCCTGAAGTGCCGGCATCCCATATGGGCACTGGTTCGAGACCCTGCTGCTTCACTTCTGATCCAGCTCTCTGCTATTACCTGGGAAAGCAGTAGAAGATGGCCCAGATCCTTGGACCCCTGCACCCACGTGAGAGACCAGGAAGAAGCTCCCGGCTCCTGGCTTTGGATTGGTGCAGCTCTGGCTGTTGCGGCCATTTGGGGAGTGAACCAGTGGATGGAAGACCCCCCCCCCTCTGCCTTGCCTTCTCTGTGTAACTCTAACTTTCAAATAAATAAATATATCTTTAAAAAAAGAAATTATGGGATGTGTACTCTATGGAATACTACACAATGGTAAAAAAAGTGAAATCCAGTCATTGGCAACAAAATGAATGATTCTGGAAAACATCATACTTAGTAAAATAAGCAAGTCCCAAAAGGATAAATACCATATGTTTTCCCTGTGATAACTAACAGAGCATCTAAAAGGAAACCTGTAGATGTTAAATTGACACTTTAGGAAGCAATGACTTGAATAGCCCCTGTCTTGACTGTCAAGGAACAGTTTTTTGTTTTTTTGCTTCTTAATACCATTTGTTGAACTCTTTACGTAACATAGAATTAATCATATGTGTATAGAGTCAATTGAAAACAGATCCCAGTAAAAGATAAGAGTGGTAATAAAAGAGGGAGGAGCTGTATAGTTCTGCATACATTCCTATGGGCTTACTTTTATTTTTTATTTTAGATTTTTTATTTGTTTATTTGACAGGTAGAATTACAGAGAGTGTGTGTGTGAGAGAGAGAGACAGAGAGAAAGGTCCGTTGGTTCACTCCCCAAATGGCCGCAATGGATGGAGCTGCGCCAATCCAGAGCCAGGAGCCAGGTGTTTCTTCCTGGTCTCCCATGCGGCTGCAGGGGCCCAAGCACCTGGGCCAGCTTCCACTGCTTTTCCAGGCCACAGCAGAGAGATGGACTGGAAGAGGAGCAATCAGGACTAGAACTGGTGCCCTATGGGCTTACTTCTAAGTGTACAGCTAAAAACATGCATTGGACTCCAAATCCCATTAAGCTAGGTGGTAATAATGCCATCTTAAGTATTAAAGTGATCATATTAAGTGTTAAGTTGATTGTCTAGATAGGATTAAGTGTTAAAGAGATCATATAAATAAGATCAAATGTCTGGTAATAATAATACAATTAAAAAGGAGAGAATGTTCAAACATGGGAAGCGGTCCACACAGCAGACTTATAGAATGACAGTTGTTCTAAATAGCACTCTGACCTCAGAATCATCCTGTAAGGCATTCTGGTCTGGCTGAAAAGCCCATGAGAGCATTTCAGGCATGGAAAGCCAAGACACTGTGGCAAAATATGTTCTACATGAAGGATCTCTGTGAGTGAGATCCCAGTGGAAAGAAGGGGCCATCAAAGAAAGATGTACTTTTTCTGAAGGAAGGTGAGAGCTTCCACTTTGCTTATGGCCTTGTCTAAATACTGATGGAGATTGTGGACTTAAAAGGC
This sequence comes from Oryctolagus cuniculus, assembly GCF_964237555.1. NCBI lineage: Eukaryota > Metazoa > Chordata > Mammalia > Lagomorpha > Leporidae > Oryctolagus > Oryctolagus cuniculus. The sequence continues at coordinate 16,601,383 of NC_091451.1, read as the reverse complement.
TTTCAAAGCCTTGGAAGCTCATGTCTAGAGCCTCAGGTGATCACTGACGTCATACATAAGAGTGTCAATTATTAAATCAACAACAGGAGTCACTGTGCACGTGCTCCCCATGTAGGACCTTTGTCCTTAAAGAGTTGTACTGTGAGAATTAACTGTAAAACTTGTTCTCAAACAGTTTTGTGTGTGTGTGCAAATTGTTGAAATCTTTTCTTAGTATGGAGTTGATTTTCTGTATATAAAGTTAATTGAAAATAAATATTAATGGAAAATGGGACTGGAAATGGGAGATTGAGTAGGAGAAGGAGTGGGAGGGCCAGTATGGTGAGAAGAATCACTATATTCCTAAAGTTGTACTTATGAAATTTGTAGTCATTAAATAAAAAATTTCTTTGGAAAAAGTATCTTAGAAAAATTTTATGTATATGTCAATGAACGGAGGTTATAACTATCACAAGATGGTGTTTATAATTGGGTGATGGACAGTATATAGGTGGATGTGGTAGCTTCCTATCCCTCTTGGAAACCGTAAATTATCTGAGGCACTGCCTAGAAACATTTGCTATCCTTGCTTTCTGTTGTACCATAATTTGTTTCACCTTTATTGTCCCTTTGCTTGTTCATTTCAGTTTGGCTTTGTAAACTTTTCTTTGGCAGTGTCCTTCTACTACCAATAATTCTCTCCTCTTTCTACTCATCTCACAGGAAATCTCAACCCTTCTTATGACTTCAGTTAGGTACTGATGTTGGAGACACACAAGGTATGTATCTGAGTAAAATTTATTTCACTCCTCCCTCCCTCCCTTTCAATCTGCAGAGGTCAGAATGTCAGGGATAAAGACTTTGAAGTGGGAGTATGTTTTAGTGTGTTAGAACAACAAGGAAACCAGCTGAAATGGATTTTGAAATGAGGGTAAAATAAGCAGGTGATGTATCAGAGAGGTAAGGAAGGGAGAGGAAGGAGAATTGTTGGTAGGAGGTATGCCAAGAAAGATCTTGTACAGCATTATATAGATTTGTACTGTGAATGTTGTGGGAAGCCATTGGATGATTCTAAGTAAAATCATTGTTTTGGGGTATAGGGCTTCCAGCTAGGCTTTTTGCAGGTTCTTCCTTCCATGTGTGAAAACAGTTTAAAGGTGGAGCATAAAAATGTATTGGAAAGCAGGATTTATTTAGAGAAAAACAAAAGTGCAAACTCAAGAACTAAGTAGTGTATGAATCAATAGTCAATACGTAAAAAGCTTTCTAACAAAGAAAAACCCCTTACTTACGAAATACATCCAATGGTGTAACAGCCCTCAGCCAAAGAAAAAGCCCCTTTCATCAAGATTAGGCTTTCCTTTTATACCGTTCAGATGCATAGCGAGTGATGTTTGGGGTGGAGCCCAATTGAATATTCAAAAGGGGGCAGAGTTTGGGGTGGGAGCTCAAGCTCTGCCCATTTCTGTACCCTTTTAGGAAATATTGAAAGTTTCATGGCATCAGGTGGGTGATTGGAGTGCCCCATGGCAATTTTATTATAATGACATTATAATGACCTAAATGTTATGATATGGGGACACATTCTGGAGCCATGTTGGATACTTCCAGCTAGTGCGGTTCCAAGATAGCAACATTGTGAAACTTGTGGTTTTCACTACATAGGAAAGGGATGGGGCTTGGTGGTGCTTGGAAGGGGGCCTCGACTGAACAGAAAGGAAAGCTTGGGATAAGCACAGACAGGGAGAAGAGTTTGGATACGGATTACAGAAGGGCACCTCTCATGTGGACTGTGCTGGCTGGCATATGGGTGTCTGCAGCTGTTACAGAGGTCAGCCACAGCAATCAAACTGTGGAGTTTCTGGATTTGTCAATCAGGGACTTGTGCTGCTGCTTGCATTGTTTGGAGCTGTTCTGTAGTGGTTTAGTGGGGGCCATCAGATCTTGGCTCCTTTCCCTAGCTGCCTATGTTCCTGCAAAATATTAATATGATTTACATTATTACAATATCTCTGATAGGTGGGAATTTAATATGGTGAATACGGGTAACAAAGAAGACATGTTAGGAACCTATGGTAATAAATAAGATGGGAAACAATAATGGCTTTGACCAGAATAGTAATGGTAGGAGTAGAGAGAAATGATCCAGTCCTGAAGGTTGAAACAACAGCATGTATTGAATCAAGGATGACTGAAAGGTTTTTGTTCTGAGGATACTGAAGGGTAGAATTGGCATTAAATAAGGTGAAAACTCTAGAACAAGCAGGTTTAGGGATGAAGGTGGGAGAGCAGTGTTAACGAACTCAGCTGCAACATACTACTTTGAGATGCCAATTAGACATTTAAGTGTAGATGTCTTCTAGGTAGTTGGAAACAGGAATCTGCATTTTAAAGAAATCCCAGACTGGAGGTACACATTTTAGAGTGATCCTAATATTTATGGCCTTTACTATGTTGAGATATGTTGTGATCAATATTAGATTGAGTATATGGGGAGTTTTTTGGCCACTGATATTTTTTAATTAGAACAGTTACATAATAAGTTTTTCCAATGTGATATCTAACTCTGGTAAAGTATTTAACAATATCTGAAAGCAAATTCTCAATGCAAAGTCAAATATTACGATTGATTATGAAATAAATGGTTAAATAAAAAAAAGATCTCCAAATACTGAGTCCTGGAATAATCCAACATTTGGATTTGCAGAAATATGAAAAAATAGCATGTGAATAGGAGAAGTAGTAATTAGTAAAATGACTAAAAACCAAATGAAAAAAGCAATTCAAAGAAGAAGAATTGGACAATACTGTCAAATGTTGCTAGCAGATTGTTTTAACGAATATTCTTCTCTTTGCCAAGAATGTATATAATCTGCCTCCCAGCTTGTTTATTTTTCATCTCTTGGATCAAATGTGTTTTCTGACTCTCAGACTAGTTTGCCATTTTCATAGTACCTAATTTTCTCTTTCAAAAGTGCTCAACATAATTGTATTTAATAATTTGTTTAATGTCTGGCTATCATATTAGATTTTAACTTCCGTGAGCAATAATGTGTGGTCCTGTTGGCAAAACAAGGGATTCTTTTTTTTTTTTAACTTTTATTTAATGAATATAAATTTCCAAAGTACAGCTTATGGATTGCAATGCCCCCCCCCCATAACTTCCCTCCCACCCGCAACCCTCCCCTTTCCCTCTCCTTTCCCCCTTCCATTCACATCAAGGTTCATTTTCAATTCTCTTTATATACAGAAGATCAGTTTAGCATATATTAAGTAAAGATTTCAACAGTTTGCACCCGCATAGAAACACGAAGTGAAAAATACTGTTTGAGTACTAGTTATAGCATTAAATCACAATGTACAACACATTAAGGACAGAGATCCTACATGAGGAGTAAGTGCACAGTGACTCCTGTTGTTGACTTAACAAATTGACACTCTTGTTTATGGCATCAGGAATCACCCTAGGCTCTTGTCATGAGTTGCCAAGGTTATGGAAGCCTTTTGAGTTCACTGACTCTGATCATATTTAGACAAGGTCATAGTCAAAGTGGAAGTTCTCTCCTCCATTCAGAGAAAGGTACCTCCTTCTTTGATGACCTGTTCTTTCCACTGGGATCTCACTCACAGAGATCTTTCATTTAGATTTTTTTTTTTGCCAGAGTGTTTTGGCTTTCCATGCCTGTAATACTCCCATGGGCTTTTCAGTCAGATCCGAATGCCTTAAGGGCTGATTCTGAGGCCAGAGTGCTGTTTAGGACATCTGCCGTTCTATGAGTCTGCTGTGTATCCCGTTTCCCATGTTGGATCGTTCTCTCCCTTTTTTATTCTATCAGCTAGTATTTGCAGACACTAGTCTTGTTTGTGTGCTCCCTTTGGCTCTTAGTCCTATCATTACGATCAATTGTGAACTGAAATTGATCACTTGGACTAGTGAGATGGCATTGGTACATGCCACCTTGATGGGATTGAATTGGAATCCCCTGGTATGTTTCTAACTCTACCGTTTGAGGTAAGTCAGCTTGAGCATGTCCCGAATTGCACATCTCTTCCCTCTCTTTTTTTTTTATTTTTTGACAGGCAGAGTGGACAGTGAGAGAGAGAGACAGAGAGAAAGGTCTTCCTTTGCCGTTGGTTCACCCTCCAATGGCTGCCGCGGCCGGCGCGCTGCAGCCGGCGTACCGCGCTGATCCGATGGCAGGAGCCAGGAGCCAGGTGCTTTTCCTGGTCTCCCATGCGGGTGCAGGGCCCAAGCACTTGGGCCATCCTCCACTGCACTCCCTGGCCACAGCAGAGAGCTGGCCTGGAAGAGGGGCAACTGGGACAGAATCCGGCGCCCCGACCGGGACTAGAACCTGGTGTGCCGGCGCCTCTAGGCGGAGGATTAGCCTAGTGAGCCGCGGCGCTGGCCCCTCTTCCCTCTCTTATTGCCACTCTTATATTTAACAGTGATCACTTTTCAGTTAAGTTTCAACACTTGAGAATAACTGTGTATTGATTACAGTATTCAACCAAAAGTATTAAGTGGAACAAATAACCAAAAAAATACTAAGAGTGATAAAGTATTAAGTTGTTCATCAACAGTCAGGGCAAGGGCTGATCAAGTCACCGTTTCTCATAGTGTTCATTTCCCTTTATCAGGTTTCCTTTTTGGTGCTCAGTAAGTTGTCACCGATCAGGGAGAACATATGGTATTTGTCCCTTTGAGACTGGCTTATTTCACTCAGCATAATGCTTTCCAAATTCCTAACAGGGATCACTTTTCATTTAAAATTTAAACACCTAAGAATAATTGTGTGTTACTTTATCCATTTTAGTATTTTTTTTGTTCTAGTACTATTGGTTGAACTCTGTAATTAAAACAAGGGATTCTTTTAGGTCCTCCCTTATAAGCTCTGTCTTTGATTTGAGAATATAGGTCTTTGGCCTCATCATGTAAGTTCTACAGTATAGTTAAGTACAGCTGTTCCACTGCTTAGTCCTTGATGTACTTGTAGTCATCATCACAGCAGTCACTTGGTTCCCCTGCACATTTATGTAAGTAGGGAAGTTCATCACAATCAACACTGAGTGGTAATTTAATTAATTGTGATGTTACTATATGCCCATTCACCATTGGATGGGAGTTTAGCAGTGTCTTTGAGGCCATGGATGTTCCCAAACAAGTCTCAGATTCAAATTTCTCCTGTTGGGATCACCCCAGGTATCAAGTCATCCTGTATCTGTCAAGATCCAGTTCAGAAAAGAAGAGAAGTTATTGTAGGAAATATTTGTAAAGGTATTAGACAACTGAACATATAAAAAGAGAACACTGAAGGCCGTGGAGGTAGGATTTCCCAGGGGGATGGGGTTATTATAACCTAGATGCTTTTAAGAAAATGGGCCTCAGAGATCTAGATCTGGAATGTGGAGAACAGAACATTTCTTAGATGGTGCTGGTAAGTTAGGAACTTAGGAAAGGGGTGCTGTGGAACTGATAGCTGGACCTCTTAATAATGCCGAGGTAGTAGGTACCTTAGAGACTTGGAAGGAGGTCCCCTAAAAACTGTGGCTTTCATTTTGGAGGGAGGGTACTATATACTTGATGCCATTTGTGGCATGGTCTGATACTCATAAACCTTGTAGTAGAACATCTGAGAAAGGGGCATTGTCAGGCTGGTGTTGGTTGCCTGGGGAACTGGAGAATGGTCTAGTCTGTCTAGTTCTATTGGTTCTTTTAATGGTAAGCCTATTGGTACTTTTTTGAAGGGGCTAGGTGGCTCTGGCTTTATGTATATGGTGTAAGCCAAATGTTACCACCAGAGCAAAGAACCATTGCTGGGATATACAGAGGGCAACAGCAAACAAATAGGAAGTAGCAAGTCTCCTGTTTGCTCTTTTTGTCTTTTAGCCTCCGTCTAATGCCCTTCTGGGCAAACTTTTAAGAATTGATTAATTTGAGAGGCAGAGAGACAGAGAGACAGAGACAGAGAGAGAGAGAGAGAAAGAGAATTCCCTCATCTCTTGGTTCACTACTTACTTGCTCGCAACATCCAGGACTAAAATGGATGAAGCTGGGAGTAAGGACCTCATTTGAGGTCTCCCACATGGCTGGGAGGAACCCAGCTTTAGCCATCATTGCTGCCTTCCAAGGTCTGCGTTAGCAGAAAACTGGAATCAGGACTTGGAGAATGCAATTAAACTTAGGTACTCTGATGTGCACATCTTATAAAGCAGGCTACATGCCTGCTCTTAGGCAAGATTTATTAGGAAGCCAGTTCATGGTAGAGAAATATAATGAGCAGAATGCTACCTCAGCTTCACAGACCAAGTGTGAATACTAGATTTGGAGTTTAAAAATAATTGTTAATCTGTAAAAGAACTGTTAGCATGATCATAAGTACTAGTAAGTGATACTCCTCTGTGTGAATCCCTCCTACTACATTGTATTTAATGTACTTGCGCTTCACTAAGTTGATTCCATGACATAGTGTGATTTGTGACCCGAAGTTGAGGAATACTGAAGAGTTGACACTGTGTGAGTGGAAACATGGTTAGAGAAGGTTTGGAGGAGTTTTAAATAAAAGAATTGAAGACTTGCTGAGGAAGTCCCAGTGAAGTGAAACTAGTTCACATAATTATTTGGAGTGCTATGTTCTTTTAGGATTGTGCTTGGAGTGATGCATTGGTGACAAAGACTGATCTGTCGCAAAGATGCTTTACAACAAATTTTCAATTGTAAATTCAACATATTTCTGACAATATTTAATGTAGGTTATTATATTTTTGTAAGTTCTGTTCTTTAATAACACTCTCCCAGTTAATCTGTTTGCATCTTAATATTCAAACAGTATGACAAATACAAAGGCTATGTTGAAGAGAGACACGGAGTGGAAGACTGGTGTTAGGATTTCACCTATATTAATTAGAGTTATTTTCCCTGAAGGTTTCATCCATGATCCTATTTCCCTCTTGTGGCATCTGGTAGCTACCTATTAGTTTTGGAATCCACTCAGACTTATTCCTGCTTTCTTGACATCATAATGCTAAGGACATTTGCTCATACCCTGTTACAGTTGATGTATGTCTGTATTCACAAAATTCAGGCCACCAGTATGTGTTTACAGATTTGTGGTTTTTTCTTTTTAACATTTTATTTTGGAATACTGTTAAATTTACAAAGCAAAAATGGTGAAGTATTAGTGCAAAAAGTTCCCATATACCCCACAACTCTGTTCCCATATTATTAACATCTCATATTAGTAACTTGTCACAGTTAATGAACCACTTAGCTATCCTATTTTTTTAAAAGATTTATTTATTTGAAAGGCAAAAGGCAGAGTTACAGAGAGAGAGAGAGAGAGAGAGAGAGAGAGGTCTTCCATCCACTGGTTCACTCCCCAAATGGCCACAATAGCTGGAGCTGGGCCTATCCGAAGCCAGGAACCAGGAGATTCTTCTGGGTCTGGGTCTCGAACTGGCTCCCATATGGGATGCTGGCATACCACATAAGTGGCCCCTACCCTATTTATTTTAGATTTATTTATTTATTTTGATGTCAGAGTTACACATAGAGAGAAGGAGAGGCAGAAAGAGAGAGGGAGAGTGATCTTCCCTTCACTGGTTGACTCCCCAATTGGCCACAATGGCCGGAGCTGCGCCAATCCAAAACCAGGAGCCAGGAGCTTCCTCCGGGTCTCCCATGTGGGTGCAGGGCCCAAGCACTTGGGCCATTTTCCACTGCTTTCCCAGGCCATAGCAGAGAGTTGGATTGGAAGTGGAGGAGCTGGGACTTGAACTGGTGCCCATATGGGATGCCGGCACTGCAGGCGGTGGCTTTACCCGCTATGCCACAGCACCGGCCCCTACCCTATTTTTTTAAAATACAAATTCCTTCTACCTCTCCCATCTCTGCCAGCTGTAGTAATCAAGTAATCTATATTTTGTATTCAGATTGAGGCTTTTTTTTCTTTTCCTCCCAAATAGGAGAGAGACAATTGGTATTTGTCCTTCTGTGTCTGGCTTATTTTACTCACTGTGGTGTCCTCTAGTTTCATAAATTTTGCTGTAAATGACAGGATTTTTTTCTTTCGTATGGGTAAATAGTATTGCATCATGAATATATGTACCACCTTTTCTCAAAAATTATTTTAATTTTTATTTCAAATATTAATTTATTAATGATACTAGGTAAAAGTGGTGAGTGACCAAAATTAGCTTTTACCTGAGCCAAAATTTATATTTTAAACACTAATGAGGTTCTAATTCCACACCAGTTGTGGTCTTCTGAACATGTTGATGAATACATATAGTGAATGCTCATGTATTTGCCATTCACTTTAGACAATTATCCACCTATTACCAAACTTCTTTATCCAAATGGTACCTCTCTCTTATATGTGTGTGTCTGTGTGTGTGTGTGTGTGTGTGTGTATAAGATAAAAGGCGCTGGAATCTAATACAATATACATATATACATATAATATTTATTAGAATCCGGTTCCTTTTATTTTTTTCAAATGTGATCCCAATTCAAGAATCACTGTAGCCTCACTTTCTTCTTTCTTTTTCCCACCCTTCCTACCTCCCTCCAACCCTTTCCCAGCTCCTCATTTTATTCTCACTTTTAGCACTGCAGCATTGATGATCCACCTCTGCCTGGACACAGATCCGTAAAGGTCAGCCTGGGACCCTGAACAGCTCAGAGGGAGGAGTCAGTCTGGAAGTTCCTGCCCTCTTTAGCCCCAAACACATGGCTGCATAACGACTGCTCCATAATGACAGTGGGTGGGACCCTGATATATACCAGGATCACTCTTCCACTGCTCTTGCTTGGGGTATCTCTGTCCATTCATGGCCTCTCCCAAGCCAGGCCCTCTCAGCATTTCAGCTCCCCGGAAGTGGTGATCCCCTCGAAGGTGACCAGCAGGGGTAGAGGTGCAAAGGCTCCAGGATGGCTCTCCTACCGCCTGCGGATTGGGGGCCAGAGGCACATTGTCCACATGAGGGTCAAGAGGCTGTTGGTTTCCACACACCTCCCTGTGTTCACCTACACAGAGCAGCATGGCCTCCAGGAGGATCATCCCTTTGTCCTTGATGATTGTTACTATCATGGTTACGTGGAGGGGGCCTCCGAGTCTCTGGTTGCCCTCAGCAGCTGTTCTGGAGGTTTTCAAGGAATGCTACAGATAAATGACCTCATTTATGAAATCAAACCCATCAGGCACTCTTCCACATTTGAGCACCTGGTGTATCAGGTAGGCAGTGATAAGACAGAGTCCCCACACATGAGATGTGGGTTGACAGAAGCATCAATAACACGCCAAAAGGAGTTGCATGCATCATATAATTCTACTCTGAAACAAAGTTCTAATGTGGGCTGGTGGACTCACTGGAGATTTGTTGAGCTGGGAGTGGTTGTAGACCATGTTAGATTTCTTTATTCCCAAAGTAATGTGTCAGTAGTGTACAATGAAGTATCTCACGTTATCAATATAGTGGATGAATTTTATTACCTTATGCAAGTTGATATAACATTGATTGGTATTGAGATCTGGAATAAAAGAAATCCTATTTCTACAAGTAATGATCTAGGGGAAGTTTTGTGGGATTTTGCTGTTTGGAAGGATTCACATCTCGAATCCCGTCTTCACCATGATGCTGCACATCTTTTCATAAAAGAAGTACATGACCAAACAGTTGGTATGGCCTTTATTACAGGGATATGTGATCCCCCTTTTAACTGTGCAGTTAGTGTTTTTGAAAGCCAAGACTTATTTCTTTGTGCACTTACTGTGGCCCATGAACTTGGTCATAATTTGGGTATGAATCATGATGATCAGTGGTGCGCATGCGAAGTAGAGTGGTGCCTAATGTATGCCTACAGAGAGAACACAACTAAATTCAGTAATTGCAGTTATGCGCAATATTATGATACTACCAGGAATCCTGGAATGTGTATTCACTCTCCTCCATATACAGGGTATGTCTCTGGGTTGAAGTTCTGTGGGAACAGGGTGGTCGAAGAAGGAGAGGAGTGCGACTGTGGATCTGTACATCAGTGTGAACGTGATCCCTGTTGTCTTTTGGACTGTGCTCTGAGGCCTGGCGCTGCTTGTGCTTCTGGCAGTTGTTGCAAAGACTGCAAATTCTTGCCACCAGGGACTTTATGTAGACAGCAGGTCAGTGAATGTGACCTTCCAGAGTGGTGCAATGGGACATCACACGAGTGCCCGGATGATGTATATATACAGGATGGCACCCCCTGTATGGGTGGTGCCTCCTGCTATGCAAAGACATGTAATAACCCTGATGTTCAGTGCAAGGAGATTTTTGGCCGAGAGGCAAGGAGTGCGTCTGAGATTTGCTACAGTGAAGTGAACACCCAAGGAAATCGTTTTGGCCACTGCGGTATCGTAGAAACAACATATGTAAAATGTATGGCTCCTGATATCATGTGTGGGAGAATTCAGTGTGAAAACGTCCACAAAGTTCCCAATCTGAAGGAACACTCTACCGTGCACCAGTATCACTTCAATGATACCACTTGCTGGGGCACTGATTATCACTTAGGGATGTCCATACCTGACATTGGTGAGGTGAAAGATGGCACGGTGTGCGCTCCAGGAAAGATCTGCATTGGCAGGAAATGTGCCAGTGTGAATCCTGTGCCACAAAACTGCGAGCCCCTGCATTGCAGCCTGAGAGGAGTCTGCAATAACAGACAGCACTGCCACTGTCGCCACGGGTGGGCACCTCCCAACTGCAGCTATGAAGGCCATGGAGGGAGCGTGGATAGCGGTCCACCTCCTACAAACAGGAGGGAAGGATTAAGCGTGGTAGGAAATGTGGGTTACACTTCGGCATTACTTGCGATTCCTTTGATAACTCTTCTTTTCTATTACTTCACTGTACTTTCCAAGAAAGAGAAACACACACACACACAAGTTGAGAACAAAGAAGAAGAAAATGAAGCAAAGGGAACAGAAGAAAATAGAGTGGAAGAAAACAGGGTGGAATAACAGAGAATGAAGAAGAGGGAGCAGAAGAAAAGGAAGAGGAAGTGGAAGCCAGAGGCTGATGCTTCCTTTAAAAGGATCTCTAATTTTTGTTTTCATAGTGGAGAAGCTGGATGTGGCTGTTTAACCAGAAATTTAATGCTCTCGTGCCAGGACCATAAGTGTTAGACATCACAGCACAGGACTCCTGCATGTTCCTACTTGCTTTTCAGTGTTTAACACAACATTAAATGTTCACTTTGTTTCTTGAACAAAGTTGTCTCACTATGTTTCTTGAACAAAGGCCTAGAGAAACCACACTTTAAAGCTGCATGCTTTCTCTCTCTCAGTTCTAAACCTCCTCTCATGTCTTCACTCAGTTTCTGGGCATGTGTGTCCACAAGACTCACTTCTGTTTGGCACAGTTGGCTGTGGACAAGGGGAAGGAAGAAGTAACCTAAATGACAAGTGGTAGGAAAAGAGAGATTTCTTTCCTTTGTACTTAACATTTCTGACAGCATCATTTTTAGCTGAGGCCATTCAGTTTGGAATCCATTTGTATGGGAATCCATTTGTATGGTCACTGCTGGAACCCCCCACCCCACCCTATTCTTCCTTAGAAATACCGACAGCAGTTGATACTCTCAGTGTCCATGTTGCACATTGGATTAGCTGGGTGTTCCTCCTGTTAGTTCCTGAAGCTCCAGTACCAGCTGGTCTCCATGCTCTCCTTGGAGATCTCAGCCCCTCTTTTTCAGGGACTTCCTGTAATCAGCTATGCTCTAATGTACACAGTCTCGTCCCTCTGTTCTACTGACCCTAGAGATGTTGGGGCTTTCTGTAGTTACTCTCTGGCTGTGTTAAATTGTGGTTTCCTAAGCATACACTGAGTTGGAGTTTAGAGTGAGGGTTACGTTAGACATCACAGCTGTGTAAAAGAGGGAAAGGAATTCAGTGGTACAGTTGAAAATTGAGCTAAATTGCTGCCTTGGCCAGTCAGGCAGTGAAATGTTGTATAACAGAGTTGTCTGGTTTGGGCCAAGGGGGTCTGCTCCTCACACCCTCTCCTTGGTCAGTCAGTGGGTGTGGCTGCCCTGGGAAGGGACAAATGTCTGTAACTGAAGCTGAAGAACACCTGAAGTCTGGAGACTTGTCTGCTTATGGGGAGCTCTGCCACTGATCAGCAAGAGCTTCAGGAAAGTGGATCCAGGTGGCTTATTCCACAGTGCAGTATTTGCACAGCACTGATTCACTTTTGAATTTATGTTCTGTCAGCAACTCGTAGATGATTCTGGGGGGCCCCTCTTCCTGTGGGGACATTAAACGAGGGAAGTTGATTATGAGCCATGTCTCCATGCTGTGCTTGGTTGTGGAGATGAAAGTATACTTAGTGTCTATCTGTTTCACTCTACTCTCATTTCCCTCTCTCAGCTGGTGAGTATTCTGATGGCTTTGGATGCTTACCATGTGTCGTGATGCAGGACCTTATCGCCAACCTGAGCATCTAGTCACCATGCCCTTCTAGGCTGAGGTTGCTGATTTTATCCATTTAGAGCCACCACTGGGCTAGGGAGTACTGAATGGTTCCTGGGGAGATCACCTGGATTTTATGTGTACACCCTGTTGTGCCCATCTTATAACAGCAGTACTGCCTCCTGTTGATGATTACTGTCAATCACCCCTTTCAAGGATGTGACCCTTCTTTTGGTATCTGATTTAAAGACACAGTGAGTTCAGAATTCCCTGGTGTCAATGTTTGTGTATAATAAGGCATTATGACTTTCAATTAGCCCCTGTTTAAAAATATGACTCCTTGTAGGGCCAGAACCTCCAACCGTGTATAGCCCAGAATTACATAGGGGCAGGTAGCACCCACTATCTCAATGCATCTTTGGGAGTTGTGGTGAATGCTCTTTCTTTGTACACTCTTTTAGGGTTCTGATTCAGTGCATACAATTCATCATTAGATCAAGTGATTCAGCTTTAGCTTCAGCTGCACCTTCAGTATATGTTTCCAATGCTTTATTGGGCTGGGATATCCTGTATTATTTTATCTGAGCTATAACTTTTATACCACAGTCTTGTACAATTCCATTGCTGTAAAGTTGGTACCCTGCTCTGGTATGGTATTACACAGGAACACCAGATAGCTGGATGAGATATTCCAAATGCCTTTGGCTATTACTGGTGCTTATTGAGGCTCAGTGTTACACCTGTAGTGAGGTGAGGCACATTTACCACCAGAATTTGTGTGTTCTGCTGTAGGGATGCTGGCCTTTCCAGAATGATAGGGTCCTAATGGATTCAATTTCCTACTAAGTGTTTCTCAAGGAAGGGTTCCAAATCTGGGGTCAGACAGGCCATCATTGCTGTTTGGCTGGACACTCAAAGCAGAAGTGGCTAGATTTGTCTTAGTATGTAGTAATCCATGTAGAGGCAGTCCTGAGTAGTCCAGTCCCTGACCATTCTTTGATACAGGATCTACTCTTACCAACACTGAGTGGCCTGTGCCAAGGATGGCTGATGCCAGTTGCTGGGCTGTTTTGTCTATGTCATTTATTGCATCTTCCACACAGGATCCTTTTTGTTGAGCATCAACATGTGATTCAGTGGTCTTTCACACTTACATTCCATGTAAGTATGTTTCTACCCTACTTCTCCTGGTCCCCCATCTTCCAAGAATTATTGTTGCAGTCACCTGTACCACTGGCCTGACCATTTGCTATTTCCCATTATTGTATATATGATCCTGTTGGACCTCGTCAATCCCCCCAAAGTTAGACAGCTACTTATACAACCCAAGTTCAGTACATTTGGAGTATTTCCCCTCACAGTTCTTCCTATCCAGCTCCTCTATTGAGAAAAACTGTGTCTTAAAACTGCTTGCAGCTTTAGGCTTGTTCACAAATGATGCACTGACATGTCCATGACTCCAGGATGAGCTGTTCCATCTTCTCCTTCAGCTGGTTATGTGGGATTCCTGTTTTTGCATCAAGAAGTTTGAGCTGAAGGAGGAGTATCAGTGCTGTGGAATTTGACTTACCTGCTCAGATACCTGTGCATTTGGGTTCTCTTATATTTGAGTTGGAATTTGCCACTTACCATTTTTTCTTTATTATTGGCTCCAAACCTCATGATGTGAAGGGATTGACAGAACCCTTTTGTGATGGACAATTTTAGGTCCCATTCTGTGGTTCACAGAATTCTCAGATGCTTCCCCTTAGTTCCTATGTTCTTGGAACCTGTATGTAACCCATTCCCATGTACCTTGATGGGATCCGTATCTTGCATCTTACAGAGTATATGGCAAATGTGATGTGATTTTCAGGTGTAATTAATATACTGCTAGTTAATTTCAGTTAATTAAAGGTAGATTTGCCTAAGTGGCCTTGAGCTACCAGGTAGGTAAGTCCTTTAAAGAATATCTAGAGGTGAGACTTGAAGCAATCATGTTTCGTTCTTTCTGGCTGTGCAGCAGCCAGCTGCCATGAGTTCTACAGCTGCAACGAATTGAAGTCTGAGTATTCTTGGAAGCAAATCTTCCCTCAAGTGTCCTTTGATGCCAATGAAGCTCAGGTGACATCTTACTTGTTGTCAAGTGCCTATTTCTCTAGGCCATGCCCACAGTTCTTTCCCATTGAACTTGTGAGATAATAAATATGTGTTGTTTTAAGCTGCTGAGTTTGTGGTAATTTGTTTTATGATATAGAAAACAAATCCACTTCCAACACATGACACATTTCATTTGTTTTTTACCACTTTACCAGTACCACACCATCCCATGTGATGACAAACGACAGTTTAAAAAAGTATTTTTAAGCATTTGATGTGGCGAGTGGGAAGGGGAGAGGGAGAGCTCCCAGGTGCTTATTCTCCAAATGCCTACATCAGTGGCTACTTGCCTGGCCGAAGCCAGCAACAGGAGACTAAATCCATGACTCCCAGTGTGTGTGTCAGGAGCAAGGTTACATGAGACATCAGTGCTGCTTGCCATTGTCTGCATTAGCTTAAAGCAGGAGTCTCAACCTGGAGCCTGCACTTCAACCCAGGTACTCTGATGCACCATTTTAGCCATTAGGCTAAACACTAGCTCTTAGCTAAGCTGTTTAGGCATGCAGACCATTTGGAGAAAAATAATGTGCAGATTGACATCCCCAGTGTCACAGACCAAATATGAATTTTAAATTAGGGGTTCGAAATTGTTAATCAATGTATGAACTGTTAGCCATATGGTGCTGTTAGCTCCTTGGTGACAGGTAGAGGCAAGTGACAGTCCTCTGTGTGAAGCCCTGTTTATACTGTTCTCTGTTTCATGTGCTACTTGGTGCACTAATTCGATTTTGTGAACCAATGTGCTCTGTGAACTGAGTTTGAGAAATGCTGAGTTAAGTTGATGTCAAGTGAGTGCAGACATGGTAAGAGAGTGTTTTGAGGAATTTGAAATAGCTGAATTCCTTACTGTTGCAGAGGAAGAATCTCACAGTGGTTGGAGTTCAGTCATGTCAAAGGAAGGGCTGTGAAATTATGAAATCATGAAATTATTTGGATTGAAATGTTCTTTCAGGTTTGTCCTTGGAATGATTTATTGGTGACAAAGATCTTTTGCAATGCTTTTCTATTATGACCTCTTCATATGGGTCTTAATTGTCTCCCAATTCTTTTGTTCTCATTTTTTTTCTTATTTAAAAGAGTTATAGAACAGAAAAAGAGACAGGTCTTTCATCTGCTGAATCTCCCTAGGCCACAACAGACAGGACTGGTGCAGGCCTAAGCCCAGATCCAGGAATTTCATTTGGGTATCCCTTGTGGGTGACAGAGGCCCAGAACTTGAGCCATCACCTGCTGCTTTTCCCAGGTCATTAGTGGGGTGCTGGATCAGAAGTGGAGCAGCCAGGATACAAACTGGTGTCCATATGGGATACTGGCCTTGCAGGCTGTGGCTATATCTGCTAAGCTACAATGCTACCCCCTGGCCCCTTCCACATCAACATCCTAAATGGTATGACATATATGAAGGATATGATGAAGATACACAAGAAAAAAATTGGTGTTTAGAATTTGCCTAATTAGAGATGCTTTCCCTGAGATGTCCTTGAGTAATCCTGTTTTCTTCCTGCAGCACCCGATAGCCACTCATTAGTTTTGGAACCCTAACCAGGCTTGCCCTTGCTTTCTTGACAGACAATATAATGCTAAACATTGTTCATAGTCTATGTAGCTAATGCCATTTCTATCTACAATCATAATATTGTGGCCACCAGGGTATATAACAATATGTCTCAAATTTGTTTTAACTTTGTATTTAAAAAAGTGAACATTTTAAAATTTTATTTTAAAGATTTATTTATTTATTTGAGAGGGAGGGAGGGAGGGAAGGAGAGAGAGAGAAAGAAAGAGAGAGCGATTTTCCTTCCACGGATTCACTCCCCAAATAATTGCAATGGGCGGAGCTGGGCCACTTTGAAGCCAGGAGCCATCAGGAGCTTCTTCTGAGTCTCCCATGTTGGTGCAGGGGCCCAAGAACGTGGACCATCTTCCACTGCTTTCCCACGTGATTAGCAGGGAGCTGGATCAGAAGTGGAGCAGCCGGGACTTGAACTGGTGCCCACAGAGGAGTCACCTACTAAACCACAGCACCAGCCCCCAAAATGTGAACTTTTAATTCAAAGAGTTGACAAAATAGCTTTTTTAGTTGTAATACTGAGATTATTTAGATTTTTAAAATTTTAAATGTTTTAAATTTATTTGTTTAAGGTGAACAAATTTCATGTATTTCATACGCACAGATTTAGGAGCATAATGATACTTTTCACCCCACCCTCGCTCCTGCCCATGCTCCCACCCATACTACTCCTTCCTTTTTTCTTTTTCTTTTTATTTTACCTAGAAACTTTTTACTTAAGGTATACAAACTTCATGCATTTAATATATACAGATTTAGGAACATAGTGATACTTCTCACCTTAACCTTCCCTCCCGCCCACACTCCCACCCTTCTGCCTCCTCCCTCTTCTATTACCATTCTTATTTTTTTTAAGATTTATTTATGTATGTATTTGAAAGTCAGTTATACAGAGAGAGAGGGAGAGAGAGAGAGTGCGCGAGAAGAGGAGAGGAGCGAGAGTGGTGTCTTCCATCTACTGGTTCACTTCCCAGATGGCCTCAACAGCTGGAGCTCAGCTGATTCAGAGCCAGGATCCAGGAGCTTTTTCCGGGTCTCCCACATGGGTGCAGGGGCCCAAGGACTTGTGTCATCTTCTATTGCTTCCCCAGGCCATAGCAGAGAGCTGGATTGGAAGTGGAACAGCTGGGACTTGAACCAGCACCCATATAGGATGCCAGCACTGCAGGCAGTGGCTTTACCTGTTATGCCACAGCACCAGCCCCAAAAGCAAGGAGGAGTCCCATTCTTATTTATTTTTTTACAAAGACCTACTTTCAATTAACTTTATATGCATAGGATAAACCCTATGCTAAGAGTTCAACAAATAGTATGAAAAAAAAAAAAAAAAACCTGTTCCTCAACAATTGAGATAAGGACTGTTAAAAATCCTGGTATCTCAGAGTGTCAGTTTCAATTGCATAGATTATGTTTTAGGTACTCTATCAGGGAGAACATATGATATTTGTCTTTTTGGGACTAGCTTATTTCATTTAGTATAGTGGTTTCAAGTTGCATCCATTTTGTTGCAGATGTCAGGATTTCATTTTTTTTACCACCATGTAGTATTCCATGGTGTACATATACCATAATTTCTTGATCCAGTCTATTTGATGGACATCTTGGTTGATTCCATATCTTAGCTATTGTGAATTAAACAGCAATAAATATGGAGGTACAGACAACTCTTTCGTATGCTGATTTCATTTCCTTTGGGTAAATTTCCAGGAGTGGAATGGCTGGGTCATATGGTAGATCTATATTCAGATTTCTGAGCTGTCTCCATACTGTCTTCCACAGTGGCTGTACCAGTTTATGTTTCTACCAACAGTGGTTTAGAATAACTTTTTCCACACATACTCACCAGCATTTGTTGTTTGCTGATTTTTGTATGAAAGCCATTCTAACTGGGATGAGGTAAAACCTTGTTGTGGGTTTATTTGCATTTCCTTGGTCACTAGTGGTCCAGAGCATTTTTTCCTGTTGTCTGTTGGCCATTTGCATTTCCTCTCTTGAAAAATGCCTTTTTAAGTCCTGTGCTTATTTCTTAAATGAACTGTTTGGTGGTTGTTATTGTTGTTGAATTTTTTGAGCTCTTTATAGATTCTAGATTTTTTTAAACTTTTATTTAGTAAATATAAATTTCCAAAGTACCGTTTATGGATTACAATGGCACCCCCCCCATAACTTCCCTCCTACTCGCACCCCTCCCATCTCCCGCTCCCTCTCCCATTCCATTCACATCAAGATTCATTTTCAATTATCTTTATATACAGAAGATCAATTTAGTATATAAGAGTAAAGATTTCATCAGTTTGCACCCACACAGAAACACAAAGTGTGAAATACTGTTTCAGTACTAGTTATAGCATTACTTCACATTGGACAACACATTTGGGACAGATCCCACATGAGGAGTAAGTACACAGTGACTCCTGTTGTTGACTTAACAATTTGACACTCTTGTTTATGGCGTCAGTAATCTCCCCAGGCTCTAGTCATGAGTTGCTAAGGCTATGGAAGCCTTTTGAGTTCGCTGACTTCGATCTTATTCCAACAGGGTCGTAGTCAAAGTGGAAGTTCTCTCCTCTCTTCAGAGAAAGGTACCTCCTTCTTTGATGGCCTTGTTCTTTCCACTGGGATCTCACTCACAGAGATCTTTCATTTAGGTTTTTTTTTCTTTTTTTTACCAGAGTGTCTTGGCTTTCCATGCCTAAAATACTCTCATGTGCTCTTCAGCCAGATCCGAATGCCTTAAGGGCTGATTCTGAGGCCAGAGTGCTACTTAGGACCACTGCCATTCTATGAAACTGCTGTGTATCCCGTTTCCCATGTTGGATCGTTCTCTCCCTTTTTGATTCTATCAGTTAGTATTAGCAGACACTAGACTTGTTTGTGTGATCCCTTTGACTCTTAGACCTATCAGTGTGATCAATTGTGAACTGAAATTGATCACTTGGACTAGTGAGATGGCATTGGTACATGCCACCTTGATGGGATTGTATTGGAATCCCCTGGCACGTTTCTAACTCCACCATTTGGGGCAAGTCCAATTGAGGATGTCCCAAATTGTACATCTCCTCCCTCTCTTATTCCCACTCTTATATTTAACAGGGATCACTTTTCAGTTAAATTTCAACACCTAAGAATAATTGTGTGTTAATTACAGAGTTCAACCAATAGTATTAGAACAAAAAAATACTAAAAGGGATAAAGTATTATATTGTATATCAACAGTCAGGACAAGGGCTGATCAAGTCACTGTTTCTCATAGTGTCCATTTCACTTCAACAGGTTTCCCCTTGGTGCTCAGATAGTTGTCGCCGATCAGGGAGAATATGATATTTGTCCTTTTGGGACTGGCTTAATTCACTCAGCATGATGTGTTCCAGATTCCTCCATTTTGTTGCAAATGACTGGATTTCATTGTTTTTGACTGCTGTATAGTATTCTATAGAGTACATGTCCCATAATTTCTTTATCCAGTCTACTGTTGATGGGCATTTGGGTTGGTTCCAGGTCTTAGCTATTGTGAATTGAGCTGCAGTAAACATTAATGTGCAGACCGCTTTTTTTGTTTGCCAATTTAATTTCCTTTGGATAAATTCCAAGTAGTGGAATGGCTGGGTTGTATGGTAGGGTTATCTTCAGCTTTCTGAGGAATCTCCAGACTGACTTCCATAGTGGCTTAACCAGTTTGCAATCCCACCAACAGTGGGTTAGTGTCCCTTTTTCCCCACATCCTCTCCAGCCTCTGTTGTTGGTAGATTTCTGCATGTGAGCCATTCTAACTGGGGTGAGGTAAAACCTCATTGTGGTTTTGATTTGCATTTCCCTGATTGCTAGTGATCCTGAACATTTTTTCATGTGTCTGTTGGCCATTTGGATTTCCTCTTTCTAAAAATATCTATTGAGGACCTTGGCCCGTCTCTTAAGTGGGTTATTTGTTTTGTTTTTGTGGAGTTTCTTGATTTCTTTGAAGATTCTGGTTATCAACCCTTTATCTGTTGCGTAGTTTGCAAATATTTTTTCCCATTCTGTCAGTTGCCTCTTCACTTTCCTGACTGTTTCTTTTGAAGTACAGAAACTTCTCAATTTGATGCAATCCCAAATGTTAATTTTGGCTTTGACTGCCTGTGCTTCTGGGGTGTTTTCTAAGAAGTCTTTGCTGGTACCTATATCTTGCAGGGTTTCTCCAATGTTCTCTAATAATTTGATGGTGTCGGGTCATAGATTTAAGTCTTTAATCCATGTTGAGTGGATTTTTGAGTAAGGTGAAAGATAGGGGTCTTGTTTCATGCTTCTGCACGTGGAAATCCAGTTTTCCCAGCACTATTTATTGAATAGACTGTCCTTACGCCAGGGATTGGTTTTGGATCGCTGATTAAATATAAGTTGGCTGTAGATTTTTGGGTTGATTTCTGGTGTTTCTATCCTGTTACATTGGTCTATCCATCTGTTTCTGTACCAGTACCATGCTGTTTTGATTACAACTGCCCTGTAGTATGTCCTGAAATATCTGGTATTTTGATGCCTCTGGCTTTGCTTTTGTTGTACAAGATTTCTTTAGCTATTTGAGGTCGCCTGTGTCTCCATATGAATTTCAGCATCACTTTTTCCAGATCTGAGAAGAATGTCTTTGGTATCTTGATTGGGATTGCATTGAATCTGTAAATTGCTTTTGGGAGAATGGACATTTTGATGATATTGATTCTTCCATCCATGAGCATGGGAGATTTTTCCATTTTTTGGTATCTTCTTCTATTTCTTTCTTTTAAGGTTTTGTAATTTTCATCATAGAGACCTTTAACGTCCTTGGTTAAGTTTATTCCAAGGCATTTGATTGTTTTTGTAGCTATTGTTAATGGGATTGATCTTAGCAGTTCTTTCTCAGCTGTGGCATTGCCTATGTATACAAAGGCTGTTGATCTTTGTGCATTGATTTTATACCCTGCTACTTTGCCAAAATCTTCTATGAGTTCCAATAGTCTCTTAGTAGAGTTCTTTGGGTCCCCTAAGTAAAGAATCATATCATCTGCAAAGAGGAATAGTTTGACTTCTTCCTTCCCAATTTGTATCCCTTTAGTTTCTTTTTCTTGCCTAATAGCTCTGGCTAAAATTTCCAGTACTATATTGAATAGAAGTGGTGAGAGTGGGCATCCATGTCTGGTACCAGATCTCAGTGGAAATGCTTCCAACTTTTCCCCATTCAACAGGATGCTGGCTGTGGGTTTTTCATAAATTGCTTTGATTGTATTGAGGAATGTTCCTTCCATACCCAGTTTGCTTAGAGTTTTCATCATGAAAGGGTGTTGTATTTTATCAAATGCTTTCTCTGTGTCTTTTGAGATAATCCTATGGTTTCTCTTCTGCAGTCTGTTAATGTGGTGTATCACATTGCTTGATTTGCAAACATTGAATAATCCCTGCATACCAGGGATAAATCCCACTTGGTCTGGGTGGATGATCATTCTGATTTATTGTTGCATTCTATTGGCCAGAATTTTATTGAGGATTTTTGCATCTATGTTCATCAGAGGTATTGGTCTGTAATTCTCTTACAATGCTGCATATTTTTCTGGCTTAGGAATTAAGGTGATGCTGGCTTCATAGAAAGAATTTGGGAGGAATCCCTCTTTTTCGATTGTTCTGAATAGTTTTAGAAGAAAAGGGATTAGTTCTTCTTTAAATGTCTGGTAGAATTCAGCAGTGAATCCATCTGGTCCTGGGCTTTTCTTTGTTGGGAGGGCTTTTATTACTGTTTCAATTTCTGTCTCAGTTATGGGTCTGTTTAGGTTTTCTATGTCTTCCTGGTTCAATTTAGGTAGTTTGCATGTGTCCAGGAATCTATCCATTTCTGATAGATTTCCCTGCTTGCTGGCATACAGGTCCTTGTAGTAATTTATGATGCTTCTTTTTTGTTTCTGTGGTGTCTGTTGTTACGTTTCCTTTTTCGTCTCTGATTTTATTGATTTGGGCCTTTTCTCTTCTTTTTTTCGTTAGTTGGGCCAATGGGGTGTCAATTTTGTTTATTTTTTCAAAAAACCAACTCCTCGTTTGGCTGATTTTTTGTAATTTTTTTTTGGATTCAATCCTGTTAATTTCTTCTCTGATTTGAATTATTTCTCTTCTCCTACTAGCTTTGGGTCTGGTTCGCTGCAGATTTTCTAGGTCCTTGAGATGCAGTGAAAGCTCATTTATTTGGTGTCTTTCCAATTTCTTGATGTAGGCACCTATTGTTATAAACTTTCCTCTTAACACTGCTTTTGCTGTATCCCATAAGTTTTGGTATGTTGTGCTGTTATCCTCATTTACTTCCAAAAAATTTTTGATTTCTCTTTTGATTTCTTCTCTGAGCCATTGTTCACTCAGGAGCATGTTGTTCATTCTCCATGCGTTTGCATATGCTGTAGGGATTCCTGAGTTGCTAATTTCCAACTTCATTCCTCTATGGTCTGAGAAGCTGCATGGTATGATTCTAATTCTTTTGAATTTGCTAAGACTTGCTTTATGGCCTAGTATGTGGTCAATCCTAGAGAAGGTTCCATGTACTGCTGAGAAGAATGTAAAATCTTTAGCTGTAGGATTGAAAGTTCTGTAGATATCTGTTAGATCCATTTGGGCTATAGTGTCATTTAAATCTACTGTATCCTTGTTGATCTTCTGTCCTGTTGATCTGTCTATTTCTGAGAGTGGAATATTGAAGTTCATCAGTACTATTGTATTGGAGGCTAAGTCTCCCTTTAAGTCCCTTAACAAATCTTTTAAATAAACCGGTGCCCTGTAATTAGGTGCATATACATTGATAATTGTTATATCTTCCTGTTGAATTGATCCCTTAATCATTATATAGTACCTGTCTTTGTCTCTCAACAGTTTTTGTGTTAAAGTTTATTTTGTCTGATATTAAGATGGCTCTTTTTTCATTTCTGTTGGCATGGTATATCTTTTTCCAGCCTTTCACTTTCAGTCTGTATGCATCTTTGTTGGAAAGATGTGTTTCTTGTAAGCAGCAAATAGATGGGTTTGTTCCTTAAGCCAATCAGCCAATCTGTGTCTTTTAACTGGACAGTTCAGTCCATTAACATTCAATGTGACTATTGATAAGTAGTAACTTTGCCCTGCCATTTCCCAAAGATATTTTCTAATATATGCTTTGAACTTCCTGTGAATTTTTACTGTGAGTTTTCCTTCCTTTACCTTCTTTCATATTGATGACCGTGTTTCTGTGTTTCTGTATGTAACAAATCTTTAAGCATCTTTTGCAGAGCTGGACGAGTGGCGACAAATTCTTTCAATTTCTGTTTGCTATGAAAGGTCTTTATTTCACCTTCATTCACAAATGATAGCTTAGCAGGATATAATATTCTGGGCTGGCAGTTGTTCTCTCTTAGTACCTGGGCTATGTCTTGCCATTCCCTTCTAGCCTGTAGGGTTTCTGATGAGAAATCTGCTGTGAGTCTAATGGGAAATCCTCTGAGAGTAATCTGATGTTTCTCTCTTGCACATTTGAGAATCTTTTCTTTATGTTTCACTGTGGTGAGTTTGATTATAATGTGTCATGCTGAGTATCTCTTTTGGTCATGTTTACTAGGGGTTCTATGAGCTTTCTGTACTAGGATGTCTCTGTCCTTCTCCAAACTTGGGAAGTTTACTGCTAATATCTCACTAAAAAGTTCTTCTAATCCTTTCTCCCTCTCCATGCCTTCAGGAACTCCTAGAACCCGAATGTTGGGTTTTTTAATAGTATCCTGTAGATTCCCAACAATATTTTTTAGATTTCTAATTTCCTCTTCTTTTCTTTGGTTTGACTGTAAACTTTCCTGTGCTCTGTCTTCTAAGTCCGATATTCTCTCTTCTGTTTCACTGACTCTGTTTTTAAGGCTCTCTAATGTGTTTGTCATTTGATCTATTGAGTTCTTCATTTCATTTTGATTTCTCTTCACTATTAATCACACTTTGCTGTTCTACTAGTTTCTGAGTTTCATTTTGATTCCTCCTTAAGATTTCATTTTCTTGAATGAGATTTTCTGTCCTGTCCAGTAAGGATTTCCGTAGCTCAAACATTTGTTTTTGAAAACTTCTAATTGTTTTTATCATAAATTTTTTGAAATCCGTATCTTGCATTTCTTCCATCTCATCATCTTCATAATCTTGGCTTGGGGCGTCCTGTTCATTTGGGGGTGCCATAATGTCTTCCTTGTTGTTGTTTCCTCGTTTTCTGCGTTTGTTGGTTGGCATTGTGGAGATATTCTTTGGATTCTTCTTCCCTCGATGTGGTGTTTTTTTCTTGTTATACTATGACTGTATTAAGTGGACTGTCTGCTTTTGATGGAGCCTTAGAGGCTTGAGATGGGTGTGGCCTGAGAGCTCTGTTTGGTTCCTCAGGGTTAAGGGTGTGCCAAAGGTGACAGTCCCAGGTTAGGCATTGTAAATCTCTTCCTTCCTCCCTCCCTCCCTCCCTTCCTCCCTTCCTCCCTTCCTCTTTCTTTCAATTCAGAAGGGAAGTAATTCTGCACAGCTGAGCAGAATTGAAGGTAGTTAGCAAGCGAATGATATATCCACAGGAGCCAGAGATTGGAAGCTCTTTCCCTGTTCTGCCCTCAGTGTGGGCTCAAATTCTCCTGCAGTCTCCCACTGGGTTGCCAAGGTTACTGAATTGTAGTGTCTCTGGAGAGTACTTACGTGAATTCCATGAGTTCTCTCCCCCACTGTCTCTTTTTTCACAGTCTCAGTTCATTAGCACCACACATTCACTAGGTTCTAATCTGTTATTTCACACCACCACAACCACCACCACCACCCCCCCCCCTGCCACCCCCAGAGTCAGGTTTTTCTGCTTGGCTGAGGGCAGGTGCAGTCCTGAGGTCATGCTGCTTATGACGTATGTCCAAAATGGCTCCTGCTCTTTTTCTTGCTCGCCTTTGAGAGGTGAGCAGAGAGAGAGAAACTCATGTCTGTACTGGTCACTTTTTTTCCCTCTCTCTTCTAGTTAGCCTGGTGAACTTTTCCCCACGGGGTTTCAAGTCTCGTTCCCTCTAGTCTCCTCTTTCCACTTTCCCGCCGGTGTCTCGAGCTACTGATGTTCAGCTCACCTCGCATTCAAGTGCTTTTGCGTTGATTCTGCCACTGGTGTCCTGAGCCGTGGTCTCCCACGCCCTCCATGCAGGTTCACTGTGAATCACTAGTTATGGAAGAGTTTACTCTGCTATTTCTTCCGCTACTCTTCCTTGAACCTGCAGTATCTCCATTTTTATTAAACTGTCTCTTCCTGGACTATCAGTGTGCTCCCTTCCTATTGCGCCATCTTGCCACTCAATAGATTCTGGATTTTAATCCTTTGTCTGTTGCATAGTTTGCAGATATTTTCTTCATTTTGTCAACTGCCTCTTCACTTTGCTGAGTCTTTCTTTTGTAGTACAGAAGCTTCTTTTATTTTTATTTATTTATTCATTTTAAAAATTTATTAATTAGAAAGTCAGAGTTACACACACACACACACACACAGAGAGAGAGAGAGAGAGAGAGAGAGAGAGAGAGAGAGAGGTCTTCTATCCAATGGTTTACTCCCCAATTAGCCACAGTGGCTGGAGCTGCACCGATCCAAAGCCAGGAGCTTCTTCCGTGTCTCCCACGCGGGTACAGGGACCCAAGAACTTGGGCCATCTTCTGCTGCTTTCCTAGGCCATAACAGAGAAATGAATCGGAAGTGGAGCAGCCGGGTCTCCAACTGGCACCCATATGTGATGCTGGTGCTTCAGGCCAGGGCGTTAACCCGCTGTGCCAACCGGCCCCTTTTATTTAATTATTTTTAAAGATTTATTTATTTATTTGAAAGTCAGTGTTACACATGGGGCTGGCGCCATGGATCACTTGGCTAATCCTCCGCCTGAGGTGCCGACATTCCATATGGGCACTGGGTTCTAGTCCCGGTTGCTCCTCTTCCAGTCCAGCTCTCTGCTATGGCCCGGGAAGGCAGTGGAGGATGGCCTAAGTGCTTGGTCCCCGCACCTGCATGGGAGACCAGGAGGAAGTACCTGGCTCCTGGCTTTGGATCGGTGTAGTTCCAGCTGTAGCGGCCATTTGGGGGGTGATCCAACAGAAGGAAGAGCTTTCTCTCTGTTTCTCTCTTTCACTGTCTGTAACTCTATACCTCTCAAATAAATAAAATCTTTTAAAAAAAGAAAGTTACACAGAGAGAGGAAAGGCAGAGAGAGAGTACAGAAACTTCTTAATTTGATGTAATCCCATTTATTAATTTTGGCTTTGATTTCTCATGCTTCTGGTGTCTTTTTCTAAGAAGTCGTTGCCTATGCCAATGTCTTACAGGTTTTCCTCAATGTTCTCTAGTAATTTGGTGTTTTCAGGTCATAGATTTAGGTCTTTGATCCATTTTGAGTAGATTTTTGTGTAAGGTATAAGGTAAAGGTCTTGCTTCATACTCTCACATGCCAAGATCCAAATTTCCCAGCACTGTTTAAGAGACTGTCTTATTTTAGGGATAGATTTTAACTCCTTTGTCAAAGATAAGTTGATTGTAGATGAGCAGATTGATCTCTGGAGTTTCTATTCTGTTCCTTTGGTCTACCCAATTTTTTTTTTTTGGATGACTGCTCTGTAGTGTGTCTTGATAACTGGTATTATGATACCTCCAGCTTTGTGTTTTTTGTAAGATTGCTGTAGGCATTTGGGGTCTGCTGTGTTTCCTGATGAATTTCAGCATTGTATTTTCTAGATCTGAGAAGAATGTCTTTGTGTTTTTTTTTGTCCTTGATATTTACATTGAATTCAAATCAAATCTGTAAATTGCTTTTGGTAGTATGGACATTCTGATGATATTGATTCTTCCAATCCATGAACATAGAATATTTTTCTACATTTTTTTGTATCTTCTTCTATTTCTGTTGCAGGGTACACTGATTAAAACACAGTGAGACTTTGAAGTCAAATTGGGAGTCTTTATTATCCTCGTGGCAACTACCTTTCTCACAGAGCAAGTCCAGAGAAGACAGCCCCAAGTTGTAATTGTGTGGCAGTTTTAAAGGCAGAAACCCCATCCTCGTGGCCTTTGTTGTTATCAGACAAGCAAGAAAAGTGAAGTACAGAATCCAGAAATATGCCTTTTACAGCCAGATGAGCACACCACATGGTTACAGCTGGATAAATGAACCCCATTTATAACTTGTTTGTCACAAGTGGACAGTTTCTGCTCTGGCGCAGTTAGGTGAGCTTAGCCACACAAGGTATGCTATATCCTGTGGAAGAATGTTCAAGTTACAAATTTCTATTTTTTTAAGATTTTTATTTATTTATTTGAGAGGTAGAGTTACAGACAGTGAGAGGGAAAGACAGAGAGAAAGGTCTTCCGTCCACTGATTCACTCACCAAATGGCCGCAATGGCCAGAGCTGCGTCGATCCAAAGCCAGGAGCCAGGTGCTTCCTCCCAGTCTCCCATGCGGGTGCAGGGGCCCAACGACTTGGGCCATCTTTTACTGATTCCTAGGCCACAGCAGAGAGCTGGATGGGTAGAGGAGCAGTCAGGACTAGAACCGGCGCCCATATGGGATGCTGGTGCCGCAGGCAGAGGATTAACTTACTATGCCACAGTGCCAGCCCCAAGTTACAAATTTCTTAAGTTGCCCTGTCACATTTCTTTGTTTAATGGTTTGTAATTTTCCTTTTTTAGGGTTTTTTTTTAGTTAACAAATATATGCTTTTTTGATACACAAAATTTGTTTTTTAATTTTCATTGTAGAGATCTTTGACATCTTTGATAAATTTATTCTAAGGTACTTAATTTGTTTGTAGCTATTGTGAATGGTATCTATCTTAGAAGTTCTTTCTCAGCCATGGCATTGTCTGTGTTTACAAAAGCTATTGATTTTTGTGTATTAATTTTATATCCTGCCATTTTACCAAACTCTCTCTGAGCTCCAATAGACTTAGTGGAGTCTTTTGTTTCTCTTGTATATAGAATCATGTCATCTGCAAATATGGATAGTTTGACTTCTTTACAGATTTGTATCCTTTTGATTTTTTTTTTTTTTTTTTTTTTTTTTGCCAAATGGTTCTGGCTAAAGCTTCCATGACTGAGTCGAATAGGAATAGTGAGAGTGGGCATCCTTGTTTGGTACTGAATCTTAATGGGAATGCTTCCAACTTTTCCCCATTCAATAAGATGCTGGCTGTGTTTTTGTCATAAATTGCCTCAATTGTGTTGTGTAACGTTCCTTCTACACCGAATTTGCTTAATGTTTTTGTCATGGAAGGATGTTGTATTTTATCAAATGTTTTCTCTGTATCTATTGAGTTAGTCATGTGGTTTTTGTTCTCGAGTTTGTTAATGTGATGTATCAGGTTTGTTAATTTGCAGATATTGAGCCACCCCTGAATACCAGGGATAAATCCCACTTGGTCTGGATAAATGATCTTTCTGATGTGTTGTTTGATTCGATTGGTGTGGAATTTGTTGAGTTTTGCTTTTATGTTCATCAGGGAAACTGTTCTTTAGTTCTGTGTTGTATTTTTTCCTTGTTTAGGAATTTAGGTCATGCTGGCTTCATAGAAGGAATTTTGGAGTATTTCTTCCCTTTCAATTATTTTGAATAGCTTGGGAATAATTGGAATTAGTTCTTCTTTAAATATCTGGTATAATTCAGCAGTGAAGCCATCTGGTCCTGGGTTGGCTTTTCTTTATTAGGAGGGTCTTTATTACTGGTTCAATCTCCATCATGGTTATTTGTCTATTTAGGTTTTCTATGGTTGCATATACATTTATTATATCACATCTTCCTGTTGAATTGATCTCTTAATCATTAGATTGTGCTCTTCCTTGTCTCTTTTAACAGGTTTTGTGTTAAAGTATATTTTGTCTATTCTTAGGATGGCTTCACTGCTATTTTATTGCTTTCCATTAGCATGGAATATTTTTTCCATCCTTTCACTTTCAGTCTGCATAGACCTTTTCTGGTGAGGTTTCTTGTACATAGCAAATAGTTTTTTCTTGTTTTTTATTCATTCAGTCAGTCTGTAGCTTTTCCTGGAGAATTTAGGCTATTTATAATCAAGATTACTGTTGATAAGTAATGACTTGGCCCTGATGTTTTTACATAAATATCCCTATTGTTTACTTTGGATTTCCTTTGTACTTTTATTGGGAGATTTTCTGCCTTTACATTCTTCCATAATGATGACCATCTGTCTGTGTTACTATATGAAGCACATTCTTAACACCTTTTGTAAGGCTGGAGGAGTATTGACAAATTCTCTCAGTTTCTGTTGTTTTGAAAGGTCTTTATTTCACCTTAATTGATAAATGAGAGCTTTACAGGCTACAGTATTCTGGGTTGACAGCTTTTTTCTCTCAATAGTTGGATGATGCCTCTCCATTCTTTCCTAAGCCTGTAGGGTTTCTGATGAGATGTCAACTGTGAGTCTGATTGGAGATCCTCTGAATGTACTCTAGCATTTCTTTCATGCACATTTTATTTTTTTTATAGAAAAATTTTATTTAATATATAAATTTCAAAAGTACAACTTTTGGATTTTAGTGGTTCTTCCCCCTATAACCACCCTCCCACCCGCAAACCATCCCATCTCCTACTCCCTCTCCCATCCCATTCTTCATTAAGATTCATTTTTAATTTTCTTTGTATACAGAAGATTAACTCTATACTAAGTAAAGATTTCAACAGTTTGTACCCACACAGACACACCAAAGTATAAAGTAGTGTTTGAAGACTAGTTTTACTGTTAATTCTCATAGTACAACACATTAAGGACAGAAGTCCTACGTGGGGAGAAAGTGCACAGTGACTCCTGTTGTTGATTTAACAATTGACACTCTTATTGATGACGTCAGTGATCATCCGAGGTTCTTGTCATGAGCTTCCAAGGCTATGGAAGCCTCTTGAGTTTACAAACTCTGACCTTAATTAGACAAGGCCATAATCAAAGTGGAAGTTCTCTCCTCCCTACAGAGAAAAGTGCCACCTTCTTTGATGACCCTTTCTTTCCACCGGGATCTCACTCACAGAGATCTTTCATTTAGTTCATTTTTTTTTTTGCCAGAGTGTCTTGGATTTCCATGCCTGAAATGCTCTCATGGACTTGTAGCCAGATCCAAACGCCTTAAGGGCTGATTCTGAGGCCAGTCTCTGCACATTGTAGAATATTTTCTTTATGTTTTACTGTTGAAAGTTTGATTACAATATGTCATGGTGAAGATCTTTTCTAGTTTTGTCTGTTAGGAATTCTATGTGTTTCCTGTACTTGGACATCCCTTTCTTTCTTCATATTGGAGAAGTTTTCTGTAATTATTTCACTAAAAAGGCCTTCTAATCCATTCTCTTTCCTTGTCTTAGGAACTCCTGCAACTCTTATGTTGGGTTGTTTGATAGTATCCATCCCATAAATCTCCAATGCTGTTTTTAATTTTTCTAATATCTTTTTCTTTTTTTGTCTGAATGAAAAATTTCCAGAGATTTGTCTTCTAACTCAGATTTGTTTTCTTCTGCTTCATGAAGTTTGTTGTTGAGGCTTTCCATTGCATTTTTTATTTGATCCATTGGATTCTTCATTTCTAGAATTTCCTTTTGGTTTCTCTTTAAAAATATCAATTTAATGGGCAAAATTTTTTATTCATGTCATGTATGCATTTCATTAATTCATGCTTTTGCTTCTGATTGCTTCTGAGTAGTCCTTTGATTAACCTTTTGAATTCCATTTCAGGCATTTCATCAATCTGTTCATCTTCACATTTTAGTGTTGGTGTGATGTCGTGTTCCTTTGGAGGTGTCATGTTGTCTTTCTTAGTCT